>NW_008825234.1:2226362-2227658 GCF_000699105.1 Pygoscelis adeliae
GATCAAAGGCCTGAGAAAAACGTTTAAACCCAATTCACAACAAGAAACACGCTACTGTTTATTCTCTGTCATAAAAGACTACAACACCCATAGAATACAAGGTTCAAACTCATCAAGTGTTCATAAACCAGGAAAATCTGATTCATAATAGTAATAACAGTACAATGGACTTTTGGTTGCCTCCTGCACAAAGATATGTCTAGTTTTGTCTACTTTGAGTTACTGTTAGAGAAACAGAGATTATTTCAACAGATGAAGACACTGAGTAACCCTTGTGATGAACAACATAACTGAATTTGGAGTGCTGTTATGATCAAGAAGAGTGCCTTAAGTTTGTCATCTTGTACTGTAACCTGTCAGAGCAGGTTGCAAATAACATCCTTCACAAAAGCATCCTGCCTCATGACTGCAGCTACTAGATAGAAAATAAACAAAAAGCATAGTATAATGCATATCAATTAATCTAAACCAATAGAGCTTATTATTTTTTATAAAAAGTCAGCATCCACAGAACACTAAACTGCATATAGGTAGTAAACTCTTTTTGGGGCTAAGATATTAAAGTATTATTTACTAAGAAAATGGCCACAATGCATAGAAAATACCCAGAACACACACCTGAAAGATGCGAACAGTGAGAAAACAAGTCATCCTTACACACACTGTCACAGCAAAGCCCCACCTAACTGATACTTCTAAACAATGCAACGACATATGTAATTAGATCATTTTATTTTTAAAGAAGGCCTAAGACCAGGAAAAAGTCATTAGCAAGCAAAGATTAAAACATCATGAACCACAAAGAACCTTTTGGTTACATGTCCAAATTTCATACTCACCAACAGCTCTATGAGGAAATGAGCACGGTTTAAAGCAGGTAAAGATTTATGAAACGGGTGATACAGAGGCAACTTGATTGCGATTGACACTTTAACCAACTATTTTAACAGTCTAGAGTAAGTTTATAAATACGCAGTCAAAATTCAACTCAGCTAACACAAAGGAGATTCCGCCTTTGGAAAGCAAACACCAAAGACTCTCAATGCCATACAAGTCTGCCAAGGAATCTGAATGAACCATCCCCCCTTAGAGGCTTTTCAAAGTCTACGTATTTATTCTGCATAGTAGTCTGTAGCTTCCCTAATTCTCATTTATTCCACTAAATTAAGGGTTGCACACAATCACAAAACAGAAAACCAAAGGAATGTAACAATTATCAATTCATCCCCGTGTTTTCAGGGGGGGAAAAAAAAATCTCTATGACTGAGCAACTGTTGCAGAGATGCAGGAAATAGC
>NW_008825234.1:2227677-2233724 GCF_000699105.1 Pygoscelis adeliae
CTGACTAGTACTCTGTACATCATAGGACTAGACACTCTTACCCACATAGAATCTTTCAAGGTGACAAAAATCAATTTGGAGAAAAACTAAGGCTGAGGTAGAAAGGAGAGGGGAAAAAAAAAACCCTTAGGACTCAGGTGTAAGGAATATTGCAGGTTCTCAAATTCTTAAATACATTATTTAATGAGAAATACTAGGTTCCACATGCCATATTTGAGAGACTTTTTTTTTTTATAAGAGACCATTGTGGCCTGCTATAGTACAGTTACAACTCATACTCTTTTTTAAACTTTCTAAAACAAGGTGTGAATTCATACTTAAACAGAAATACAAAACTGAAGAGCCTATAGCGATGGTCACACTGAAGTCCAATATGGGCCAGGGAGACAGAATCTAGTCAAGCAAACATAACAAACTGGCATTTTCATTTACTGTATCCTGTAGTACTTTAGAGAGCCATAAATTACACACCTTGAGAGGAATAACCATATGCATGCATGCAAAAATAAAAATTAAAAAAGCATTCATAATGCATCATCTGTTCCCAAGATAGTACAGCTGCCATGCTTTTAATAGCAGAACCACAAATTCTGTGTGAGCTTTGAACATGCTATACTTCTACCACAGCAGAAAGAAAGTAAAATTAACCCCATAGTGAAGACCACCACCACCTTGGAGGAACAGAGATTTAAAAGAGAGGGGTGGGGGTGGTAATGAGTCACATGAAGCTGAATGTAGGAGGTTTTACTATAAAAGAAAACAAAAAACAATTTTTTGTTGTTTTATATGTGATCGAAATCCTGTGTTAGCATTTCCCACTGGCAATGGAACATCGCAGATTTAAGATTTCACACCACCTCCCCATATGCAAATAGATAAATAATGAATGATACAGAAAACTTTTTGTCCTGCTACTACTGCTATCATGGAAACTGTAGCTAGTGCACATGTAACTAGAAAGCAAACATCACCTACCTCATTGCCAGAAGACAAATCCTTCCTTTACTGTATGCATTCAGAGATTAATTAGAGATGTGGTAACGTGACTGTGCACTGCTGCATAGGTGTCCACACTCATTCTTAGACTGCATCACTTGTGAGGTTAGACATTCTGGGCTTAAACTTCCTTCACTGATTTGAAATCTAAGGGTTTGGGTTTTTTTTTACCTCAAAGTTGGATCCTTGCAGACTACTTTAACTGCTTCAGTAGCAGTTACTGCCCTTTCCCAACTAGTTATCATGCTAAGCCTACCATTAAAGTGAAACATGGAGAAGTCCTTGTTTCGCTTGAAAAAAGAAACAAAAACAAACAAACAAAAAAATCAGTGGATTAGTTTAAACTATCTAAAGGGAGGGTATAGAAAAGACAGACTCTTCGAGGTGCATAGCAACATGATGAGAGGCAGTGAACATATGTTGCAACATAGGAAAATTCAGACTAGACATTAGGAAAAAAATTCACAGTGAGGGTAGTCAAACACTGAAGCAGGATGCTCACGTATGTTGTGGCATTCATAAACCATGAAAATACTTAAAACTCAGCTGGACAAGGCCTCTAAACAACCTCACCTATTGAATCTACTTTGAGAAGGGTATTGGAATAGAGGGATCTCCAAAGGTCCCTTCAAACCTACATTAGTTTGCGATTCTATGAAATTCTTGCAAAGTAGTCTGAGCTGGTCACGCAATTTGCATAATTATCATCAGCAGAGCTGTACAGACTGTCACGACAGCTCCTTTTGATGGGAGCTGTCCATATCTCCAACACAGGCAGTTATGCACCCACTGGATGAGTACACCTTACTTCTACAGTGCGCTTGTTTGAATACAGTGGTTTGAGCAGAAACACTGCTGACGTATCCCTGATGTTGTTTGCTACAGAGGTATTGTAGATTTCAGTATCTCCACTATTGAAAGCTTAACATCCCTTTATGCTCTTACTTGAATCTGTGCCACAGACTTGAGTAATTTGCTAATCCACAACAGAAAAGAGAATATCAGATCCCAGAACTGCTTGAGATTCTGATATCTAGTAAGCCTACAAAAAAAATTGGCAATTAACAGACTTATACTGGACCGCATTGCCCTTATCAAAGACAAAGGTGTAAATACATCTCCCTGACAAGACATAGAAAGGATACTCATCTGGGAAGAAGAAGAGTAATATAAAATGAGTTTAAAAAAAAAAAAATTAAAAAGGGTTGAATATTGATCTCAACAAAGAATTACTGAAGAGTTTGAAAGAGTTCACATGAAGGCTCTAGAGTCTTATTCCAATATATTTTAGAAGAACAAAATTACACCAATATGAAGAAAGCCTTGCTACACTCATCTGAAATACGGCCAGATTAATATTGCCTATTTGTGGGCAAATAAAAATGAAAAGAATAGTGTATCACCTATCATGAACTAGCTACCAGTTTGTAAGAACACCTGTGAAAATGATTCATGGAAGAAAGGACTGAAAGTTTGGAACCAGTCATGCACCTTTGTGAATCAGATTTTGTTGAGCGCACTGTGGACAAAGAAGATCCTGTTAACATGCAGGAGCCCGCCAAATTGCCTGATGAAGATACAGCAAAACATGTTTGAGAGGGAAATCAAAAAGCTGAGACATATTAATTAACATCGCATATTATCCTCAAAGGGTAAGCAAAGAAAACAAAAAAGCAACAAAACCTGACTCATAGGAAGACAGTAGGATGTTCCCAGAAATTCATAGGTTAGGTAACCAACTATGTGGCCTGGTTTCCATGAGACAAGAAAGAAAAATAACAAGGAGCATGACCAAATTTTTTTACCCAGTGATGGTGATGAGGAAACAGGTACAGCTACACATCAGGGAAAAGTTAATCCGAGAAAAAAACTGCCACAAACTGTAAGGAAACAAAGGCAGGCTTGAGCAAAGACTTGAGCAAACTCCTACTCAAAAAAAAAAAAAAACCACCTAGCAAAACAAAACCAAAAAAAACCCCTCCCTACAGATGTACTCATCGGGAGAAACCCAGCCCCTGAAACATTATTCCTGTCAGGCACACATGCTTAACAGATCCTACTGCATACATAGAAATTATGGTCAAAAGAATAACAGGCTCACACTGAATTAAGACACAGCTTTGACACCACATAAGCTAGCTGCTCTCTTGTCTTAGAAACAGGTCCTGAAATGCATCACATGTAAAGGAAAAGGACAACAAAGACTTAACTGCAAATCCACTGCAAAAATAGACAATTATTTATGCAATACAAAGAGCATGCAGAAACCTAGAATACGAGTGTGACAAACAGCAGTATAAACAGCAGTGTGCCAGAATGCAGGAAAGACTAACTGGAGACTGGGCATCATGTCCATGTCTACACCAAGCTCAGTGTAATGTTGGGCAAAGCCCATGTTCTACGTTACCATGACAGACCACCTGCAGAATAATAAAAGCCTCTGAGAGAAAGAAATAAAACAGAGCCTGCAGAGAGAAGGGTCTTTGACAACAGCAAGAGATGATCCAGAGGAACAAAATGACAAACGTCAAAAAGATAAAGAAGGTTGTTTTAAAGTAAGTGCTTTATGGAACCGTAATGCACTGACTCTCTACACTTTGTTCATAAGTTCTCCTGAAACTTTCCCTTCTCCATGTCTTTTGAAATACCAGCCAAATACACAAAATTACTTTTTTAATTAGACTGTTACTATTTAGGGCATTAATGGGCAAAGAAAAAAGGATCAGTACTTCTTCAATACACATTTTGTCTCGCTGATGCATTGCACTGGTTTGGTATCAGCAAACAAGAAAACATACACTGACCCCAACATTTGAATATTTGCCTTAAGTGTCATACAATCAAAAGAATTTCTGCAACCCATGTATCATTTGAAATTCATACAATCAATCTGTACTAACAAGCAGTGAACTTGCAATACAGAATGTAAAGGACATAGTATTTGGCTTGCAGTCCCCAAATCTGAATTTAAAGTTATTTGACCATCTGCTTATGCTCAAAACTAGAAATAGTATACTGCTACTTGGGAGGGTGGGAGCAGAGAAGGGGAAAGGGCTGGCTTTGCTGATGCCTCATTCTGGAGGCAAAATACAAGTTCCTCCCACCCACCCCGAGAAGCCCTAGCCTGATGTTGTGAATATTATTTCTGCCTTCTGGCACAATTTCAATTTTCAAGTAGGTACACTTTGATCTTCACTTAGGTAGGACAGCCTTGTTACCCCACCACAGTAGGAGACCCTCTTATCATCAACTGTGATAAGCTGCAGTGACTCTATCAATGAAGAGGCTGGCAGCACACATGCCCAGGTGACCTTTAGTGCTCTCAGACAGCTGCTTTCTCCAAGGCTTTCACACCACAAGAATTCCCACTACTGATGTATTTAGTGCACTGACCCTATTCCAAAGACTGACACATTCTGTAAACCCTCACGGCAACAAAAGCAACCCTCACACAAAGCCTTGCATAGCACAATCATCCTTAGAAATCACGCTTTCACACTGTCACTGTTCATTTATCATGAACTGTAATGGTAACAATCAGCTTTTAATAGTTCCTTCACGTTCACATAACTGTATCTTCATATTGTCATTAGTCTGTACCATACCTAATATTATCAAGATCCTGCTAATTGCTTGAGGGTCCTGAAAGAAATAGTTACCACCTGATCCATTTCATGCATTACGAAGATCTTTGGGGGATTAGTTAAGAGATTTTTTTCTACTTATCTACTTTTTTCCCCCTAGTAAAACTTTAAACCTAACAGTATGTTAGACGGAAGTTCCACGACAAGTCCTCCCAACTGAAATGCTGCCTTCAAGAAGGGTCCTGAAGAGAGAGGCAGATAGGAAAACAAGTGAGAGAATACACACTCAGGCTGGATTAAAATATAGAGGATTGGCACTGATGAGGCAAGTAATCTTAGAAAAGAAAGAGCACTGAGACAAAAACTAGGAATTTCACTAAGACATTATCATGCAGTTTCTTGAACTGATTCAATTTTCAAAATAAATCCTCCAAAGACATCTCTAAAGCTGTATCAAAATTATTATCTACATTCTGTTTAGGCCATTGTTCCTCATCCCACAAGAGACCACAAAAGCTCTCCCAGGGAAGAGAACTCCACTGCCAATAGGAGCTATAGGCTCCACACCGGTTCCACTCCCATACTGGGAGCACAGGAAAGCCCAAGAGGCAGCACAGGTTTCCCTGGGTACTGCACAAGTGACACACATCTTCCCAAAAGAGCTCCCTTTCCCCCCTCCTCCTAATAAATCTACACTTGCCTTGTACTCCATCAAAGGTAGGTCAGTTGAGCTATTCTCAATACATACTGATATTATACATATACACACATTGTAAGAGACCTGTGACCGATCTATTTCAGTTGGTACTTTACACCACTTTAAGATTCTTATTCTAAGAAGTCACATTTGGCTTTAGGGAAATTAAGTTTCACCTTACTCTTGAAAGCAGGCAAAAAAGTTCTAAAAATCAATAGTCTCTGTTCAGATACATAAAACCTGTTAACAACTAACTGACAACACAGTATGGGCCAAGTATTGTTTATTCAAAAAGCACGACAGGACCACAATGCAGTACACAAACTGGCAAAGCAGTAGTGCACTTTTTTTAAGTCTGCTTCAGCCAGACCCCATCTCAGGGTGCAGCTGGAGTTGCCCTTGTGTAGTACGTCCCTGAGGTCAGCCAGCAGGCTTTCTACTGTCCTTTCATAGAATCATAGAAAAGTTTGGGTTGGAAAGGACGTCTAAAGGTCATCAAGTCCAACCCCCTCCCATGGGCAGGGACATCTTCAATGAGATCAGGTTGCTCAGAGCCCCGTCCAACCTGATCTTGAAGGTTTCCAGGGATGGGGCATTCACCACCTCTCAGGGCAACCTGTGCCAGTGCTTCACCACACTCAGCGTAAAAAAGTTCTTCCTTATATCGAGTCTCAATCTGCCCTCTTTTAGTTTAAAGCCATTCTCCCTTGTCTTGTTGCAACAGGCTCTGCTCAAAGGTCTGCCGCCATCTTCTTTATAAGCCCCCTTTA
>NW_008825234.1:2234902-2235279 GCF_000699105.1 Pygoscelis adeliae
TCGAGTGGTGACGCTCAAGCACTTGCCAGTGAAGACTGAGGCAAAAAAGTCATTGAGTACCTCCGCCTTCTCCGTGTCCCGGGTAACCAGGTCTCCCATTTCATTCTGGAGAGGGCCCACATTTTCCCTAGGCTTCCTTTTATCCCTGACGTACCTATAGAATCTTTTCTTGTTGCCCTTGATGTCCCTGGCCAGATTTAATTCTATCAGGGTTTTAGCTTTCCTAACCTGATCCCTGGCTGCTTGGACAATTTCTCTGTATTCCTCCCAGGCTACCTGTCCTTGCTTCCACCCCTGTAGGGTGGAAGCACCTTTCCTCCTGCTCGTTATATTTCTCCCTTGCAAGTCTATGTACTTTTGACATGTAACATGCAGCA
>NW_008825234.1:2235478-2239184 GCF_000699105.1 Pygoscelis adeliae
GAAATTCAGCTCAGTATTGTGGTATCCCAAAAATCCATTAAATGTGCCAAACACATGCTCCGTAACTATCACTCTCTGGCACAAGCAATGTTCCTCTTCCCTCCCCTC
The DNA here is from genome assembly GCF_000699105.1 of Pygoscelis adeliae. NCBI lineage: Eukaryota > Metazoa > Chordata > Aves > Sphenisciformes > Spheniscidae > Pygoscelis > Pygoscelis adeliae. Next base: position 2,235,587 of record NW_008825234.1, read on the forward strand.
CATGATGCTGGCTAGCTTCTGCACACTTTTAAACAAGCAAGATGTAGGCTGTCCATCCCAAGAATCACAGTTGGCATTGCAACTGAGCCAAACACCTAGCCTGGAAAGCACCCCTCCACACATCTCATTTCCAGGGGTATAAGCATCATCCAGTCAACCTTAAACTAAGGCAAATACAGTATTTCGAGACATTCAGTAATGCTTATACACCTACTCAAAACATCACTGTTTAAACACTCAAAGAATAGGATGAGGAAAATTGTGAATCCCTGAAAATGAAGCCTATTCAACACAGGGTAAACATACCAGGTACTCCAGGTTAGGTAGTAAACATAGGTCAACTCTACACGGACAAGTAAGCAGCATATAATTTCACTGACAAAAAATAGCACTTAGCGATACCCTTGAAACCCCATTTACCACACTCTCATAATTCAGGATATTGGTGAAGTTTACCAAGGTTCCTTTTAGTAGAACAACCTTCCCATATTGAAATGTTCTGCAGCTACTGCTGTTGTCCCATATTCATCATCACGATCCACAGCCACATCACTCAGTCCTCAATTCAAGCAGCATCTCACGTTTTCACTCACCACCCATTCCTCTGTAATTTTCTCATTTTCACTACAGTTGGATGACCAGAGCAACTATGGTGGGATATTGTCTTTAAAAAAAAAAAAGTCACGAAAAGAATCATACACCCTAAAATTCACAAATATTTTGTATGTCTGTACTGTGTTCATACAGCTCACAGACACGCTGAAGAGACGAAAAACCCACTCTGGGAAATGACATTTTTTGGGTTATATGAACGTTACAAACAGCACAAAAAGAAAGAGTTGCAGCCGTCTAGTAAATCAGGGGGAACTAATCAGGTAAAAAAATTAACTTATCATGCAGAAAACTGAATTCATCAACAGCAAAACAAGATTAAAACTGGTAAGTGTTTAGCTTCCCCCCTCCACCCCAGAAAAAAAAAAAACACAACACCAAAAATCCCCACAGCTATTTCTCACTGTTACTTGGTAAAACTTTTTGCACAGTAGTTACACATGCTAAGTAATTATGCACAGTTGTATAAGGGCTCAGGATTGGTATCTTCAATTTCCATTCTCACGTGTCAGAACTGTGGTTCTTCTAAGTAAGACTTCCCTGTTCCACTAAGCCTTTTTTTGATGAAAACTGGATTCAAAAAAGAGAAATATGTATTTGTTCATTATTATAAATTACCTTACTTATGCTGATACATCAAAACACATTTTGCACATAAAAATGAACATAAATCGTACAGAAATAATTTTAAGTTAGTTGATGGATAGCAACCTAGGAGGAATCAGCTTTATTTGCTTACAAACCTGGCTACATTGGATCAGATGAAAGGCATATCTACACAACTGCATTTTCTCTGGCAGTGGCCAAAGACAGATTCTTATTGATTGCTGGAGTCACATGTGGCTTCTTAGTCTGCAACCCCTCACGTAGCTTCTAGATGTCATGGTTTTGTGACATATAAATTTTATTCATAACAAGAGTAAGAAGATCCCTCCCTCTTTTTAATACTTTATTATTTCAAATCTCAACTTTGAATAAGCTTGTCATAGAGCTGAAGTAAAGATTGGAAATAACAAAAAAAAACCCCACCCCAAACATCAAGAACAACAACAAAATTCTTAAAATTGGTACGAAAAATTCATCTGAAGAGATGCCTTCAGTCATAGTTCTTCTGACACACACTGGAAAGAAGCTGTAGTTGTGATGATGCAGCTAGCCATTATTATCTAGCAACATAGAAGAAACCAGGCTTAAAAAGAATAATAATCTTTCTTATTAGACCTGGAGATGCAAGTTGGAAAAACCATACCCATTTTAGGTTTACGTGCCTCCATCAGAGCCTTTTTCAGAAAGCAGAGATGCATTTTGTTTTAAAGGCACACGGGCAGTTAATGGAGATCAGAAATAGAACCTTCATCTCTACGCTCCTTTTCCAACTCAGCTATAAACCATCTTTTCTTTCCCCACCCTCTCTCTAAATGATCTGTATTAACTGTAATTCCCTCTGATTACAGTCACTCTCTTAACCCTTTTGCTTTACCCTCCCACCAGACAGCCCTGTCACATACGTTGCAGAAGAAGAGAAGAGGCCCATGGATCTATGATTTGGGGAGGTGGGGGGCACAGGTCCACGGGGGTCTCAGACACCACACAGGCTAGCTTTCCAAAATTTCTGGAAGACTTATTATATATGACCTACTAGAAAGAAGCTATGAATTTTATTAAGCCCAGGATATATATTCTATTCTGCAAAAGAGATTTAAGTATAAGTTTTATTAATTCTGAAGTATGAGCTACAGCCATTTCTAGCCAATCACAAAGTGATAGCATATTATCAGACTTCAGTAGATTTAACATTTAGTACAGGTGAATATTACACACTAGCTCCTATACAAGAGAAAAACCAAACAAATATACAATTTGCTAAGGATATTTATTGGTATAGTCAGGATTACAAAGCACACAACTCAGTAGCCAGGACACCCAAATCTGTTACAGAGAACCTTCATATATTACTTTCTACAAGCGCTTTGACAAAGATGCCTAAAAAAAAAAAGTGCATGTGTACATATTCATATTACTACATCCACTGTAGAATGAAAACATCGCTCTGTGAGCTGCAGAAGAATCACAGCGCCTCCTATTACTGCTGTAATGGCAACGATGATAAGCCAGCTGTTGCCAAAGAGAACATGTAACAGCTGAGAAAAACCCTTATTGTGGGAAAGAACCATAAATTAGGGTCCTTCTCACCCATCCAGCTACCTAGCTGTTTATTTTCCCAGAACTTGTAGAAACTTTGTTAAACGCAAGACCCGCGCTCCTCTAGGAAGATGATCAATAAGTTCCTAAGTCAGACAGCCCAACAGCAGCCCCATTTCCTTACAGCCATAAACACCAATACGATGAACAGATTTGTCCCATGGGACAAATGCACAGACATGGAACCCACAGCAAGAGATCCCACTAACATCAAGCAGCTTTACAGTTGGGTATAACCAACTAAAATTTGCGACTTATCAGAAACAGTTTCATGCCCTCTCCTCACAAAAGCTTTTTTTTTTTTTTAACATTTCTGAAAAGGAAGAAACAGCTACAAGAATCTCTTTGAGACTGCCGGTATTTTCCTACCACCCCTGAGCAAGACAAAGACTTCTCTAGGGGTGGACCAGGGACTGGTGACAGAGCAGGAGCCCTACCAGCCAGGCTGCGCACCACCGCGAGGGAGACGACCCCTGCCCTCGGCCCCTGCACCCACACCGGCGCACCCGCCCTGGAAACGGCAAGTTTCGGAGCAGGGACCAACTCCTGCCCCGTGCTCAGCCACCTTTAAAAACCCCAACGCGACGGGCATGCGCCAAGAACCGCCAAAAGCCAGCGGTGCCACCGGTACCGGCTCAGGGGGCAGAGGGGACGCCGGTCCCACAGTGAGCCGGCCCCACAGCCCGCCCCGGCACTCCCCTGCCCCGCCACACACGCCCGACCCCACAGCCACCGCCTTCGCGGAGGGAGGGCCGCCACCCGACAGCCCTCCTTCGGTCTCCCC
>NW_008825234.1:2239838-2255596 GCF_000699105.1 Pygoscelis adeliae
GTGCGGCCGGCCGCCGGCTCGACAGCCTGCGCTGGTGGCAGCGTGACTCCGTGGCCATTGAACCTTCCCTTTCCTTAAACGGGGACCGAGCTAGTCTTTGCGAACAGAAAAGCAAATGCCGTTTTGTCTGTCTTTAGCGGGAGGCATTTCCTCTTTAACCCCAATATTTTTGCGACTTGCAAAAAGGGTAAAGAGAAAGCCTTTTTCAGACAATTTATTCCGTGGGTAGATGTTAAATGAAAGACGTCAAGTAGTGAAATGACTATATTTTTAAAGCAAGAATTTCAGTATTTGTACGATACTTAGGAGTTTCAGGGTGGCACCTGAGCAACACCTGAGTAATAAAACTAACACTTGTTTTGGTGGGGGTTTTTCCCTCTTCAGCTACCATGGAGAAAAATGAAAGTAACGCTAAGGATGCGAAGAGCACCTCGGATGAAGATGACAGCGGAGACATAGTTCAGCAGAAAACTCAGGAAGAAATTCTCTTTCATGAGGAAACCATTGATCTTGGTGGAGATGAATTTGAGTCTGAAGGGAATGAAACTATATCAGAAGATTCAAATAATTTTGTAGATAAACTTAATGAACATATGATGGAGAGTGTCATTATTTCAGATTCTCCAAACAACAGTGAAGATGACACAGGTGAACTTGGTTGTCTCCAGGAGATTGTAGAACAAATGGAAGCTAAAGATACTCAAAAAACACAAGCAGAAGTGGATAAAGAAGGGTTTTTAAGTAACGAGAGTGAAACTGAACACGAAGAAACACCCAAAGACATTTCTGAGATTGGAACAGATGATCAGGCATCTTTAAAGGAAGAATCAATTCAGGAAGCAGTGAAGGAAGAACCAAAGTTGGGAAACAATGTTCCTGTTGAAACAAAACCAAATAATACTGATGACAGCAAACCTGAGGACCAGATATCGTCACCCAGTACTAGCAAACCATCTTCTGAGGCTGAGCCTATTCCTGTGTGTACCATCTTCAGCCAAGGAAACAATGTTAATACCCAGCCACAGTTGTTCCTACCTGATGGTTTTGAGCCTCAGATGGTAAAATCTCCCAGTTTTAGTAGTATAATTGAGACTCCAATGAAGTCTAATCCACAGGTAGTTCAACCAAGTCCTAGTCTAAGCAAGTTCTTTGGCGATACTGTTAACACTAATACTTTAGCTTCTGATTTTTTTGATTCGTTTACCACATCCAATTTTATTTCTGTTAGTAATCCCAATGCAAGCTCTTCAGTTCCAGAACAAATATCCTCTCTTTCTAATGGTGGAGACAGCTCCTGTGCTTCATCTAACCCTACTTTCTCTGTGCGAAATGGGAGACCAGAATCAGGTGGTCCTCCACCATCTCTAGAAATAACTCAATCCCCCAAGCCGTTCTCACAAATCCAAGCTGTTTTTGCTGGGAGTGATGACCCGTTTGCCACAGCCTTAAATATGAGTGAACTAGATAGAAGAAATGATGCTTGGCTTCCTAGTGAGGAAACCAGAAATGTTCTCATTTCAGTTGCCACACAACAGTACAGCACCGTGTTCATAGATAAAGAGAATCTCACCATGCCTGGATTAAAATTTGATAATATCCAGGTAAGAGTCTATTATTGTATCTTAGTGTATGATTATATGTTAGAAATACTGTATTAGAGCTATCCAATAATCTGTGTATCACAGTGCTTCGTACTGTTCCTCATGGTCGCTTTGTGTGTATTACTTCAGTCCTTATTAGAAAATTTGATGTCGCTGCCTACTCATACATGAAGGGGCTAGAACCAGATCTGATTTATTCATAGTGAAATTTGTTGGGTATGTTGAAAAACAGTGTTGACGGTTTCCATAGAATCCGAAGCTGATTGTATTTTTAAGTAGTTTGTTTCTGGTCCTCCTAGTTAGTAAGATAATGCTCATATTTGGAATATGTACAGAATCAGTACTCTCTACTACAAAGTCTAAAAGCAGACAGCTTTGTTTGCGTGTGAGAAATAACATTTTTCACAGATATTCACAGTGCTCTCAATAATGTTAACACTTGACTGAAATTGCATCGTTTTTATCTTCCCTAAGCAGTGGAAGGGTGTAACCTGTAGGAAAGATTGAGTGCTGAAGCAAGCTACCGGGAAGGGATAACCCCAGAATTAAAGGGAAAACTCCAGATGAGATGATGAAGGGAAAAATGTAGTAGTGGAAGCCCATTTCCTTCTCTTCTATCAGAGTTCCCAACTAGTGAGAAGGCATAAAGTGTTTTTTTCAGAATTTGAGAAATTTCACTTGGATCTATTCGGTATTTCTCATGAAGCAATTTTATGCTGGCTGCTCAGCCAAGACTAACTATCGTAATGGAATTTTTTTCTTGTAATAGGCTAATCCTACTCTTTCATATGTATGTCTCTGGATAATAGAATTGTTGTCTAGAGAGATGATGTTGAGGTTTTGGATACTTTAATCCTTAATTGTAGCATAACAAAGGTTATCAGTCAATAGTCAGATACAAGCAGAGAGCAGTCTGCAGTAACTTCCCAATCTGCAGGAACTATCAGAAGAGTTTCTGGAGTGAATCAGGTCCAGATTTGTAGCTGAATTATCTGACAAATCTTAGGTTTCTGTCACAAGCAACAAACGATACCAGTTTTAGACATATGCCATGCTGCTACTACTTCTTGTGTTAGCTTTATCTTAAAACATTTGTTTGTTGTCACAGGGCCCAGTAATTAGCGTGAAAGAAAACACTGTAATAGGAAGCTACTCCTTCTCCACTCCTTCAAAAAAAAAAATGGAAGGGTCCTTCCCACCTTCCCCAAAAAATCCCTTAGACCTTGATGAGTAATTCGAGAGTGTATAGTATTTTCTCCTGACAGCTAATGGGATGGATGACAGGAATAATCCCTTCTGCAGGCCCCAAGGATGAGGTTCTCCTTATTGCGGGCCTCCTTTTTTACAATAGCTCTCTCTCTCTCACCTTCCTCAGTCCGGTCAAGGATTAAAGGCTATTTTGTGCTCATGATTCCCTGAATCTGGGCATGTGCATATATGCAGATCTACCATTTAGTATGTAATTGAAAAGAAGACATTATGGCAACGTGCGTGTGATGTATTTCTACAGTAAGACCTGATGTAAAATCATCAGTGGAATTAAAGCTTTCTTCATTAATTATAATTTATAAGCAGTCACATAGGCATGTCAGCAGGGACAAGTTTTGAAGTGCTTTTATGTTTATACAACTTTCTTCAATTCCGGCTACTGCTTTTCAGTGGCCTGAGTGCACGTCTTGACTGACGTGACATCTCCCCTAGTTTGGTATCATTGTTCCATACACTTCTAGTAGTGCAAATTGTATATTTAACTGAAACTATAATTGTAAAGTACTTGAAATGTCAACTGAAACATTGTGGGAGGCATGTTTTCCGTGTTAAATCAGCTTCCAACATTGTTCATTAAAGCTCTAGTGTGAATAGTTTGCTAATGCTAAACGTTAATGCAAGATGTTAAACCAGGCTGCATGCAGTTGACAAAGAAGTTAGTTGAAAAGTGCATTTACAGTGAACTGTAAGCGTGCTTCAGGGAAGGACTGAAATTTTGTGTGATGTGTATTGAAGTGCTCAGTACCTTTTTTTTCCCCTGCTTACTCGGAAAGTGTTTGTTTTTATTACAAGTATGTTGTCTTAAAAGTTAAGTGGATAAATCACACCAAGAAAAATACTCAATGTTCTTGATTTCAACTGTGTGCTACTTTTTGCTGATCATTCAAGAAACATTATTTTTTAACCTACCTTGGATTGTGTGTGGTACAGATTATCTGAACCTGTGCTCTCTGAGCATGGGGAACAAGTTGGAGTACTGCTTTTTATGCTCTTTCCATTATGCCTTTCTTCATCAGTTACTGTCTGCTGTCATGATGTAATGAAACAAAGGACATTCATTTGTAATGTTTCCTCCTCCAAAGTACTGTTGTTTGGGATTAAAAATTCTTTTGTATCTATGTCATTTTGCACACACTGTCTTTTCTTAATCCTTCAGACTCTTCTGTCCGAAAGATGGAAATCTGGTTTATTCATAGGATAGGTGACAGCATTAGAGGTAAAAATTTTCCATGTAGTGAAACAGTAGTTGCAGTCTCATTCCTCAAGAAACTAGACAGAAAACACAAATGTCTTTCCCATCATTGTCCATGGGGAAAGTGCAAACAGTTAATATCAATTATCTCCATCATAGCTAAGCTTTACTGTGTTTTATGCAGCTCACCTTTTTTTTAGGCAAAAGGCTTTGTGGCTTGCTTTCTGCTCTCTGTGCTAACAGCTTCCTGCCTCAGTTCTTCAAGTGAATGTTTTCATATTCCTTTAGAGGGATTTTTGCAAATACTCCTTTGTATGCTTACATTTTTGCATAGTCACTTTCTGCTTTAACATCTTAAATATTGCATACTGTTCTAGTTAACGCAGATCTGAAAAGATGTAATGGAATTAAAACAAATTGGAGAGAGAGGAGTGATGGTGAGGAGTGCAGAGGTTCTCTCTTGTGAACGGTAGCTAAAAGGAAGACGGCCTTTTGACTTACAAGAGCAATAATGATCTAAAATTCATAAAAGAATTGAAGTAAATAGAGGATTATTATTTGCTGGTTTTTATGGCGAAGGAACTGTTGAGTAATAAGCATAACAAAAGGAGTAACTGCTCTGCAGCCCATGTAGCTGTTTTTAAGTTGTAGAATTCATTACCCTCAGATGTACTTTTGTTGAGAAAGACCGAAAAATGAGAAAGACAAATGTCATGGGAGGTATGTCTATCAGTCGGTGTTTAAAAATGGTAGGCAAGTATGTCCCCTGGCACAGGTGGACCATAAAGTTCTGGCTGCTGTAAGTTGGGAAAGACCAGTATGAGCTTATTCTGTTTCTTACACTGTTTTGCGAACATATGCTATTCACTGACAGGATGATGAACCAGACAGATCTTTACTCTGGCTGAATGTGGCTTATAAATTGCTTTCTGTTTAAAAGCAAAAATGTAATTATATTGTTAATATATTGCTGATAACTTTCCTTCTTTTCAGATGATTGCTTTTCTAGATTACAAATGCATAAAAACATAAGATTGACAAAATCTTACATAAATAATTTCTGTACCTGCTTTTGGCACATGGTGACTTCTGACAGCATAGGGGTTTCTCTTGTATATGGTAATGTGTACAGTCCCAACGACTAGGACCCCCCCCTGCACCCTGTCCTACACTCTGTATTGGCAGATGTGGTAACTGAAGAGTGTGCAGACAGTAGTAGCAGAGTATTCAACATCTGTCAATGTGTGGTCCACAGTTTTTCAGTAGCTGCTTGACATTAAGCTTGAATTTCTTGATTAACTTTTGAAAATCTCTAGTACATAGAACCACAAGGATGTCAGCCAACAGACGGGAAGACACAGAAATTCATAGTTGAACAAAGATTAGAAGGGGAAATTGAGGCACAGAGGGTGCCATATACAGAGTTATTCAGTTTATTGCTAGCAAAGCTGGAAATAGAACCTGGATTTGGACACTCTTCCTGTTAGCTGCTCCATGTCGTAAAATGTAGAATTAATCTTGTCTAACTTTAGAAATCTATTTCAAATGTCTATGTCTCAGCTGGTCTCGAGTTTTCAAATTACTGAGCTTAGATAACCCAATTTCTCTGACTGATTCCTGCAGTTAATTCTTTTGAAATTAAGAATGCTTGAAGGATTGCTGTTCACTTGGTTTCATGATATCTCAAAGTTTATTTTCTGTGGATACTTAAGGCTAGCCAATCCTGTGCACATGTATCTTCGGTCAGTAGATTGCACCTTTCAACATTAATGTCCATTATAAAAACCCGTAAAACTTAACTGTGTTTTGTAAGATCTTTGAAGAGTATTTTGTTAGATCTTTGAAGGATAATAATATGAGAAGCAAATAAGTCTGACTGTTTCTATGCTAACTGAAACCTAAACATTGAAAAAAAGAATATAGCAAATAATGTGGAGTAAATCTAGAAGTTTTCATTAAAATGCTGTAAATATATATGCATTCATATTCATTTCACACAAAAACTGCTGGAAAACAAGTATTTCTCAAAGGGAAGGAACTATGTTGCTCAGCTTTAATTCAACATTTTATTTTGCTAAAATAATCATAGAATCATAGAATCATTAAGGTTGGAAAAGACCTCTAAGATCATCGAGTCCAACCTCAACCCATAATAATGTTGTTTAAAACGTTGTTTTAAACATGTTTAAAATGTTTAAAAGTGTCTTGTTATGTTTCTTCTTTTTCTGTTCCATGAACACCAAGGGAGATGCAGTAAAAGACTTAATGCTTCGCTTCTTGGGGGAGCAAGCTGCAGTGAAGAGACAAGTTTTAAACGCCAACTCTGTAGAACAGTCATTTGTAGGCTTGAAACAGCTCATTGTAAGTAACGATCTTCGTAATTCAGTATATATTAAATACCATGCTTCCCTCAAGATAATTGGGAGCTACTGACTGTGAGGAGAAACTAAAAAAAAAAAAGTGCATATCAGTCTATTCATGATCCTGCAAAAGCACTAGCCAAAGTCCAGTAGTTTTTAGTGGGAATGGCACTGGATTTTAAATATTGGGTTTTAAACGATGTAGTAAACATTTTTTTATATTATAAAGTTAGAAAAAAGGTAATTTTAAGTCACTGTGAATTTTGTCAGTTGTTTATTTTTACGTAATGTAAATGCTTGCAAAACAGATTTTAATGGCTTTTTTGTTTATCTGCATATGTGTTATTTATGTTTTCACCTTAGTGTTTTACAAAAGGTAAGACATACCAGTGGTTGTAAATGGTAAGCAAAGCTGATGTGATAATTTCAACTGCTTTAATTTTTTATTTCAATACAGGAAAAGTAAACTAAATTACTTCCAAATGAAAGCTTAATTTTCTCGAAGTTAAAATCCTTTCCTTAAGGTAAATATTTTGGACCTGGAAATAGTTGCATCTAGCAGCCTTGTGAATCTTGTCTTATTCTTTCAACCATTGTCTTCCTGTATGAAACTCATTACTATTACATGACTGAGCCTTACTTGATCCGTTGAAATATCAAAATATTTTAGGCTTATTTTATTTTTGAAAAAATGGATGAAAATTTACTGAGGAAAAGCAGTGAGGAATTATAAGTGTTAGGACAGTCTGTATTTAGTATTTAACATCTTTTAATTTAATTGTGTTACATTACATGTAAAGCTCCAGAAGGGACTTTTTGTCATGTTAAGAAAACTCTAGTTGGTCTCCTCAAGCGTTGTTAAAGGAATTCAGAGGTAACTTTTGAAACTAACCTGAAAAAACAGATTGTGATCTCCATCCTGGAAATAGATATTTTCCTATTCATTTCAATGTTTTGCTTAACTTGAGAGTATGGAGGGGAAAAAAAAAAAATCTTATTAAGAAATCTTGTCCCCATCAGTGTCTAAGTAGGAAAAGCCTTTTTCCACACTTCCTTTCCGTCTTCCAGAAGAGTTTTGACGTATGGGAAATCTTTTTCTATTTGGCCTGGTAGCTGTGTCCATGCAAAATGTTATTATATGCTGCAGACCATCTTGTACCTTTAATACAGTGCAGCCACTGATACTGTTTTAGCTTTGAGTGTGCTCTTACACTCCAGAAGAGCAGTGTTAAGGCTTTTAGGATCAAAGCATGGAAGATAAGGAGGCAATCTGCAGCTGTCAGATTTTTTGCTACCTGTAGCAGATTTTTTTTTTAAAACTTGTCTTATTAGAAGGGTTTTTTTTGGTAAAATTGCAGCCATTCAGCCAGAAATCAGGATGTTCTTCAGTTTTCAAGGCTTCCAATCATTAGCTGTTGGTTGTTCTTGAGTATGCAATATAACTATTTCTCAGTTTTGTTTGCAGAACTCTGTTTCTTTTTATGATAAGAATTAGTTTGGTTTTTTTCCTTGCAAACATTGCTGTTTTTTCTGAAATTCTTAATGTGGAAAATTTATTTCTGATTGGCAACAGTCTTAAAGGTAAAAGGGATTTCAGACTTAGAAACATTAAAATCCCATGCTATAGACAATATTAATTAAAAAGATGTGTAGTTTTTACATACACGGTAGGCCAGAATGACATATAAGTGCTCTGTTACCAACCACCAATTTATCACCATTTATCAGTGAATTCCTGACCAAATATGTTCAGTGAATATATCTTTTCACGCAAAGAGCCACTTACAGGGAATATTTTCATTAGCATCTGGATAAAAACTGGTAAAAGTCTGGAATATTGCTATGCAGTTTCCATAAAGTTAAGATTTTTTCCTTAGCTGTTTGTTTGGTATCCATGTGAACTACTCATGAACACGAGAATTAATGAGATCCTTGCAGTCACCCAATTCAATCCCTTGCAGCAATGGACAGCCACTTAAAAGAGTCTGTTTCAAAGGGGTCCACAGTACAGAAGAGAAATGCATAGAATTAGGATAGACTTCAGCTTCAGACTGATACCTGTTATTTAGGTGTTTACATGTGAGCTCATGTCTGAATTCTTAAGTCAAAAGAGCTCTAATCAGTACAGTTGCTGATCACATCTGAATTTAGATGTGTAAATCTGGGATCCAATCTAAAAGTTTGAAGAACTATCACATGCTGTAGGAAGGCACCAGTGGCAGCTGAAACCAAAAGTGAATGTTAAGTCCTGTTATGAAGAAATTTGTTAGGTTAAATTTCTCAGGTGATCTTGGGTGAACTCCATCTGATTATGGGAAGGAAAGAAAAGAAAAAAAAAATAAAAGCAGTATTCCAAGCCTGCCTGCTACAGAGGAAAATGCTTCATTTGTATCTGGTTACTGTTTTAATCCTGTGTGAATGGGAAAAGCACACTAAATGGCTCAACAGTATCCCAAATCTTCATACCACAGGTCTTCAGCTGCAACTCTGGAGCTCCTCTGTTCTACCATACAATTGCTTCTGTTAGCTTATTTGGCTGTTTTAACAAACACAGATACATTGCTACTACTTTCAAAGGCTATTCCAGAACTTCATTCCTTTGGTGGTCAATAAAAGGAATTCTAATCAATCCTCTCTCAAAATCTTTTTTCTAATCAAAGATAAAGTTGTTTACAACAATTTAAGTGTTTTGATCTCGCATTGCTTTTTAAGTCATTTTATCTTCTCAATATTTGTTTCCGCTCCCCTGCTACTTTGTATGGGTAGACAGCAGTGATACTTCCATTTCTCAGATTTTCTTTTTAAAGGCAAAAATAACTATTCTAGTCATCTCATCCTGGATGTCATCATAATCATCCTAGGAGCTCTTCTCAGAATCTCTTCCAATTGAAGCTAACATCTTTTTATTATCACTGTCTAGAACTCAACACATTGTATTGTAAGTTACGTAACTTTCCATGTTAATGATTGTGTTTTACCTTTTCTATTATTCTGATACTGTAAATTATCTGATCCCTGTTTAGTGATGCGGTCCTTGACAATACTTCCTAGATTACACCTGCAAATACAGGTACCAGCTCTGTTCACCAGGGTCACAAAAGAATATCTTAAATTAGATTGATTCCAGTGTACGTCCTTGAGTAGTAACTTCTCACCTTCCTTATAAAAGTCCCAGTAAAAAACATTTACTTGTACAAGTTAAAAGACAATTCTGTGGGTAAGATGAAGTTAGTGCTCACAGCAAAGGAGACTGAAGTCCTTTTTGGGGGATCATAGCACAAACAGTCTGCAAAAGTTTCCTCAAGTACAATTAGTTGTCAGAAAACAAATGTTATCAAGAAGGTAGTAAGCTGAACTTCCAAAGGTGCACCTTTTCTGATGAGGCCACCTACAGTAGCATCATTTCTAAGACAAATAGTTGTTTACCAGGAACTGAACTCAGATTGTTAAACTCAGCTAACGAAATTGTTTGTTCAGCATGAATTTGGTCTCTAGCTGATTTGAGTGAGATTTGTACCAGTAACCCAAAGATGGACAGTTGGTTTATTGAACAACTGTACTTTCACATTTTAAATTTCTGCTATGGAATGGGTAACGGTGAATTGGAAATGCTTTACTGGTAGGGTAATGGTGGAGGGGTTGTGCAGTTGAACTAGTTTTACAGCTTGGAGGCTTTTAAGAGATACAGGAGTGCTGGAGCAGTCCAGCAAAGTAATTCTATAAATCTATGGGCTTATCATTGAGGTGATAACTTGTAAATAGAGTTACACATCTGTAGAGGCTAAGTGTTTCTGTTTTTCAACTGAAAACCGAAAAGCTGAGTTTTCAGTTTCTGAAAAAATTTATTAACCTGGTATAGGAACATGCATTTACCTCTAGAGCAAATAAATGTAAGCAAGAGCTTGACTTCACACTGTTGCTTTGTTTTACAGCAGCAAATAAAAATTATACATACAAGGTGCAAGCTGCAATTATGTTAGTTCCTGTTATTCCATATTTTAGGTTAATTGTTTACCCTCATTTGAACAAATAGCACAGTGTTTCTTACTAGAGACCTTTCTGATATTTTGAGTTGTAAGGTGTTTGCAGCCACAGGAAAATTATGTCTTTGATAGTTGTCATACCTAAAAAACAGCTACTGTATCTTGCCACTATAAATATGCAAAGTTTGCTCTAAGTATGCAATCATTTCTTCAAGCTACTAGACCAGGAAAGGGTTACTAACTACATTTTCTTAACTGATGTGAAAGTGCTCTACCAATTGTAATTTACAGGGGAGAAGAATGTCATAGCTAGTGGAGGAGGACATTTTAATCACTTTAATGGTGTTACATGTAGAGTTAATGACTCCCTTTGAGTCTATTTAAAAAAAAAAATCATATACTGTTACTTTTGCACGTGATTAATGTTGTGCTCTTACATATATTTTCAAATATAACAAACTTGGATACGGTGGTATGGCATACATATCCACTTTAATAAGTTAGAAATTATCCTTAAAAATATGGGTGGGCTGTATTGCTTTATTTCTGAATCAGTGAGCAATTTCCAACATTTTTGTAGCTGATCTGGGAGAAGATGGGAGACACAAGTAGCACAAACAGTAATTGGGGGCTTGTGGGGGAGGTTGCACTTCTACACTAAAAAGCATCAATTTATTGGGTAAAACTTGAATGGCTTGCTTCTGAGTCAAAATTGTTTTCCTGAGAGACTGAATAACGTTATAAATTCTCTTCGTGTATCAGGTGAGTTCCCTTTTCATTGAACACATTTTCTGTAGATGTCCAGTCTGCATGACTCTCTTTGCTGGACAGAAGAATTCTACCTGGGTATTAGCTGTATTTGTTGCATCACCTGAGCTTCACTGCTTTCATTCAGGAAAACAATGTACAGTATTGTATACAAAAGAGAAATATGAACACTTCTGCAATCATATGTCTAAGATCTTTGTTCAGCCGTAATTAAAAGATCAAGCAAAATTGACCTGCACAAGGAGACTTCCAAGAAACAGTTATGCATGTCAGACAGTGGTATTCAGCTGTTTGGTTGTATTTTTTTCAGTCCGAATCAGTGCATATCTTCATAATAGAATGAAAACACAGTCTTTCAGATATAGTGAAAACTCTGATAATTAAAGTTCTTATGACACTTTATTAGAAAAGGAAGAAATGTAAAAAATATTTTTCCAGACAGACTACAGTTTTGGCTTGTGTTGGGTCATTTTACTCCATTGGAAGTTTTCTTCATTTCTGTATCTAAAAAATATAACATCTTCAGTGCTATTCTTGTATTTGAATTAATAACGTTCTAGTTTCAGACACTGGAATTCTTTTCTACCCTACATCCTATTCCTTCATCCCTCTTTGTAGAAAATAGGCTTATTTAAGGCATTGGGATGTACAGAATATCCCAGTTACTTTTAACTTTGACCAAATGGACTAGAAGCATTACCAGATCTTTAGATGTGGATTTATCAGAATTTATAACTCTAATTTTTTACTCCATTTCAGATGGTTTTTAGGCTGTTTCCTTTTACTGCTTTTAATAAAAGGGGATCATGATAGCCTTAGTCAGTTTCTTATTTTGAAAATGGTGGAATGTAATTCAGTAAAATGAGGAGCTGGGAGTTGATCACCTTACGCTGTCATTTTTATCTCTTAAACCTGCAGCTACAGTATTTGGTTAGGTTGGAGGTGTGATCAAAAGAAGCAGTAAGATAATAAACATACTGTATTTTTTCCAAAAAAGGCATGTAAGATTTGTGTGCAAGGTAAGCTCACATTGAAGAGAGGAAAAATTAAAAAAAAAAAAAAAGGGGGGGGGGGGGGGGGGCAGGGGGATGACGACTCTGTAACACACAAGTCTATCACCTCAAGCTGTGTAAAACTTTTAGTTCCTACCTCTACAGGGTAATAGAGTGACAAAACCCTGGCACTAATATCTACTTTTTTTATTTAAACCTAGAGTCATTGTATTCAAATCTCAGACAACTTAAGAAGTTCAATGAAAAGATAAAAAATCATTGGTCTGGGTCTGTCTTAAAGAAAAAAATAAATCCTTTTTATTTGAATACTGTTTTACTATGCAGTTTCGCCATCTGTATGTAAACCTCCCCCAGGACCTCTTCTGATTTTGCAAAGAAGAGAGAAGTTCTGCAAGGAATAATGCAATCGCATTGTCTATTGGGAGGCTAATCTGCTTGTCCTAGCTTTGGTGTGTGTACACAAGTCCATAATGAAATGTTTTGGTTTTCTTTTTTTAATTTTTTGGTTATGTTATTTGGACCCAGAAAATACCTTCACAAGTTAAACATCCTGACTAGTAGTGTGTAAAAAGCACAGCAATCATACAAGCTGGTGGCTTTCATTAAAAGAACAACAGCTCCATATTTTTTGTGAAAAAAAGATTTGCTAATGTCATGTGTGGAGAGAAGTTCTCTTCTGCCAGGCTGTTACTGTGATAGTGAACTATTTGGCAATAATATTTGGTTGACATTATTTTCTCTAGGAGAAAATAATGTTTTCACACAATTGCTGCTGAAGGACCATGTCCTGATCATCATGGAATAATTATTTTATTCTTTGTCAGTATTTTTGATGCTATATCTGAAGCAGTAGTATCCATATTTGCTTTGAGCCTCTACTTATGACTACAAACAAAATTCATCCGTATTACTTTCAGGAAAAAGGGACCTGGGTTGTAAGGACTGTGTGGCTGTAGACCACAGGAAATGTGAAAGTGACTGACCTGCAAGGTTTTGAGGGGTGTTTGAAATCACTGGATAAAGATTTCTGGTCAGCTGGCAACTCTGGCAACTGTAAGTCTGGTACAATTTGCCAGAGACAATAATGTGTCCTACTAATTTCAAATTAAGTTATACTGCCAGCAGCCTTCTATTAAGCTTCCACAGAGAATTATGCTCCATGACCAGCAGGCAACTCTAATTTTGAAATCATGATGAATATTATGTTTCATTTTCCAGCAAAGACTGTTTTTATGATGGTTGTCAGACTTGCTTCTGCTGGCTGTCTTGTTCTATAAAGAAAAAGTATTTTTTGTCCATGCCTATGTTGTGGTTTAACCCCAACTGGCAACTAAGCACCATTCAGCCACTTGCTCACTCCCCTCCAGTGGGATGGAGGAGACAATCGGAAGGGTAAAAATGAGAAGACTCGTGGGTTGAGATAAAGACAGTTTAATAGGTAAAGCAAAAGCCGCACGCACAAGCAAAGCAAAACAAGGAATTCATTCACTACTTCCCATGGGCAGGCAGGTGTTCAGCCATCTCCAGGAAAGCAGGGCTCCATCACACGTAACAGTTACTTGGGAAGCCAAGCACCATCACTCCAAACGTCCCCCCCTTCCTTCTTCTTCCCCCAGCTTTATATGCTGAGCATGACACCATATGGTATGGAATATCCCTGTGGTCAGTTGGGGTCAGCTGTCCCGGCTGTGTCCCCTCCCAGCTTCTTGTGCACCCCTAGCCTACTCGCTGGTGGGGTGGCATGGGAAGCAGAACAGGCCTTGACTCTGTGTTAAGCCCTGCTCAGCAATAACGAAAACATCCCTGTATTGTCAACACTGTTTCCAGCACAAATCCAAAACATAGCCCCATGCTAGTTACGATGAAGAAAATTAACTCTATCCCAGACAAAACCATCACAGCTTGCAATAGAATTTTAAAAATTGTAGCATATAAGTTTGTCATAAATGTTCCATTATTACTTTTGGATCCTAACTTTACTTGGGAAGAAAAGTTGAACAGTTCTAGAGTCTGTGTCTGCTTCTGTTCTAAGGATAATAAGAAATTAATTTGTCTCTGCAGAAGAGGAATAAATTTCAGGTACTCCATGTCAGTGTCTTTCTGCTTTTCTAAATACAGAGATATGTTGAAGGATGTTATAAATGCATTATCAATTGCTACTCTTCCATAAGAGCGTAGACATCTCAGAAGCTGCTATGCTGCTTTGTGGTCTTGCTGTCAGCTGACTTCTGCATTTCCAGTGGAACTCAAATTTTTATCTGGGATTTGACAATGCAGGGGAGAGAAATGAGGTGGTCAGTGCATGGTGATCTCTGTAATGGCCCCTTGAACTATATGGCTGCAAAATGGGGGCCAGATAGTATGAAAACTCTTAGCTGTTACTACTGTTTTTTCTGTGTAACTGCTGTATTGACATGTTTTCTAAACATTGGAGAGAATTTAATAAAATACCAATGCAAGGTGAGTACCTGAACTTTGCAAGCACCCATATACATATATATTCCTTCACATTTCACCAGTCAACATGTCAGTTTTCTATTACATTTATCGATATTTTTTAACGTATTTAAGAAACTATTTGAAAAAAGATTACTTTCAGGAATAAGGTGTATTTGTTTTATAATGACATGCTGGATACATATGTCTTGAAAAACTCTTCTATATGATAGAAAAGTATGATAGCTTAAAGCCTGTGAAGCATTAGTCTGTGTTTTAAGATTTTGGTAGTGTTAGCTATTTGCATGGCTGCATTAGCATATACAAGGCAGAAGCATTAATAGGATGACACTGTGACAAGACAGTTTGACGTGTCTAACTAGGAATTATTTTGTTTTATGAATAAAAATATTTATAAAAGAATATTTTTAAGTTAGCCATGCAATGGAAATTCAAGTGTTTACATTTTATAGGTGAAACAATTGTTATTGTTCTGAATTTATCATAAAATCATTAAGGTTGGAAAAGACCTCTAAGATCATCGAGTCCAACCGTCAACCCAACAACACCATACCTACTAAACCATGTCCCTAAGTGCCTCATCTACGCGTCTTTAAATACTTCCAGGGATGGTGACTCAACCACTTCCCTGGGCAGCCTGTTCCAATGTTTAGCCGCTCTTTCAGTAAAGAAATTTTTCCTCACATCCAATCTAAACCTCCCCTGGCACAACTTGAGGCCATTTCCTCTCGTCCTTTCGCCAGTTACTTGGGAGAAGAGACCGACACCCACCTCGCTACAACCTCCTTTCAGGTAGTTGTAGAGAGCGATGAGGTCTCCCCTCAGCCTCCTTTTCTCCAGGCTAAACAACCCCAGCTCCCTCAGCCGCTCCTCATAAGGCTTGTTCTCCAGACCCCTCACCAGCCTCGTTGCCCTTCTCTGGACACGTTCCAACATCTCAACATCCTTCTTGTAGTGAGGGGCCCAAAACTGAACACAGTATTCGAGGGGCGGCCGCACCAGTGCTGAGTACAGGGGCACTATCACTTCCCTGCTCCTGCTGGCCACACTATTTCTGATACAGGCCAGGATGCCGTTGGCCTTCTTGGCCGCCTGGGCACACTGTCGGCTCATGT
>NW_008825234.1:2256148-2277305 GCF_000699105.1 Pygoscelis adeliae
TGGGCCTGATCCCCTGGTTGTCCTGCACATGCCTTGTGAGCGCCCTCAAGATTAACCGCTCCATCATCTTCCCCGGCACCGAGGTCAGGCTGACGGGCCTGTAGTTCCCCGGATCCTCCTTCCGGCCCTTCTTGTAGATGGGCGTCACATTGGCAAGCGTCCAGTCATCCGGGACCTCCCCCATTAACCAGGACTGCTGATAGTTGATGGAGAGTGTCTTGGCGAGCTCCTCCGCCAGCTCCCTCAGCACTCTCAGGTGGATCCCGAGATCATTTTACACATTGTATTGTTTCTTGTCCTTTGTTCTTAATTGATAGGAATTCTGTGTTCTGGGCAATGTTAGGAAAGCCTGTTTTCATTAAATGAACTGCACTAGGGGTTATAATCTGAAATACTGAAGTCAGTGAGGTAGGAATAGGTGTTAAATACTTTACAGTGGTGAAGTAATTTGGATGTGATTACTGAAATACAGCTAGCAATTTTTTTCTCCTTTTGAAGAGAAAACAAAATTGTGAATATTTTAGTATATCCAGGTATATTAGCGAACATGATATAGCTTTTAAGTTTAGAATCCCATATGGTGTTGCATATTCTTTTGTTTTAGTGACCAGATAATATTAACTCTCTCTCATGCTTGATTTCACTTTTTGCCTAATTAGATGTGCAGCTTTGACAAATGAGCAGACATTCTGCTGCTCACTGGCCAGCTCTCCTGACCTTGTCATTATTATTGATGGGTACATGTAGCTGCTTCAGGCAAAATAAGCAGTTGTGTATTTTAGGGACTTTGTGATTTTGCTACTTGCTCTTTTCTTCTTCCCAGAGCAGTAAAAACTGGAGGGCAGCAGTTGACTTGTGCGGGCGGCTTCTAACGGCACATGGTCAAGGCTATAAAAAAGGTGGACTACCTACTAACCATACAACAGATTCTTTACAGGTATGTTTAAAGATACACCCTTGTCACTTTTTTCCAACAATATTCACAGTGGTATTTTTTTTTTAACATGATCAAACTTCTTTTCCTAATTGTTACCGAAAAACTGTGCTTATTAAAGCACTTTTTCTGTTTGCTTATGTAAAGTAGGTCTTCATTTAAAACAAAATATTTTTTAATAAGTAAAATTCTGTCTTGATTGTATGTTTTTAAAGGTAATCACTAGTAAAAAGGAATATGTTTTGCTATCTTGGAAGACTCTGTGCTAAAGTTCACGGATACTATCTAGAGTGTGAACTTTGTAGTAAGATTTCAAATGTTAGAAGTATGTTTCATGATTATAAGAAAATAAGAACCTAAATTAATAAAGGTTTGTGAAACATGTATTATGTTTCACAAACATAATAAGGGTTTTTCTGAACAAAATGTGACCAGATGAGAAGTCATGGTTCTGGCCCTAGTAGCTATAAAGCTAATGCAATTTCACCAAAATCGTAACAGATTTTAAGAACTGCATAAAATTGGAAAAACAATTAAAAATCGGATTGATAATTCTTACATGCTAACTCAATTTAAAGAGAGATGTTCTAATTTTGAAGCAGGCTAGTTTTTAAACTTCATCTTCAAAATCTCAATACCTTTACAAACAACTAAAACGTCAGTCCTCTGTGTTTTGTTTTAATGATCTTATGAAAAGTATTCTGTGGAAGAGCACGTAAATGTAAATCCTGATTCTTACCAGTAAGTAACATAGAAACACTTTACTCAACTTCATCTTAGAATAACTTAGGAAGTTGAAATTGTATTTGGGTGTGGCTTGTGATTGAAGCTAATAACAGACCTTGTCTTTTCCATTTTTTTATATGTATTAATTTTTAGCTGTGGTTTGTGAGACTAGCACTGCTGGTAAAACTGAATCTATTCCAAAATGCAGAAATGGAATTTGAACCATTTGGAAATTTAGACCAGCCTGATCTTTATTATGAATATTACCCTCATGTATACCCTGGACGAAAAGGTAAGATAGTTGATTTATAAAATGCTTTTTATTTTTGCCATTTTTACCAGTCATTATAAAATAATGGGTTCAGGTTTTTTTTAATTCTAAAGCATTGGTGAACCTTGGATTATTTCTTTTTTTTTTTTTCCTCCAGAAGAACATGACTAACTACTATGTTAAAGTATTGTTTGCATTATGGAGGTAACGATAAGGAGTAACAATAAGGGGTGAAATTATTCCATCACAATATAGGTGGGCAGTGTATTCCATGATGCTGATACAGGTTTGATTTGAAAGAGGAATGTTTTTAACAAGTAAATATAATAAAGTAGTTTAGTTCTAGGGTATTGAAATTAAAAACCCCCAAACTTTATTAGTTAATTTTAGCCAGAATCGGGCTGTGAAAGGTGATGAGGGAGTTTGTGGAAACAGAATCTATAAGCTTTTCCTCTTAAGTTCATCCAGGTACTATCAATATGCTATTTTTAACACTCACGTGTCCATGCACACGTGCTAATGCGGGTATTATTTTCTTAGGTTTCCTGGTTTCTAGGATTAAAAAAAAAAATTAGTGCTAATTCGATAATTTGCGTTAATAAAAAAAAATACTAGTTAAACGTAATATTATTTGCTTAGTAATTAAAACTAAATAAAATTCAGTAATATACTATGTATCCCGTTGTTGAAGAGGAAACAGACACCACCAGCCTCAATTCTTTATAAGCGGTTTATCTCAAGTTACAAATGCACTACTTCCCACTGCTCCAAATAGCCCATAGGTTAACGAAATAGTTCCATTACCTGGGATATTCTAGTTCTCCAGGAGTCTGGATTTGAAAAATTGCTATTTTTAAGAGCAATTTCACTCCTGTTCAGGCTATTTTGAAATTTTATTTTTTCTAAATCTGTTCCTTAGAAATAAATAACTCTCTGATGCAGGTACACTGTTGAGTGAGCTTACTGTTCTTTGGCTTTCATATTTGAACCACAGTGTATAATAAAATGCTTGTAAGTAACAGTTGTAATAGGCAGCACCACTCTCTGAAAAACTATAGTCCATTTTACATAAGAAGCTGTTAGTCTCAATGAGGAAAGCTAGAAAGATACAGAGATTTTGAGGTTGCTGAGGGAGGGAAGTTGGTGTCAAGAAAGTTCAGGATCTTTTGCAGAAGATTGTTTCATCCGTTTAGTGATGCAAAGGATTAGTTGTAGCCCGCTAAGGCCAATGTGGACTGCCTAGAACAAGTCCCTCTGACCTTACTCAGCATCTTTCAGGCAATCACAGGCAAAAAATTCATGTTTTGCCTTGAATATATTCAATGCACTGAGAAGGAACTGTGTTATTTTTGAGAGAGAGGTTTTGGTCATCAGGTTGGACAGCTCTTTGGATCTGCTTACATTTTGGTGGCTTTGCACATAATGCAGTGCTGCACAGGAGAAGTAGTCTTCCCCAGGTTGTATGTATGTTTCCACATCTTTTTCCAGTATTAGAAATAAGTTATTTTGCCTAAGAAAAGAATCCTTGCAGGTCATGTCAATATTTGAGGCATTTCAGTCCTCATGCCACAGAGCATACAGGTAGCAACAGTTCTGGACAGTCTGGCCAGCTGTTGCAGGCACCCGTCCTGTGACTTAACTTTGGATCCAAACTTTGCAGCAACCACTCAACCACTGCAGCTATTTCATACAAATCATGAAGATATCTATGGTAAAAAGGTGAGCATAAGGAAAATATTCTATGTCACGATTATATGCCTCAGTTCATTTTTAACAGTTGAACATACCAACCGGGACCATAATCTGATCATCTGTAAGGAAAATAAGATTAAGGTTGGATGGAGCTGACCTGCTGGTTGTAGATATCTCATATAAATACGATGTGATTAAGATGTGGGAACAGCTATCAAACCTTCCTTATGTAGTTTTGAGGAGAGAGAGATGCTATTTAGAGGGATGTAGGAGAGAGCAAGCAATTCTCTTCTGGCTAGCATTAAACTATGCAGTGCTGGATTATGGATAAAGAAATTCAGTATACATGCATCGTTAACCAGCTAATTTAAATAATAAAGTAGATATAAATAATTCGTATGTTTTGGTTGAAATGTATTAGTATGAATCCACAATCCACTGCTGTTTGGTAATTTTACATATCATTTTGTGGTGTAACAAGCATAAAAAAGAGAGGTTTGTTTCAACATTTTAATTTTGATTCATGGTATATAAATGGAGTAAGCACTTAAAAATCAATTTAAGAAATGAGAGTATAGATATAAATAATGTACACATTAATTGTAATACATATAATATTTTGCATCGTTTCTTTGTATTCAAAATATTCATAATAAGAAATGTAATAAATTAGAAAGTTTTCTGTGTTTCTCTATGCTTTAAGTAAGGAAAGTTTATATACCTGAGCTTCTTCCTGCAGTGAGGATAGTCCCTCATCCATTAATCTCTGAGAAATATACCTCAAAGAATTTAAATTTCAAGTAAATGTATGAGGAGTGGAAGATGTTTTTTTCCATTAATTTAACTTAACATGGCCAATACGGGCCTCTTAATTTTGCTCTGAAGCTCTCTCAAGGCTCTTTCCTTTCGGCAACACTATTAGTCTCTGTTTTATCCTGAGATTTTGTATGGCATTTGCAGCCATGTGCATGGATCCCATTACTGTTGTTTTCATCATGGCTGTAAGATCTAATCTTTCTGAAATCTGCCTTTCTTGGTTTCTACAATCTCTTTCTTCGGGCGTCTCCCTTGCCTGTAGGTGTGCACCATCTGGGGGGCTGGAGTCTGCTGGGATCCTTGTATCAGCCAGTGAAATGGGTTAAGTCACTCTTTGATCATTCCTGTTTGATACGGGGCAGAGAGCAAACCATCCTCATTTTATAGTAAAATCTTAAAATTATTCAGTTATGAATTTAGTTCTTCTAAATTCATCTGCAGAGAGATGCCGAAAAGTCCTATTTTATATATAATTTTTTTGTTTTGTAATAGGTAGGTACTCAGGTCAGGAACTCTGTTCCAGATTGCTTCCTGCACATCTCCATTGTACTCTGTGGGGTATATAAGGCTGAATTTTTTTCATCATTCTCGTGACTAATGGATTTCAGGATTTTTTTTTTTTTTTAGGGTTTTGTCTTTATGTTTACACAGTCTGACCCACTTCTATTCGTATCGTTTGTTTCTCTGTTCCTCATGATACTTCATAAAGTCTCGTATGATAGATCGGCTAACCTGAGATATCTTTTCCATTGGTAATGCCTACGTGTTTCTGAAAGAGTGAGAGCCAGCAATTAAAATGGAACATTAAAATGCTATTTCATTCTTTTATGAGATAATTTGGTCTTGCTTCTGCTAAATAGACCACTAAGTTACAGAAAAGTTAATGCTGCCAAAATTGGTGTTCTAAATTTACAATAATTGAGAATAATTTATTTTGGATTACGAAGGAAAAAAAAAAAAACCTGTGCACGAGTAAAAATAGGACTTTCATTCCCCTGACCAGAGGTTTATATGTATAGGGGTGGGTTTTTTCCTTTCCCCTTTTCATTCTCCTTGTGATGATACAGCATCATCTGTATTCCTCTAACATGAAATCAGTCTTCTGTTGTCTGGTGGCAAGTGCCTAAATAAGGAACGTATTCTTAAAAATTTAGTTGTATGTTCTCTAGAAACTGATTTCATACTATACACCTTCCCATGAACTCTGTTACTAATTATAGCACAAGGGGTTTTTTTAAGGTTTGGCTGTGTTGTGACCATAAGGATACACTAGTGTGCACTGCAGCAGGCTGGTATTTTCAGATGGATAGTGACAGTTTAAAAAAAAACAATATATATATATATAATGTATATATATGTATTTCAAAGTAGGGTGAGTCTAGACATCACTCAACTATTGTTTTATCATATTTCACTAGGTCTACACTACTTTTCTGACTTTACTAATATCCACTGCAGTTAGAAATTTTAGCACAAATACATGAAAAAATTGATACAAAAAATAGTTGGCTGTGCGAGATTTCATTTTTTACGTGTCCTTATTTACTCAAGCAGTGCTCTTAATTTGTTTCTTTTATTCAGTTTTGAAATTCAGCTCTCCCTAAAGGAATCCTATCATACGTAGTCTAGAACTGTCATTCAAACCCATGTTGTAAACAAGTTTTCAGTACTGATGTCTGAGGTGAAATGTAATAAATTATTATTATTAGATTTAATAAGCTTATAAAATAGCAAAAAATGTGATAGGAAACTTGTCACATGTCTGTTGACTCAGTGACACCGCGCTTACTGTGAAAACACTCATCCAGAATTTTTCTTTAATACCGCAGAAGGCATTTTACAGACATCTGGACTGTGTGTAGTGCAGAGGACTGTGTACAGCTCCAAGGTCCGCCTGCTCTCTGAAGCTTGGTCCTGCTTCTGAATGTCAGACTTATACCATAAGGAAGGACAGGCATGGATTGGGGAAATTATCGCCTATATGCTTTCACAGTAAACGTAGTGATGCCTGTACAGTGATGTTTGGCTATTTTGAGTTTACTGTCCTCCTTTCTTCTTCTCTTCTCTACTTGCCTATGCTAGTAGGAGGCAGCCTTGCTAAAGCTTCCTTTCGCTTTTTCTCAGCATCGTTTTGGATGATGCTATAAATGAAATGCCCTTTTTTTTTCATCCTCATCAACTTTTGGTTAGTGGGAGAACGGTAGCAGAATGGGAAGTGGTGTGGGGAAAAAAAATATTTGTGGTGGGTGGGGAGGCAAAAGGAGTAATCAAGGTAAAAACAGGCATAAGAGAAGAAATGCACAGGCTAAAGAAATCATAGCCTACAGAGTGCTCCTATCTTTTAATACATTTTGCAGGAAAACAGAAGAAAAAAAGACTCCAGTCATTGTTATATGTGGTATTGGTTTTCTCATATGTTACCACAAATACTGCTGTGCCTGAACTTGCACTCCCATGTCAGACTGCTTCAGTCTTGGCAGTTGCTCAGAACAGTTCTTCGTTCAAGCTCATATTGACAGTAAAAAACATATTAAAGCCTCTAGAGGAACTGGTTTGCCAATTATTTTATTTACAGTACTATGTACACCACTCTATTGTCCCTTTAAATTCACTATCTGTTCTGTTGCTTCAGAGCTACCTTCTGCCTATGAAATCACCTAATATGATATGAATAAATACCACTCAAGTGTTGTGGTTCCAGTTGGCTTTTCAGAGTATTCAGACTTGCAAATGCAAATTTTTCTAAAATAATATAGATATTTTAGTTAGGAAATATATGTATAATTTTAAGGGGGTAGAGTGCTGCTAAAATATTTAATTGTGCTTTCTTTCCCAAGGCTATGTAGTCTCATTGTAGACCGTACCAGCTTTATATAGTATTTCTTAAAAGTGAGCAAGTAATTAATTTCTAAATTCTGCCTTACTACAGTTAACAGTAGGTAAGATTTATGGTGATTCCTTTGTGGTAGGGCAATTGTTGCAGGGTTTTTTGGCATTCTTTCTCTTATGTTTTCCTTGCTTCAGTGCAAATAACAACTCCAGATTACTGAAAAAGTATTTCTGAAACCTTTCAAAACCAGATCTTAATTCGGAATATCTGTGTTCTTAGGTCACATGCACTTAAATTGTGACGTATACGTAAACATGCAAATTCAGATAAAATTTTCAAAGCATTTTCTTTCAATGATTACAAACATTTAGGCTCCTATCTCTTCTTCAGTCTTTCTGGAATGAAAGTAATAAACAAATGCTTGGTAACTAGTCTGTTGAATGTGGATTTTTAAGTGTACTTTTAATTGACAGTCAGTAAGACTAGGATTCAAAGTTACTACATCATCACTCTTAAAAATCCCCTTATAAATTACACAAATATGCTGTTGTAGAAGTATGTAAAAGTGTGTGTGTGCATATAAATGCAAGGATGTACATCTCTGTGTGTATACGTATGTATAAAGCAGAATATCTTTATGAACCTGGATTTTCTGTATTTCTCTTCTACCCAATGAAAGAAGGGTTTGTTTCTTTGTTTTGTTTTTTTCACTTTATACTTTCAGTAAATGATAATTTGCCCTACTGCTGCTTTTTGATATTTGAGATTTGTTGAATAAGCTGTAGAAGGCAGATCAGAAAGTATTTCTGGTTACTGATTTTGCCACAAGAAAATATGAAGATAAAACGGCTAGCCATTGGAATCCTCAATTTTCTACTCTAAAAGGGTTGCAGATGAGGGCTCCAGTTTGAATTTGATTGGCATGAGGTGATGTTTATGTTATGACAGTTATGAAAATGTGCAGCTGTTCATAAAGAAATAGAAATTGAAATCTGTGGTCTTAGAAAATTCTACCTGATCTTACTATTTATTCCATCTGTTCCCATGCTTTTGGAGTATCCATTTTCCTTTCAGCAGACCTTTTTTCACTTTTTAGTTTTGTCTTTCTGTTGTGGTTTAACCTCAGTTGACAACTGAGCACCACGCAGCCGCTTGCTCGCTCCCCCCCAGTGGGATGGGGGAGAGAATTGGAAGGGTAAAAGTGAGGAAACTCGTGGGTTGAGATAAAGACAGTTTAATAGGTAAAGCAAAAGCCGTGAATTATTTCACTACTTCCCATGGGCAGGCAGGTGTTCAGCCATCTCCAGGAAAGCAGGGCTCCATCACGCGTAATGGTTACTTGGGAAGACAAACGCCACCACTCCAAACGTCCCCCCCTTCCTTCTTCTTCCCCCAGCTTTATATACTGAGCATGACGTCACATGGTATGGAATATCCCGTTGGCCAGTTGGGGTCAGCTGTCCTGGCTGTGCCCCCTCCCAGCTTCTTGTGCCCCTCCAGCCTTCTCAGTCAGTAGAGCATGGGAAGCTGGAAAGTCCTTGGCTAGTGTAAGCATTACCTAGCAACAACTAAAACATCAGTGTGTTATCAACATTGTTCTCATCCTAAATCCAAAACACAGCACTGCACCAGCCATTAGGAAGGAAATTAACTCTATCCCTGCCAAAACCAGGACACTTTCGTATGCTGAAAATTTATATATGAATGAGATTAATTCATGCTAATGTGACAATCAAAAATCATATTCTTTGAAAAAAATTCTCTGCTGTATTTAAAAGTGATAGCTAAGAAAAGAATTGTCTTAAAATTAAACCATTTTTCCATTACGAATTTTTAATAGATAAAATTATTATGAAACCCTTAAAAGAGGAGCAACAGAGGTCAACTGTAAAACATCAAGCTAGAAGACTTATTTAACTTAAAATTTCAATACATGGCAGTAATTGTAGGGTATTGCCTTTTGTTGAAATTATGTAGGCTTTGTTGACGTGGTTTTGCTGTGTAAGAAGGCATTACTTCTTTAGAAATCCGAAGCATGAAGTAGAGAGCAAAATCCATTCTCCTGTGCTCTTAAGTAAACATTTTAATTACAGGATATGGTGCTTGTTTTAAATATTTCCTCGACATGTTGCCTTGTTAAATTCAGTAGAGTGAAATATAATAGAGGACATGGGTTTGATTCCAAATAGTTTTGCAAAAGGCAGCACATGCCACAATCCATTTTATTTTATATAAAATTCTCTTATCCCTAGTGGGGTATCACAGGAATATATATGCCCACTTGCATAGGAACCTATTACAAAGAAATATGTGTTACGCTGTGTGCCTTAAATATGTGGCCTAACAGTAAGCAAATAGGTGAAACCTTTCAGACAATATGTCATTCTTAATCTAAGAAGCACATGTGTTTCTGTTACAGCTTAGTGTTAATGTAGTCAATCTTACTTTCTGGTTTTGTTTTTTCCCCAATGTAACTGTGTTTATTGAGGCATGTATAGTTTTTTTTCCTGCTGTTAATCTGCTTTTTAATTAAATTTTGTACTCTGAATTCTACAACCTGCCTTTCAGACCCTCATAACACTATTATTATTGACCTACTAGAGTCATCAACAAATGTCATTTACCTCTTCCCAATTGTTTTCTTGTTAACTGAGACAATTTAAAATGAAAATTACAGTGTTTTCTAAAATCTCAGACACACCTTTTTTAGGTCTCAACTCTTGTTCATTTCTCACCATCTTCATATTAAAATGTTAGGGAATACTTATCAGAAGGCTCAACTTCTGTGTCTTGCAAGACAGAGTGTTTTTGTAGATTTGTGTGCAGTTTCTTTTTCTGTCGTATATTTCTTAACAACAGGAATGGGCTTCTCCGCACTGTTGTTCTTTCAGCGGAAAGCGGCTGAATGACGAGCCTTTGATGCAACGTGATATGGTGACGTCATAGAACAACAAATCCACATCCTGTTGTTTAGACCAAAATTCTTAGTGAGCTCAGAGTTAACTGTTCCAAGTCAGAACTTTCTGTGATTCTCTTATTTTTTTGCTTTTTACCTTTTTATCAGTGAACTGATGTGTCTTTGATGAAGATTCAGAAGAGTCGTATTATGGTTTGCCTTTGCCTTTTTCATCTCCCGTTCACCCCATGAAGCTCTGCTGGGCTGCATTTCAAACCCATTATGCTCAAAATGTTCTCTTCCACCATGGTATGCACACAGGTCACCTTGCTGAGTCCTGTGAGAACAAAGGTTTATAACCATCCACCCTGTGAAAAGATTTTTAGTGACTTGCTGTTGCTTTTCTCAGGTGCTTTCTTGACATTTTTGTTTCAGACAAGTTCAAAGATGATTGTTCTGTTTTCTTAGATTGAGAAAATTACAGATTCAGATTTTGGATGCTGGAGACAAGACAGTAATAGAGAACTCGGGGCGGGGGGGGCGGGGGGGAAGGCGTGTGTTGTCGGTTTTTACACAACTGTTAACCAGGAGTTACAGAATTACTTTGGTGAACAGATCTCTCTACATGCTTTTTCTATTACTGCCACGTATTTCTTCCTGAGAAGTGTATGTAAATCGTATTACCACTTTATATGAGTGGCACTCATTGAAAGCTTTACCAAATCTAAAGTAAATTTATGGTCTTTTTTTTAAACCAGAAATTGAGTTTATTAATGTAGGAACTGAATTAGATATATTATCCATACCTCATATCATTTAACTAAGAAGCAGCTTACTTGGAGACAGGAGCATATCTGGGAAATTATACTTAACCAAAAATCTCAAAGTTTCTTTTTTATAAAGAGAGTATTTAAGGAATATGTTTGGATGAGTGGCTTGGATAAGTGCTGCAGGTTTTTTAGGAGCAATTTGCTCATGTGATTTGACTTGGAAGTTACAAAATACTGTTTACATGGAGTGGTAAGACAGCCTTACCAGTGGTAAAAGCTCGTTTTTCTCTTCTGTTTTCCCCAGTTTCCACACTTGTTTGAGAGCACGTGTACAGTTTTGTGCTTTCTTAAAAAAACAAAAACAAAACTAAAAACTTCTGCTCTTCAGAAGGATTACAAGGAAACTGAGGAAGAGAGCAGAAACGGTTGGTGTTTCTGAGATTTTAAATAAAGTTAGCAGCCTGTTTAATGAGCAGGAAGTAACAGAAGTTCACTGGATGGATTTGCTGGATGCTTACAATAAAATTTCTTGCAGGATACTAGTTATGTCATGAGTTTCAAAAAGAAAGAGAAGAAACAGATGCTAGAGTTTTAGATCCTCCTGTGTGAAATAGTAATATAAATTCTGGTTTGAAAAGTCGTTACACTGACTACTCTTACACTGTGGGCCAGCTTCCTTCTGGTTTTGTTCGAGAGATCTGTCACCATACTTGACGTACCTACGGAGGATCACACTGGAATGCTTTTTGGTCACATGCTATGAAGGAAGTACTAAGTGGTTGAGAAATAATACATTAATAAAGTACGTTTCAAAGTAATATAGTTCTGAATGCCTATTACAACTGAGGTCTTACTTTTGATAGGAAATAAATCAGATTCTTATGGAGTCTAAGTTGGCCTGGAGTCGCATTCATCATTCTGACATCCTCTGACACCATTTCCAATGATGTAGATTGATAATGGGTTATTCCTTCCCCTCGCATGGATCATAATAGTGTGGCTTCATTCAGCAATATACGAGATCAATACTTTACAAAATATGCAATCCCAAAAAGTGTTTTATAAAACATTATATAAATTTTATAAAAATGGATAACGCGAGACATTTCATCTGCGCTCCATTAAATACCCGTCTATCTGTATGTTGAGCTGTTCTGTTACCAGTTCAGATTTTCTGTATGAGTGTTTATTGAATTGACCTTTTGCTGCATTTTACAAGAGAATGTAATGATACAAACTCATTCCGAGTTGAAAATGCTAGAACACAGTCATTAACCAAAAATGTTGCAAAAACTTTAGATTCCTTTTGTTTTATATCTCAGATTTTCCAAAGTTTTACTGATGAACAAAACTTTTCCTTTTTTTACCTTTGCCTCAGAAATGCTGTTGAGTGCAAGAAGTAGGTGCATGGTTCATGGATTAGCAGTAAATTAAGACTACTTTTTCCAAAAGAACAGTACCAAACTAGCTGGTTTTAGGCACTGCTTTTTTGGCAGGATTACCGTTGGATGGTGGAGTTAGAACTTGGTCACCAGAGGGGTGGTAGAGGTGGAACCAGACACAGGTTTGCTTCCATAGGCTTGCAGTGCAGATTCTTAAGTTCGCAATGTGCCTACAAAGCAATTTTTCTGTGGTGGTCTGGTGCGGAACTTACTCTTAAGTTATTTTCATCTCCCTTTTCATTGTTGTTCACCCCCCACACTCTGACTGTGTATCTTCACTTGTGTCATGCTAGGTACTAGTCAGGATACAGACATAAAATATTTCTCATCTTTTGTTACTGGTTGAATAACCTTTTATGCTTCTCTTAATAGAATTTCAAAGGCAGTTTTGTTTTCTTAATCTCTATTCCACATATGATGATGCATGAAACTCGCGTGTACATCCATTAAGGGAACACAGCAGTCACGGAAGCCATGGGGAATAGTTAGCACTGGCAAAAGAGAATTTATGTAGATGTAAGTGGCTTACTCTGAAGGTCATAATTAGTGAGTTTTGTGATTAAAATTTTGTCAACCTTTAAAAAAAATGTCTAGAGGCAGTGACTCATTGTATATAGCATTTAGCTCTTTGACATACAAGCCTGTTAAGAACAGGTGCAAAAATCTTTCTAAAAAGCTCCTGAGTCCTATTTTTGAGAAAAGATGAGGCAAAAGGTGACTTGAGAGGGAAATCCCCTTAGAATATGTCTAAAGAGAGCAAATGTATTATATTAAAATATTAGAAGTGTAGCACACTATTTTGCAAGGCCTATTTCCCCATTATGCTAGCTCTGATTTGTTTTTAATAATAGCATTTAGTTTATGTTCAGTATCATTTTCTGTGTATCAGGATATGCAGTTATCTGAAAGCAAGATGTTGCACACACTGGGATTCCCTAAAGCTCCTGAAACTGCCCTTGAAGTCAGCCAGGATGCTCATAACCTTAGAGGATTGAGTCTTTGGTAAATATTATAATAATAATAAAGATAAAAGTAAACTAATATGAAAAGGGAGAAATTTCTTTTTCTCCCCAAATATTGCTTAAAATTCCTTCCCTATCCTTTGATGCTTTCAATAAACCAGAAAATACAGAAAATACACCACCTTTATGAAGAGTCAGTCTCACAGTATAGAGCCATTTAGTAACTCTTTGTGGAAAAGTAGCATTAATGAAGTAAAACCTGGACTAAGTCACCTTTAGAGCAATGGAATGGTCTCTGCTTAGCATAATGGACCTAGACTTTTACACAAACCTATGGATATTAATAGAAAAAAGAAACAAAATATTTTGTAATATATTTTAATTTCCCGGAGGACTTGATATATTTTTAGATTTAATGTTTCTATTATAGTAGTATTATTTTTGTTGTTCATTATACCATTTTTATTTTTTATTTCTTTTGACTCATGTTGGTTTTCTGGTTGTATTTTTTTCTCTGTAATATAGGAGCCCTTCATATCAACTTTCTGTTTCTTTGGAAAAGGATTATGTAGAAGTGGTTTTACATGCCCTGGTTATGTAACTTTTTTGCAAGCATGCTTTTAAGGCCAATAATTCCATATTATTTCTTCTGCATAGATTGTAAAATATGCATAATTATTAAATGTTAGGAATAACGTTGTAGCTGCAACTTGAGTAAACTTCCAATTTTTTTTAATCCGTCATTTTAATTAGTTTATAAAAATCATTAATGAAATATTGTACTTCCATGCACAACTTGTTCTTGAAAATTTGAATTAGATGCATTTTTTTCTTGCCTTCCTGATTATGGTTACATATGTGTTTACCTATTTAAAACATTTTACAATACATTACATGTTATAGCTAAGAAAAAGTTTGCTATTTTCTCATCTTTCACATCTTTCATCAGGAGAAGAAAAAGATATGAAGGTAAAATGGACTTTGTGTTATATACACTAGTGAGAAATACCTTGTGTTATGTAGGCAAATCACAAACTGATCATTATAGCAAACTCATTTAATAAAATTCATTATGTTTTTAGGTTCCATGGTTCCTTTCTCCATGCGGATTTTACACGCTGAACTTCCTCAGTACCTAGGTAATCCTCAGGAATCACTTGACAGACTACATGGTATGAAGATAATCTGCGCCAAGGTAACAGCTGCTCTGTGCACTAACATTTCTTAATGTTTAAGAAATGTATTTTACTGTCTTTATAAAGAACATTAAGTTTCAACGATGACATTTTTTATTCCATCTTGATATCTATAAGGAACTCACTGAAAGAAGTAATTAAGTGCCTCTTTCATTTTAGGATATATCCTTCTCTCCTCTGTGGTAGCTCTGACTAAAATGAGTAGAACAGTGGACAACATAGTTCTCAGATGTGTTTGAGGGCAAGTAGGAGAGCTTTCTTCCCTCGCTCAGCTGCGTCCAGCTAGCTCAAAACACAGTTGTTAATGATCTTGATACTTAAAAAATAGTCTTGATCCTTCAGAAATAGTCTGAATAGCTGGTTTTGGAAACAAAGGTCATTGGGGAATAAAAATGCAACCTGCTGAGTTTGTTTTGGGGCTTTTGTTTTGTTTTGTCAAGTGCTATAATACAAAATTATGGCCTAAATTATAATAGGGGATTTGTCAGTGCTGAAATTGGAGTGATGGTGTTGTGAGCACTAACCTTATCCACTAAATCCAACACCCTGACTGTTAAGCATTCATCCTTAAATGTTTTTTACAGAAATCTTTCCCAAGTAGTCTAATGCAACAGTGACTATGAATGTTACAATGTGGTAAAATCTAGAAGAAATGCAGCATTATTGTTTTATCTGTGACACTTGAAAGTTCAAAATTGTGTATAAGATAAATACATGTGATTAATTTTTATTTTCAGTATTTCTTGAAAGTTTCCTATATTTACTCCTGAAAATAACTTGGATAACAGAAGTGAAAGGATTTTATATTTGCCAATTGTACAGCTATAATGGCCTTATGTATATAAAATCAGCTTGCTTCTAGCAGAGTAGTGACTAGGATAACCAAATGTTTACAGTAAAAAAAACAGTTCTTTGTATTATGAGGGAAAAAGAGGAAAGGTTTAGGTAATAAGAGATGAATGTGGCATTTGTTATAGAGTTAGAAAGAACGGATTTGGAAACAGTTGAGAGAGACCTAATTTGGCCAAGAAGTGCTACTTTTTAGCACTTCAGGAATGCTGTTACCTGTTCATGACCATCTCATCTAATAATCTTACTGGCAGGCTGTTCTCTCCAGCCTTTTCCTTCATAAACAGTCCTCCTCAATTTGAAGTAGTTTTTTTTTCTTCTAGGAAATGTCATACTCCTCTGTTGCAGGATTTCACAGTGCTTCTACTGCCATTTGCCTACCCCGGTCTGCAGCAGATCAGCTGTTTCATATCTTGTTTTTATGTGATCTGGTATTAAGTGCTGCGTTGTCTCCCTTCAGTCATGAAGGTGCCGCTAGATTCCAAAAACTTAACTGGTTTCTAAGTTCCTTTATCTTGTAATGGAGAGAGAAAATTGTATGAATGTGAACGAGGAAGTAACTGCTGAGCAGGTCATTCATCAGCCATCTGGCTAACTTTATTGAAATGGCCGTATCAGTTACAGTGTGATCAGCCATGATTCTCCACAGATTAAAGATTATTGGTCAATAGAGGAATGAAAGAAAAGGAAATTAACTCCCCGCCTTTTACAAGACCTTTAAGTCATCTACAACCTTGAGGTGGCTCTGCCTGTGTTCTTTTCCTTGAAGTGCATATCCTTAAAGCGTACCCAGCGTACCAAGGAAGCTTTTAAACTCTAATGCAAGATTTTGTTTGAACATGAACTAGGCTGATTATTTGTTTAAATAAGGGAAACTTCTGCTAGAGAAGATGAAATAGAAATAAAGGAGATTTACAAATTAAAATACGCATATTTCCCTGCCCGTTACATTCTTGAAGAACAGGTCTGTTTACTCATGCTCTTACTCCATCAGCCTCTAGTGGCTTAGGTCACTACAAATCCTGTGTGATCTCTTGCGCCCTTGGGGAAAGCTGCTTGAAGCTGGCTGTACATTTACTCCTAGCTCTTCTGAGGAGTCCCCCATTCTCTGCACTTGCTGTTGGTTCACAGATTGCCATCTCTTTCACTCTGCCTTTCTGTGTCTGAATTGGCAAAGTTTCTCCTGGGTTAGTATGTTCAACTGCGGTCAGAAAGAGAATGATCTCCCTTTGTTTCTGACAGCTTCCACCAGAGCCAGGATACAGTAGCCAGGAAAAGCCATTGTCTGTGCTGACGGATGTTTAAAGATGACTTTTTAAAGCGCAGTACACAGAAAACTGCAAATGAACAAATAAAACATACCATCCTTCCCAAGAGAATATTTCTGATTAGTTATTCTAGACATCTCATTGCAGATTACTTCATTTGTTTGCATTCAATTAAATACCTTGTCTTTTGGAGCAATTCAAAGACAACTGTAGAAACAAGAGTGTGAAAAAGGACAGCTTGTAAAGATAAATATGTTTTTAAAAGACAGTTGTAAATTAGTGATAATTTAACCATTTGAAGTCAGGGTTGGCTGACAAAAAAAATTGTTTAGATATATGTTTTGATTTTTTTAATAGAATACTATTAGTCTAATAATCTCGATCTCACCTGGAATGTGCAAGAATAAAGTGCATAACACTTACAAAAAACCATGGCATAATCAAGAAAATAACATAAAGGATGTATGCTCATTAGTCTTAATATTTGTATATGACACTTGGGAACCATTTGGGTTATAACAGAATTAATTGGGGAGCTTTCAACCAAAAGCCTCTAGTGTTTTACTTCCTTATTTTAAAAAGTGGAAAAATAATCTTTGGTCATCCGTATTTACAGAAGGGCGTACGAATAGTCATTATGTAAATGAGGTGATCTTGGAGTCATAAAAGCTAGAAGAGAGAAAAGACCTATTAGCTCACCTAGTCTGTCTCTCTGCAACGCAAGGTTGTTTTCTAGTTTTTAATGAGCCAGCCTATAATGCTGAGGCCACATCCCCTGGGAGGCTATTCCAGGCTAATGCTAATGCATTCTTATCATACGAAAATTTGTCTTCCTATTTTGTTTCTCTTCCTTAATGTAATTGTGTTTTTTCCTATCTGATATTTCCTTTTAACCTGCTAAATTCCCTTTGCTTTTTGTTGTATGCATTCTACGGACACTTGTCAACTTTGGATTAGCCATTCTACTTAAAGATCTAACCATATTTACTTTGTCACTGTTTTGGTAACTCAGTCTCTTCACCCCCCATCTACTTAGATATTTCTGGTACCTGA
Organism: Pygoscelis adeliae; assembly: GCF_000699105.1. Classification (NCBI taxonomy): domain Eukaryota; kingdom Metazoa; phylum Chordata; class Aves; order Sphenisciformes; family Spheniscidae; genus Pygoscelis; species Pygoscelis adeliae. The sequence continues at coordinate 2,273,854 of NW_008825234.1, forward strand.
AGCAGGATTGGAGGTTGAGTGCAAAAACATAATTTTCATTTTCGCTGTATAGGCAATAATGTTTTACATTTTCCAGTATTCCTGCAAATTTGTAATCAAGATCTGGTCGGATATTTTACATCTCTGTCTATAGGTACAACATTTGGGAAAGAAATAATCTGTAGTGCCAAATGCCTCTTACAGCTTGGGGGAGGAATCCAGTGGAATTGTTACTGTCTCTGTGTTATTGCTGGTCTTCCCAACATGAATTGCCTCAATGAGTTGTTGCCTTTACAAGTCTGCCTTGAAATAAATGGTCTCCAAACAGCCAAGCAGTAAGAGTAACAATAGTAATTTAAATCACAAAAGGGTTTGGTCGTTTCAAGTATTCATTTAAAAACATAGGCATGATCACTTTAGTGCTAATAATGCTGAGGACATGCTAATAAATGCTTACTTGGAGACCAAAATGTGAAAAGAACAGTCAGACTTAAACTAAACTCCTCCCTTGTTTGTACCTAAGCTTCCTAGCTGATTGAGGGAGACCTGGAAATGCACACATCTCATAGTGCAGTGCATTTCACTTTTTAACCCTAATCCTTCAAGTGGCAGAGCTGTACTAGGCTCTTCTACCAGGTGGGTGGAGAAGTGCCAAGTGAGTTAACAGTCTTGCTTCCTAAAAAAGCCTCTGCAAGTGTTACTTCTGCAAAACTTCTCAAAAATACTTTGTGCCATTTGTCCATCAGCCCCTCCCTGTGTAGTTCCACCACTCTCCTTCATGAGTAGTTCCTCCCTGGCCCTTGCATACAAACTCTTCGTATCTCCTGGTCTTCTGTTTTACTTCCAAACTGATGAACTTTTCAGTCTCTTAGCTACTGATTGTTTTGGGGGTTTATTTTCATTCAACTTCCAGTTCTGGCTCAGTTACTAAGGTCATGCAAGTATTCTATTTCTCATGCATTACTTCAGTCTAGGGGGTATTTGTCTTGATGCCTTGTTTGATGAGTTTGTAGAAATGATGATGATCCTGCACCAGTCTGAGTACCCAAGAAGCCACAATTCCAGAAGCACCGAAAAAGGTTGAGTAAGAAGCTAATGCTGGTGAAAAGTTGTGGAAGAACAAATAAAATAGTAAAAAGAGATACATAAGGATAGGAAACTAAGAATGCAAATGGTGGTGTGCATAGGTAGTAATTACAGTATACAGGTGATTGATAGGGAATGAAACAGACGACTTGGTAAAGTAATTCTAGCCAGTGAAACTAATGAGTGTGCATTTATAAATATTCAAAACAAGAAAAAGCATAGGTCGTACATAAAACTCATGTTTAAGTAGATAGTAGAAGTGTTCAGTCATGTTTCTCTTTATAATAGAAACAAGGATGTTTAGAGCTATCCCATGCGACATTGCTAGAATAAACAGTTTACTATCTGTAGAAAAGTGGGATGAGGGGATTTGCTAAAATTAAACATTTCATGTCAACTAACCCAGACAACTTACACTGAGGAACTACCTGAATCATTAATGTTATTATTAAACAATTCTTGGAAAACTGGGGAAATGCCCAAATGCTGAAAAACTGCAGGTGATGTTCTTATACTTAAGAAGGGCAAAGGGAGATAAACCTAGGGAATAAAACAATTAGCCTCAAATCAGCACCGAGTTCTGTTTTAATTACTTTGAGCTTGAGGTGATGGCTAGATATCCCCAAGTAATGTCACAGAATGGTTAATGTAATACTCTAATTGTATGCTAATATCTAATTCTTTCTTTCTTCATGATGTTAGTGAACACGTTTTCAGAGAAGGGTTTTGTCAAACAAACGCTTTGTCTTTTTAAACAAGACAGCATGTCTCATTGATGAAGGCACCTTGTGTTTAGACCATTTCAAGAGTAAGAACTCGACCTTATTGAGAATGAGAAGTGATCACTACATGTTTTCCAGGGGAAGAGAAAGATCATGGTTTTTAGACTGGACAGAAAATAGGCGGTAAGGTGTTTCTGGGAGAGAAGAGTTTGTTTTGTCCTCTGACAAGGTGCCTCGTTGTACACTGGGCATTTAATACTTAAATGTGATGCTTTGGTTTCTAAGGGATTGCTAAGTGGCTACACTGCTTTTGAAAGTGGGACTGAGATTCAGTCTCACAGGCATGCCACTGCGATCTCATAAATTGCCACCTATCGACTAAGCTGCAGTATCTACTGGTGTATGCTCATAACCTCTCAGAATTGGAGGTAAGGCAACTTAGCGTAGCCCTCTGCGAACAAGGTTTACACTAAATCATATTTCCTTGTATTTGTCATGGGCTAACAATTCTTATCAGGAAAATTGCCCTGGCTCAGCTGGCGTGTGGTAACTGCAGTCATTTCATCATATGTCTCTCCTTATTCTTAAGTTCTTTGTAGCAAGATTTATGGCACCTAACTTCAAGCTTTCACTCTAGTCTGTGAAAAGAGATTGGTATCTCTTACGGCGATTCCTTCCACCTTAGGATGTCTAAAACAGGTTGCATGAACTCCCTGAAGGTAGCGATTGCTCTTCATTGGCTGTAGAAGGCACCAACACGCTGTCTGAGGCCAGATTAATTCTACCTGTCTCTGCTTTGGAGGATTTCCTGTGTTGTTTTTAAGTGTTTACTTACAAAGCGCTAAGCACAATTGGAATGCTTTGCTGATGTAGGAAAAAAATTATTTTTTTCTTATACTGACAGAAGCTGAGAGCTCTGTGCTCGGAAGTGCACTCAGTCCCCGGAAGAGGAAGCGCCTTGTATTTCCCTAATTGGCTAACCACTGCGGCTGATTAAAGAGCAAGTGGCCTTAATGTTTTTTTGAGGGAAATCTCAAGCAGTGTTCTGTGACCAAAGTTATACATCTGTAACAGGAAAAATAGGGTGATCTGTGGGAATCAGAAAACAAATTTGGAGAAACTGTAATGGGATTAGAAAAAGAAAAGTTGACTTGCATTTCAGATGGAACCTTACATACGTAGTTTAAAAGTGCTTAAGACACAATCTTCATTAAGTATACATTTTCGTTCTTCCCGTAATACAGCGTTTCATTCATTCAACAATTTACATGATTTAAAATCTATAATAAATAAAAAGAAGCAATAAAACTCAAACTTTGAGAGGGAAATTGCAGTAAGAACTAAGAGGAGTACTTCGTTAAGGACAAAAGGATGAAACCAGAGCCCATACTTAGGGTGGGGGAGTCAAGAGGCAGTGGCTTTCTATGAAAAATCTGTTTGACTTTCTTTGTGGTCGTTAACATTCATTCCCTGGTGAAGCATATTTCATGTTTTGCTTAGCAAAATGTGTATGTCCCTAGAGTGTGCTGACATTTAATGTTCTGTAAGTAACATAAACCTGAACTCTAACATCCTTCTACTGTACAATGGCTTGCTTTCTTGGTGCAACTGATGTAGCTATGCTAATAATGAGTAATTTTGAACTGTACCTAGGTGAAGCATTCC
>NW_008825234.1:2277333-2289543 GCF_000699105.1 Pygoscelis adeliae
TTGTAAATGATTTACATTTAATATATAGTACTGTTTAAACTCATATTGGTTACTTTAAAAAATTTACTACAGATATTAGAAAATTTGGAACAAGGCTTAGCCGAAGATGGAAGTATGACTAACATTACACAGGAGAACAGACAAGGTAGGTATTCTTTAAACATTTTTTCACAGGCAGTGTGTTTTTATCGCTTGCCTAAGTATGCCAGAAGTTTTCACAAGACTGCCCCAGAGTTGTTAAAACAGTATTTTTGTAATCTCATAGCCTACTCAGCCTCTGAAATGATACATCTTGTACTTTTATTTGCTGGAATTAATTTCACAGTTTTGCCCTTGATCAAACTGATGCACTAAATCAATTTTTTTCCTACTTAGAAGAAACAAAGAACATGGCTCCTATCCTTTAGTGATGAATATATAAGTGTTTTGCTGTTGCAGCTAGATGGATGTTTCATCTTAAGCCCTGTCTGACTGGCTCCTCTCGGTCCTCATGTCTGAAATCCACTAAATTTCTTTAGCTGGAGCTGCCATCGTACAAGGGCTACACTGGCCTAGGATGCTGCTACATAGATGGCCGAGTCTCACTAGCTGCATGGTTACTTAGACTCCTGAAAAACCTAAGTCACTTTTTAGAGTAAGATTTAGATTATATTAATCCACATCGTCATTTTCATGATTTTATATGCAATTATGTTTTTTTCCTGTTCCTCCTCTCTCAGTTGTTTAACTTCAGTAGTATAGGATACATTACTGCATAAAGAAGGGTCATCAGGACAAATCAGTTGTCCAAGCATCTTTTTTTTTTTCTTTTAACAGAATTTATACTAATGAGGTCATTTGAGTACACTTAAGAATTGGACAAGAGGTGACATTTTAGGCATTGTTATGGTTTATATGAACCACTCATGGTGCCTAGCAAGTTAAAAACATCATACCAAGAAAACAAAAACCTTTCAGCTTCAACTAACAGTCTAAGGAAATCTTACCAACTTCTTTCTAGGATAACATTCACCTAGAGCCTGTGGGAAGTAAAAGTCTGCCTCTGAGATAGGAAGAGGCTGAGTAGAGTTGTTAGCAGAGTTAAAAAATTACTATAAACATTTCCCTAAAACAACATTTATATGGAATGGTGCAGACCTGTTTGAACTCTTCTGCCTGGTCTTCAAATTGACTGGATGTAAAGCAGCTTTAATGTGTTATTGTACTTGACTTAATACACCATCTAGATATGCCCTAAAAAAGTGAACGCACATGCGAGCAGCGTATATCATAAAGGCCTTTGCAACTATAGTCAAATGAATACATTTGCTACTTTTCTCAAAAGGGTTAGGAAAAAGAGAAATAATCTGATATTGAAGATTTATCCACAGCGTTCCAGGAGTTTCTGTTCTCTCCTTGTATCTACTGTTCTTGCCTCTGTTCTCCTACCTACTTTTCCCTGTTATCCCCCTTCTACCCTCATTTTCGTCCTTATTGTTCCCACATTCTTTTCCTTTTTACCCCTTTAAAACTGAGACACTGATTCCCCTTTAAGGTACAAGGACTTTTTCCTAGCTGTGTCATAATCCTTCGTCCTGCAGTCTCCCTCACTTGTGAGTTTCTGGCTCCTTGCTTTTCCTCTGCTGCTGCTTTAGAGCTGAGATGAGCTCAGGAGGAGGCATAGTTAGAAAAGCAGCAGCTAGTAGTTACCAAGGGACAAGGCTGCTGAAAATTCGGAGGGATCTTTGTATGTCTACTGTGCAGCTGCCTGTAGGTTTAAGACTGCCAAAAAGCCCATGGGACCTTTGCAGAGACTGTTGACTGCTATTGGCTGTGGAGGTCAGCCAGGTCTGCTCCCTGTCTGCTTCTTCACTGCATTTGGAGCTCCAGGAGGCTGATAATGGGTTTGGTTTTTTTCATGTGAGACTAGCTGAAGCAAACCTTATTAGCTTTATGTGAAGACAGCCTTAATTCATTATGGGGATTATGCTTAGCATGTAATTTCCTTATTGCTGGTGTAAGAAGGTGCTACACCGACCGATTTATCATGTATATCTCCTCTAGTCTGGAACAGAGCACCAGTTTTTCCAATAGGCACATTGCACCGCTTGCCTGGTAACACATTCTGTAAGATGCCAGTTTGGCAACTTCTCAGTGCACAGAGCTCCTATTGAAATGAATGACAGCGTGGAGTATGGAGTCCTTGATAAGTAACAAGGAAAAACAAATGCTTAGAGTGGAAGCATGACTGCATGGACCTGCAGAGTGGGTTTCAGGCATTTCAATAACACACAGTGATCGGCTGTTGGGTTTTCGATTTTGTTTACTGCTTTGCAGGTTTTCTTTAACCCCTTTCTGCCAGTGCTAAGAAGCTTCATCCCACAGGGCTACGCAATTTCCAGATCAGGTTCCTGTTCAGTTTATAGCACAGACTGAAGACATCTGATCTGTCTGCTTTGCAGTCCTTTTCTAGAACTGTAGCTGGTGCTATTGGCTTTTTAACAGGAAACCTAGATGACTCCACTGCAGGAATCAACATCTAATTTGTTGTCACCTAAGTCCTAAAAAGCTGAATGTGGCTATCAAACTATGAGGACATGCGAAAAAGAAAGATTAACATAAGTGAGATAATAAAGGAGAGTTATTTAATTATGTCCAGGTTTTACAGACACCCACAAGGAAAGAAAAACAAAAATGTATCATAAAATATTTGTTCGTGGTTTACATCATCCTCTTCATTAACAGCAGTAGGGATGTGTGGTCAAGGGGGAATTTCTAAAACAAAAGCTAGGAGTAACGCATGATTTTAAGGTACGGTGGATGAAATAACTGGGTTCAGTCTTGGGCCCCACATTATGCCCCCTTTTGACAAAGATAGTTTGGGAATATTCATGGGTTTGTTGTTGGAGAGGACTGAAGGAGTTTTTAGGAAGGGGAGTAGACATTTCACCAAGCTCTCTTCTTATTTGTAATGACATTTATGTGTGCTGAAAGAATTATCTACGTGACCTGCCATGCTTTCATCAGAGGCTACGTTATTGATACAAATAGGTGGTCTCAGTTATCACAATCTCATTGAAATAGCCTCTTCTACCTTTCCTCCCCCCTTCTCAAATCATTACGGTGACCTTGACAGCTGATTGACTGAGACATTTATTTTCCAAATATACTAAATTAATACTCCTAATGTTTATTTTTGAGGATTAGAGGAATATTTCTAGCATTGACCTATGGTACTGTAACGCAAGAGAAAATAAGGATCTATGTGAACCATTCTCTTACAACATCAGGAGTCTGTCTGCAAAGCAAGAGAGAGAAATCTGCTGCTGCAGCTTTTAATGCCTGCAAGCTCCAGGAGCATGGGGAAAGGAGACAGGCTTGGCAGATTTTTTCCAGCGTATCTCTAAGCCAGAGGCAAGCACAAACAGTCCCAGACTCAGACAGTTCTCACCCTGCGTGTTTTGGCTCTGAAATGACATTTTAGCTATGTTTGATTTTTATCACATTTAATGCTGTAGATTACATGTTTTTAAACCGATGCTCATTATCACTTGAATCTTTTTATGCACCTTTTGTTCTGATATTGGAAAATGCGTGGCTTATTTTAGTGTTTAATATTTGGCCTAAGCTCAAAGCTGAGTGGCTCTCTATTGCTCTGTGTTGTTGCATTGTGTATGGTCCCCAGAGCTGCTTGAGCAATTCCCTTGGAGAGATGCAGAATTTTCTGTCTGATGGTGCAGCATGGCTGAGAATTAAAAATTCTAGGCTAAAACCCAGTGGTGTTAATGAGGGGGATCTTTCAAAATCGTAATTCATAGGACCAATAATTGATGGCAAGAAAGAACCTCTAATTTATTTGTGCAAATTCACAAGCTGCTCTTATTTTGCAGCCTCTGTTCAGCTGTGGAGGTCACGTCTGGGCCGGGTGATGTACTCCATGGCAAACTGTCTGCTAATGATGAAGGTACGTGGGTGGCAGCAACTGCAGAGGTACCGTATATTCCAGAATAGAACGTCAGAGAAAGTGCAAGAGAATTACTGGTGCATAGATAAGGGAAGACTACCTGACTGTACATAGAGGTTTTGCTTAGTGAAGAATTAATTAGACTTAATAATGTCTTATTTAATAGATAACCATTTGCAGTAATGTTCTTTGGGAACATAGCTGTACTTAGTTCTCCCCAAATCATCCTGAAGAATACGCAATAACAATACAGAATTTGCATTTTTAAATTGAATTTTTCAAACACTTAACTAAATGCTGTAATTAAAAGCAATTATGTGCTCTGTCTTTTTCAAACTGCGCACTAGGAATGTTGCTCTATTTGTGAGCATTAATAATACTGTAGCCTTGTATATGATGAAGATCGAGCACATCTAAACTTATCTCAATTGTAAGATACCTTCTTTTAAGTTAAATCCTCACTGGTGGGTAGGGGGGGAAGAGAAAGGAATAAAAGCAAAAGTAACTGGCTTCCACTGCTGGGGTTTTTTTTTTCCCTTGTTTCCCCCTTACTTTGTTAAGTAATCCTACTCCTTTTGGTGCAACACTCTTAGCTTCTCCTTGTGTTCAGGAAGTAGAAATAAAATTTCTTCTGACGTTCACCTCATGGTCAGGGAAATAGGGATATCACCATTCCGAGCTTGCAACAAACTGCTGCTATCCGGAGCTTAACTGTACTTCACAAATCAATTAGCAGCAACAGCCTTGGAGCAGAGCTGTCAGCAGTATAATCTTCAGAGGCCAAGATTTGCACTCCTTGCTCCCTGCTCTTCGATTGCCCAAGGTCATGCCAAACCTGACCCAAGGACGTTTACTAAGCTACTTCCCAAATAGGGCTCCATTCTTAGTATTACCATACCTCAAAAAGCATGCATTTTTTAGTTAAGATCCAGTTATCCAAATACTACTTTACATGAAATGGAATGTCCTTTTTATGAGAATTAGGGAAAACAGAAATTTGTATTCATAATGATACTGCAATCAGAACAGTTCTGTCTTGAATAGAAATAATTGTCCATTAAACTATGAGGTATTTTTAAGAAATAGTAAGCATTTGTGTTTTGAAGTAGGTACTTGACATAGGTTCAGTTTTTAAGGAACTTCCTTTTTCGAAAAGCAAGTGGAGAAGAGCACAAGTTGTGATCCCAAACAAAGTAGAATATATAAATAAGAAAATGCTGTTAATATATTTTTTCAAGAAGTTCACTTTACTTTTGACTGTGAATTGTTTTTAACACTTTCAGTGTTTTTCTTCTCGCGTACACAAACATCCACGTGCATGCACAGTTCTTGCCTTTCTTCTGATTTCGTCGTGTCAGTGCTATCTTCTTCTAGTAATAAAAATATATTTGTGGATACTGATTATCACCTTTTTGGAAATGGTACTTCAGAAATACTGCAGTTCAAATACTTCTGAACACCAATTGTACTTAGGGCCTCTCTCACAGTTATTAAGTTACAACTTTATGGTTCCACAGTAACTTCCAGATTACCTACAACTGCATGTTAATGCATAATTACTTCCATCTGAAATTTGCATTTCAGTGCATTGGCTATGGAGTAGTTGTGAGTCTCAGTTTTCAGAAATACCCCTATATGGAGGAGTAGGGAGTTTTTGAGAAAGGTTTTTCAAACGTAGTCATGTTGCAGTTAAAACCAGAGTAGTACATGAAGTTAATTTTTCTGCTTATGTGACAGATCCTCTGTGAGAGAATTATATTGGTTATTTATAAATTTAATAATTTTTAAGACCATTCTAACATGCATTAATGCTATAATCACCTTCTCCACCTTCTAGAGTATTCAGTATGAAACTACTTCTTCAAATCATTTTTAAACACACTTTTGTTAATTCTCCCATGAACAATTACATTAATTGAACAGTTCCACATATTTATAATTTTTTTTTCTGTTGTGTAATACACTTTTAAAACTGCATTTATTTTTATTCAAGTATTTCAAGTGTATGTAATTTAAAAAACCAACTGATTTCATTCTTTGAGTCAGTGCCATCTATTGCCATCTAGTGAACATTTACAATATTGCAATACAGTCATATTTGATCCCCAAGTACTATTAGGTGAAGGAATAGCTTGTGCTATTAGTAGATTAATAATAATAATAATTTATTAAAGTAAAACTATGTGACATCGGTATAAAAAAAGAAAAACTGATTATCTTATTTTTACTAACCTCTTTCTTTGGCCAAAAAACTTCAGTAGTATTTAATAGGGAACAATTTTGGTTTATTTCATAGAGAAGGTCATATCTCTTCTGCATTACTCATCTCACTCAAGGAGTTCTGTTTATGTAGCACAATGATTTTTCTATTTTTAAATACGGCCTCGTTTCATAGCTAAACATCTCATTACATTATTGAGATGGAGGGGTATATTGTTTTGGAGGTAGTGAGTGAGGTGCAAACAAGTGATTCACCCAGACTTGCGTAAGAAACCTATAGTGGAACAGGAAATTAATCACATGTCTCCTTTACCCTGGGACCATCTTTCCTAGGTACTGAATTCTGCCTGCTGTGTCCTTTTATCTGTGTGACCGATGATCCAGTTCAGTAGCAGTTTAAGGCAGTCTTACTATATGGTCTTGTTCTGTTCATCCCCTTTTTTTTGTACAGCCTTTCTTAAATGTATTCTTGCTTCCTTCCGTGCACCACTATTGGACTTAACCAAGTGGCAAAAACAAAGAAATGGTGGATCTCAGTTATATCAACTGAATTGGCTTTTCCCATTTCATGTGAACAAGGGGCAACTTAAGGGATGAGGTGGAAATACAGCAGGAAGGGAAGAGGAGACCATGTAATATGTGTCACTGTAGACTTCCATTTACAAAAACTGTGGGCTTAAGTCACTATGAAAGAGTACCCTGAATATAGCAGCACCAGGGAATATTCATTTAAAATGCAACTGATGATGTACATTGCTTCATTTCAACAATCTAATTGCAAAACGTCTGTCATTTTACTAAATCACCATGAAGTGTCTTGAAAACTTTTTAAGTTCTTTCCATCTGAGCTGAAATCGCTTTTGACATTATCTTACCAGATTTTTACCTCTCTGAGGAATAAACACTTAAGTACTTTCCATATGTATTATAAATGCACTCTAATTAAAGGCACATTTTGCACTTTTTAGATTTTTTTCAGTGCTGTCTTAGCTTTTGTAGAACTTGCCCTTCATAAAAACAAAAGCATTAGAATTGATTTTAATTTGGGTCTAATACAATTAAAACTGTACAAAGAAGGAGGTAACAGCTTGTACTAATGACGCAAGGGACTGATGCCTAAGGACTTTGGTTCCTCTATGATTTAAAGGAGAAAGACTGCATGAATCATCGTGTCTTTTGCCTAACTGTGCTGCAGTACTGCTCTTTGGATTCATAACACTGTGAATCTCTGGTTCCATAACCCTTCCACAAGTGCACTAGATAGAGAGGAAGGATAAGTTATCCCTGTCCTCTCTTCCCAAAACATAGTATTTATGAACTATACACTTTGTATAAGTAAAGCTGATTTTTAGTCTATGGTTTATTGAACCTACTCTCAGCATTCTACACATCATGGTCATTTATACTTATTTCTAAATATGTCATAATTAATATTTTAAGTACTTACGGTGGTGGTGAGGGAAACATGAAAACATATAATGCAGTGACCATGAAGGGAAATACAGTTATACTGCAGTGCATCAAAGGAAGAACAAACCCCACTTGCCATTTCTGTGCAAGCAGATCCAATGGCTTACTAGAACTATTTTGGATGAGTATATTTACGTTAGCTCCAAATTTTCATAATAAAAGAGATTTTTAATTATAAAATAGTAGGCCAACTCTCATTCATATCCTGAACTGTGTAACTTCAGTGCTTCTTTTGGGATTTTTTTATGAAGGTGTGGAAAATCTAAGGCTCGCAATCTTTAGAAGTAAAAGACCATGACAATACATCAGCCCCACCTTTTAAGTCTTAAGATCACAAGCTGTAGTCTTTGGGTTTTTTACTGGCAGTACCTAATATGTCTTACTCCTCACAACCACAACTTGTATCAACCAAGACTTCACTCCTCTGGGAGGGTGTCTTATTTATCATTCTGTCAGACAATTTTTCGTGTACCATGTCACATTAGCAAAGCTGGGAATGAAAAAGTCTTTAGTAAATGAGACCAAATCTCATCTACTTTACGATATGCTCCTTCAGAGGAGGAACTGTCAGATAAGATGCTTTTATAACTTACCATCGAATAGTATCATTCTGTAGCACATGTAGGATACTCTAGAAATCTACTACTGCTTCCATGATAGTGTGGGGAGAGTGTGGTGGAAAGAGTAAATGTGTATATAACTCACTGTGGGATCCTGGAGTTACTACAAAATGAGGTTGTATTTAGAAGGGAGCCAGGAGTGATAATGTTTTACAGTTTCATCCTGGGGCCATCCTCGCCTATGCTTAGGGGTGGCTTTGGACTTGTATAACTTAGTCTCTTGTCATCTCCTGGAAGAAATGGGTCCCATTCCTGTGATAGGTACTGCAAGGCATGGGGTAGATAAGCACAGATGCTATGTGCTTTGCTGTTGTATGGAGACAGGGTGCCATACTGACAAGTACAGTGCATAGACTCTTAATGCTTCACCTCTACTCTCACATTTTAGGAGGTGTGAATGTTTACGTACTCCTAGTTATAATGCATATGGTGATGTACAGTCACTTGATAGGGAATGCAAAAGGGGAGGAGGGTTTGTTTGCCTGACTAGGCCAAGTCCCTGAAGCCCCTGCAGCATGGACCTCCAAGACATTACTTGGCTGCTTGTTCCTACCAAGGCTGGCTACTACCTACACCAGGAAGCCTGTAGTGTTATAATTGCGCAAACAGTGCCCCCTCGTGCAGCTTCTTCTGGCTGAGACTTTTCTGCAGTCAAATCATGCTAAGCTGTAAACTAAGCTGACAGAAGCACTTTTCTATCAGCTTAACTGCATGATCTCCTGGGAGTTGTTTCTACATCAGCTTGGCGATGTGACTTTAAAGCCCCTGTCCCTCATGGTTGTGCTACGTATCTTTGTTGTGTAACCTAAGCCTTAAAGTGTGCGTGAGACTGAGCGCTGGGTAAGGGGCAGCTTTAGACCACAGAACAGAAGACATTGAGCACAAAAGCTAGAATTTTATATAATAAAATTATTTCTCCAGTGAGCACATTTTATGCTTAAAGGGATAAAATTCACAGTCATAGACAATCCTTCAGATTTTATGCATGACGCTCTTGCAGGTGTTAATAGCTAATAGAAGCATGGCTGGGGTTCCTCTAAGGAGCCAGTTCAGAGGGTCCCTATTCCAAGTTTTTTATACCTACCTAACACAGTGGGACTCTATGATCAATGAAGTCCTTTAGTGAGAGCTGTTACAGTGAAAATTGAGTTTTTCTTAAGTCATAAATTTATGAAAAATTTTGGTAGTATGAATTTCATCACATCTGAGTTCTAAGTGTTAAATAAATCAGAATTTAAATAAATATGGTTTTTTGTATGTGGCCCGTTGTCTTTTCTCTGAACTCTTTCCGTTACCAATAATAAGCACGAACATGGCATGGCACACTAGAATTGGAATAAACTCTAAATGTTGGCAATTAACTGTTCAGAATTAATCATTATACCCACAATATACAAGTTGTTTGCAAAAGAAAGGTCCTGCAGAGTGCCTCCTGGGCTGTTTAAGTCAACCTCTACTATTATAATTTCTGTAATTTCTCTCATACACAGATCAGATTTCAAAGACTTCTCTTGGTTTTTTGTGTGTATGAAACAATTAGTATGTTCCAAATGGTGACCTGGTGCATGGGTCAAGTAGGGTTCAATCGTTTTAAGTGTCACCTCAGGAAAAGAAATTCATTATACCTGGGGCACATTGCCTCCTCAGACTAAGCAGGAGATGAAGAAAAAGTACCTTTACCAGTAGCTGTGTTCACTTCAGGGACAAGTTAAATGAGTACTATAATTTGACCAAGAAAAATGGTAGGGTAGAGAGTATCCCAGGATGCCTGTGCAGTTTTGAAAGATTATTCTTTGATGTCTTTTGCTTCCTAACACCCACCACAAATTCTTCTATTAAGTTGAAGGGCAGGAATGTCAGGAATCACGAAATCAGTACAGCACAGTCTCTTCTGTCTTTGCATATGCCTGGCTTTTATAAGCAAATGCGGGCTTTCTCTGCCTCTGCTCTGGATTGCTCCAAGAAGCTATAGCTGAGGCTAGTGCAACCCTGTGCCCTGTGAATGTACCTACTACGTGTCTTCCAGCCAGCATAGAGCACATGCAGAGTTTCTCATGTATGCCTGCCAAAGACCATGTAGCCAGGCTCTAGAAGTTATTCACTGCCTAGATCATTGAATTACTGTAGTTTAACCATGAAACAGCTGGACTGCAGTAACCAGTCACATGGGTATTTCTTTCCTGTGGGAAATGGGACCATGATTTTGTTTAATGCTCTGTTGTTGGTCATTGTCTGGAGGGTACGGTTGCACTGCGTCTTGAGCAGGCAGATCTCAGAGCTGCCACTTGCCAGCACAGTCTTTGTGAAGGTGTGTGTGTGCGGGGCCACTTGCAAAGCTTCCTGGAGTTCAGAACCAGCCCACCCCTCGCTTAGTTTTAGCCGAAATCAGTTTTCTATTTAGATTACCTGCTCATTTTCCTTTTACACAGTATGGTAGAAGGGAACAAGGGTTTGAGTGGAGGGATAGAAAAGGTCTTGTTCCCCTTGGCAGTAGTGCTAGTTTGTCATCTGAAAATGTGAATGAATTGCAGCTTCTGACACATTATATTTTTTACAAGTTAAAAGCATGTGCACAAGCAGTTCCCAAAGCTTCAGAACATTGTTTGTTAAACCATGTAAATTATATATATATTTGAAACATGAGACACTCTCAAGTGTGTATACTCCAGTCATACAGAAGGCTTTTGACTTTCATCCTAAATCATAATCTAAGCTGAAGAATAAACATTCAGATTTTTTGTTCTTGGCATTGAGCTACAAACAGAATATGATCCAGTTGGAAAAAAAAAAAAAGGAAGATCCCCTGTGCATGCAGTTCCAGTATAACTGAGAAAAGACCAATAGAGTCAGTTACTACTGCCTACAGTGATAGGTAGAAATTCTGTCCCACCGACAAGATGCAATTACTTTAATTCTGTTTGAATGTGTCTTTAAAAAGAAGGCGACATAAAGGCTGAAGAATGCTGAGCTTAAATATCTGGTCATGTGCGTTTGCTTTTCACCCCTTAGGACTATGTGCTTGCTGTAGATGCTTATCACACCGTCATCAAGTATTACCCACAGCAAGAGCCTCAGCTGTTGAGTGGAATTGGAAGGATTTTCCTTCAGGTATGCATTTTATTCTAAATCTGCTAGGTAATATTGCTGTTGACAGCTATGTAGTGAATAATTGTTGCATTTAAAACCATAGCTATTTTTATAGGGCACGTATCAAATTGTAGAGGCAGTGGTCAAAACAAAAAAATATTCTACCAAGTGATATTAGATAAAGTTAGGAAATATAAAGCACCTATAATATTAAAAGTACATGCATGTACATGAGCAAACAAAAAATATGCTGTAGATAATTATGCTAGTAATTTAACCAAAGAGCAACATTCTGCTTTCCCTAAAACTAATGGTAAAGCTCCCATTGACTTCAGTGAGCCAGAATTTCACTAAAAATCTCATTTCTCACTGCCTCAAACTGCATGCAGCTCTCAGTCACACAGTATAACTGCCATCTTCATCTAGAAAAAATTTCAGAGTTCCCTTCTTTTGTCCAGGTTATATCCTTGAGAAGACAGGGAGGGCACATTAAAAGAAAAAACAGGACTGCACAAGTATAATAAATTTCCATGTAGCTATGTACTTACCATAATAAGTAAAAAAGTAGTACTTTTTTGTTTATCAGAAAATTATGCATCTAAATAATTAGTATCTGATTGTTTTAAATTTTAGTATCTCACAAGTCCTTTGCAGTTCTTTCATATTTCTGATACTGATATTTCAAACTTTTCCTTTTTTCTCTACTTCCTTTTATTATTTATTATAAATCTAATTTTGGGTTGTCAAGTATTTACAAACAATCTTATTTGTGGCATTCGTGTTATAAAATTATATTGAAATGGAATAATTTACTCTTGATAATTAAATCATTAATATTGTTTACTTGAAATCACAGAATGTCATTCAAAC
>NW_008825234.1:2289570-2296530 GCF_000699105.1 Pygoscelis adeliae
TGTTTTCACAGTGTGGTAGACACGTTTGTCTTTAAAAGTCTCTGATTTAAAGTGCATCTTCATCACTATAGAGCAATTTTATGATATTGGCTGTGTGCCTTAATTATTACCTAAATAGGCAACCTAGTAATTATGCATATTAAAGAATGGTACTGTAAATATGCATAATACTATTGGAAATACAAGTTATTAATAGTTCCGGTCTTACTGGGAAAATGACTGGCTATGTTACTGGTACTGCCTTGCTGACAAGAGTGTCTATCCTAGTGTCACACTCTCCAGTCTGTTAGCTTGGTTTGCTATAGAAAACTTCTCACTCTCAGGAGGAAAGCATCTCCTAACTTCAGAAAGAATTACGTCCACCCAATTTCAAAAGTGGTGTTCGCAGGCTCCGTACAGTGCAATTTGAAGTCATTGACCTCCGTGATGTTGGCTGTGACAACAGGCCTTTAGTATTTCGTGGTTTTACTCTCAGAACTGGACATAGCAAAAGGGAGTATGAGGAGCCCTTGATATTTTCATGTGATCCTAGATAGTAGTTAATAAAAAGCATCACTTCTAATGTTTTCCTTTCTTCTAGCACCTTAAGGAGATAATTTTTTATTGTTTGGCACATTGTCTTTTTTTTGTGACAAAATCTTCAGCTCTGTCTGGAGGGTACTGTTGCAATAGATGCCAGATTTTGATGTATTAAGAGAAATAATCAGTGTACAGGTAAACAAAACCAAGAAGTTCAAATCAAAGAAGGAGAAATGTGTTGCAGGGCTGGGCACCATCATTTTGGTAAGACCACTCTGCAGTACGTGTGCACTGTTGATGAGGCACTCTGTGAAAAAAGTAAACCTCTTGCAGGTAAAATGGGAAAGCAATTTTCTCATATTCAAATGTCACAGCTTCTCAAAAACAGGTAGTGATTCCCAAATAACCTCAGACTGTTCTCTTAACTTTGAACATTATCCAAGAGAGGCACAAGGGAGCCAGATTTTAGCTGCTTATCAGTCACAGAGTACTGTTTGACAATAGACATCACACATAGGAAACAAATCAATAATGTAGAATGAAGTGTAAGTTCAAGAGTTAAATAGAAAAAAAAGGTAACCTTTTTCAACATACAAAACCTTACTTTGTGTGTGATTTTTTTTTTCGTAATTAAATTGAGCTTACTAGTTTAAGACACCATGTCTTCTTTATCTTCACATGTAGCGTGGCATAAAGGGGCCTAGATCTGATGTACAGCCTTTAGCTGTTAAGCCACGCTTAACGTAAGTGGGAAATGAGGATGAGAGAAATGGAGAATGCAGGAAAAGACAGAGGCTATCGCAGAGAAATTTTCAGAAGCACTGTAATTCTGTCAGCCATCACCTGACTTGTAAAACAGAAATTCACGTGAAATGGGGAAATGGTGAATACATTTTAGTCTCTAGGATATTATTGTGTGTTGCTAATAGACTCTGCTTGCTGGCTGACCTATCCAAAATTTCCATTTAAATAACTACATTAAAGAATTTAGAAAGTGGAAAGCTGCCTGACCTTACCCTCTGCAATAGATTGCTGCAAAACAGAGTTAAAAGCAATAAATAAATCCTAGGAGTACTTAAGAAAAATAATCTTGGTTTCCAGACAAACAACAAACTTAAGTACATAGTATATTGGAGGCTCCTTGTTAGAGGATATGATTATTTGAGGTTAACAGAGGAATTTTCGTTTTTATTCAAAGTGCTAATTATTAGATACTAAAGTCATGTTTTCTGAACTAAGTTAAATAAAGTTAAGTGATGAAGACCACTTTAAATATTTAACATTTTAATGACTAATTAAAACTAATTCTTTCTTTTAAATGTTCTGCCAAAAAAAAAAGTAAACTGTTTCCCCTCAGTGGGAAAAATGAGAATTAGAAGTTTGGCATGTTTGCTGAGAAGATACAAGATGCTGCTAAGAAATGAGAACTCTTCATGATCACAAATAAGGTGTAATTAATCTCAAAGCATATTAGATTTGGACTCATCAAGCTCCCAGTGGAGCAACCTGGTAGTTTGCTTTAGAAATGGATTATTCTCATGGTTAGGGGCTTCCTTCTAATTTCCAGGCTAAAAATATTCAAGGACGGGTTCATTTACACTTGTACCAGCATTATCCTTTAGTTAGAAGTAGCTATTTTCTTGGTGGTTTACACCTTTATTTGTGGAAAGAAATTGTATCTTTTGTCATTATAACTGAATGTACAAGTTTTTAGAATGAATAATGTTGGATTTCTTTGAGTCCAGTTATGTAACATCTGGGAGAAACGCATCTCTCTCATTAGCTAGAGTATTAATGGGTATTCCATAAAAGCTTTGGTAGATGGACAGTTGCATCTTCGAGTGCAATTGGATCATCCCCTAAATGTAAAGAATAATAATTTATTTATGTTGTCAAGGGAGAGTTCTTGTGGTTAGAGGTAAATCAGTACCAGTCATACAATTGATGTTAGTAGGGCTTTGGATACTGTCACTGTGATACTACCATACACAAATTGGGAAGAAATCTAGATGAAACCTTAAAATGGATGTTTGCTGTGTCTGAAAAGTGTACCGGGAGAGTCATTCACTGGAAGACTAGAAGGACTTGCTAGATGATCTTTTCCACAAGGATTCCTTTAGGGTTTGCAGTGTTTTTATTTTTCAGTTAAGTGCTTGTACGATGAAATTAGAAACGTACCAAGCTGGGAGTGGTACAGACACTATGACGGGCAGGATCAGAATGCAAAATAATCTTGACAAGTTGAGAAACCGAAATGTTAAATTGGCTGTGAGTCGAACAGCAAAGGCAAAATACTACCAAAGACTGGGAGTAATACACAAATACACAATGGGAAACAACTAACGAGATACTGTTCTGTAGAAGGGAATTAGGCTAAGTGTAAGCAAACTACACATGGGTAAACAAATCAGGCTTCCAAAATACTGTGGCATAGAAGCAAACTTCATATTCACGTGTGAAACATAAAGTAATTCCTCCATTCTTACTGCTGGTGAGAGATCAGTTGGGGATCAGCAGGCACTCAGGGAGAATGTGAAGTAACAGGAGAGAGTTCAGAGCAGAACAGCAAGAATGATCAGAGAATCCACAAAGCATTATCTATGAGAAGGGGATGAACACTGGTTTGCTTGAAAATCGATTCTCATTTTAGAAGAAGAAACACGGGAGAAAGTGCAATAAAAATTTTCAAGTATGTAAAAGGCTGTTAAAAAAGAGGAGTTGTACTGTTCTCCCTGACCACTCACTATGTATAGCACAAAGAGTTGGGGTAAAAAGTGCAGCAAGGTAGACTTAAGAGTGTATTTTGTAATACTAAGGGTATGTAAGAATTCTGGAATAAGTTTCCTAGGGAGGTTGTGTAATATTGACCATCTGAGAGCTTTAAGGAGACTTCAACACATTTGTCACAAACTTTTTTGGCAATGTTGGTCCTGTTCTTGAAGAAAAGAGTGATCTCTTGAGGGCCCCCTGAAGCTCCCCACGTAAGGGCTGCCTGGTTTCCATGGCTTTATGCTCCTGAACTAGTTTGGTTTCCCTCCCTTTGATAGATTTGTTTTACCCAATAGTAAGTTTTCTTCACCTTCCATTCCTCCAGCCCAAAATTAGACACTATATTGTGAAACCTTACCAAAAGTATGAGTGTATGCTTCTACGAATCATGCATTGCTAACTTATTTACCAAAGGGGTCTTCTTCAAAGAATATTTTTTTTTCATCTCAGTTAGCAATGTATGTGACATACCCTTAGGTGAAATACCCCTTCCTTTCTAGGAATCCCCTTCCCCGTCCCATCCTCCCCCTTAAAATCTGTTCCTCTTTATGCCAGCTTTCAAATTCCTCATTCCTTTAGCCTGCACAATCCACTCACCACTATTTTTCAATCTGCAAATGGACTGTCTCCCCAATACCCTCAGTGACCTCTTGTTTTCTGACATGTTTTGGTTTGATGCACTGAAGTCATCCTGTGGTCCCTGGCTATGACCCATAAGCTGTGGGCTGACCACACAGAGGTCCTATGCTAGCTACCAGGCTATTGTATTCCAGTTCTCCTGCCTATTGACAGCTTCTGCCTGTGGGCAGTGTCTGTCTTCACTTCCTGCAGCGTAACACCCAGTCTCACTGGAAGTAATTCTGACCTTTTCTCATTTTCAGCTAATTTTACAAACTCTCAAGTCAGTTACAGCAAAAGAGCCAAATGAGGAGGTGGGCCATCCCTGCCATACAGTCCATGAATGCTCCACAGCCAAGAAACTCTGCTTTAGATAAAACTGCACATGCTTTTGGGGTTCTTTTCATGATCTGAACATGGCTTTTCAAATACCTTGTTTGATAACAGGCATTACCCAATCAGCTTGGTACCAAACAATTAGATAACAGACTTTGATATGTTTTTATGTTCTTATCCTTTGTAAAAGATATAATCAGGCTGGATCTCTTTTCTTCTTATTGTGGTAACTTTCTTATGATTTTACTGCCTAGATTGGAGACATAAAAACTGCAGAAAAATATTTTCAAGACGTTGAGAAAGCGACTCATAAATTGGATGGACTACAGAGCCAAATTATGGTTTTAATGAACAGGTAGATAATATAATAGCTAAATGAAACTTTAAAATATAGTTTTGCAAAGTATGCATTGTGAGCATTAAACTACCCTTGAGACAGTCCCGTTCTCTTTCTCTCTTTTATGTAACTACATCTGTCATAAGTGGGACTGAATGGCACACAGACCCAGGAGATCTGTATTACTCGGTACAGTCATATTATCCTGGATTGAAAGTCTGGTCCTTCAGTTGATTTTACAAAGCTTTTTCTCATTCTTCCAGGCATCGCATATTTCACTCTGCTTTTTCAATATACATTTGCATAAATAACTCTTAGGAGAGGAGAAGCTATTTTGGGCCCTTATCCTACAGTCAGATCTGCTAGTAAAGTTACTGCCTGAGTTTCAAAGAATGCTGGAATACATTGTAGTAAATCGAGCTGCATGATGGGGGGGCTCAGTCTGTAATGGTTAGCACATTGGCTTAATATATTTAGAAAATACTATTCAAAAGTGCTCTGAAAATTATATAGCGTGGCTAATTTCATGAAGGGAAATAATTCCAGGAAGAGAGTATCTGCATTTAAATTAATAAAAGCACAATGAAGACTGTTGCTTTGGTAGGCAGAATATATAATAGCCAAATGATCCAAGTTGTCATTCCATTTGTCTGTAAATCAGTGTCTCCTTGCTGGTTGTAATTACACCGTGAAGAGCAAATGTCAGAAACTCTTACATCTATAATAGGAAAAATAAAAAATGGTGTCCATTCTTTTTAAAATGTATTATTATCACCTTGGGTTTTTGAGGAGAACTCATTCATATGTCACTTACTTTCTAGAGCATTTCTCCACCTTGGTCAGAATAATTTTGCAGAAGCTCATCGATTTTTCACAGAAATTTTAAGGATCGACTCATCAAATGCTGTGGTAAATCTCCAAATTGCTACATTTATAATGAACGCCTAAATTATTCTTGTAATGCCTCATGTGTGGATTTAATTAGTACCCAGAGTCTGCTCAGAGTTTTATAGAAAAATTGGATGTGGCATGTGTGCCAAAGGGGTTTTAGTATACATAAGGGTAAGATACAAAATGAGATGGGAAATGAAGAACCAGTCTGTATGAAGGGCATGAATACTTAGGCATGCATGTAGACATTCCAAAACATTATGTTTTACGGGATCTTTGCAAAAGGACTTTTTTTTTGCGTTCACTGTTTTTAGTGTAGACATGCATGTCAGAAAAAGAAATGGCAGCTGCCAACGTATATAAGATTAACTTGATTTCACACAACATTGAAGGGATATCGTAATTTTAAACATGACTTTTTAACACGTTGCATATCAGAGCCTTGGATTCCCATCAAAAGAGGAGATCAAGGAAGAGCTGTTTATTTACTTTTGGGTTTTGTACGTTTGGCAGCTTTCAGTGCATGGTCATATAAGAGTGTTCCTAAGAACTGAGACACCTTACCGCCAGCAGCCTGATCCAAGGCCATTTAAAGACTGAGGGGACTGAGTTAAGAAGCACATGAATTGCATCATTTTGCAGGCTGTAAAATAGTGTGTATTATATATCGCACGAGATCAGTAAGGTTTCCTGAAGGGAGAGAAAAAGTATTTTTTTAAAAGTCTGTGTTCCTCCTTTATCTGCAGCTTTCAGAAAGTGTGAAAGTTTCTGCTGCTAAACATGTTCTATGACTTTGTACTGTTGGAATCTTTCAGTAACTCATAAAACCTGTTTTGTGTGGAAAGGAAAACGGAAGCTGACTTGATCATTTATGATGTATTTAGACTGCCCTATCTGCTGAATGTACTTGAAGTCAGTTGTAGATGCCTTTGTGATAAGATAATTTGTTCCTGTTGCTTATGTGGATCTTCTATGTGTAAGCCAGAGAGAAAAACACTTCTGAAGATATAGTGAAGTCATTAAAAAAAACCCTGTGAAAATGACAGCATGCAGAGGCTCATGTAGTTTCTGAAATCTCTTTCAGTTGACTTTCAAAATTAACCTACTAATGTCCTATATTACTTATATTTCATTTTAGACTCTTATCTTTTAGAGTTTCAGCTCTTAGAAGTCAGCAGGTCCTACTGGCACAGGATAAATCTTGAGAATAACAAGAAAAGTATTGGATTGTATGACTGATAATGTATTTTAGTTACTTGCACACACACACAAAATAGTCATTCTTAGCACATGGTAAATCTTTGTAACCCCAAATGCTAGACTTTGTTTTTTCCTTCTCTCTCATTGCTTGTAAATACATACATATATATATATATACACACACACACTTATTTATTTACAATATATTTTTCTCTAGGCTAATAACAATGCTGCTGTTTGTCTTCTTTATCTGGGAAAACTGAAGGATTCCCTCCGGCAATTGGAAGGAA
>NW_008825234.1:2296561-2297233 GCF_000699105.1 Pygoscelis adeliae
GTGTTCTCTTCAACTTGACAACTATGTATGAACTGGAGTCCTCTCGCAGTATGCAGAAGAAGCAGGCACTTTTAGAGGCTGTAGCTATCAAAGAGGGCGATAGCTTTAATACTCAGTGTCTCAAGTTAGGATAGATCATTTCCAACTAATCTTTTCCAGTAAGGCTGATTTTTTAAATTGTATATACTCTTGCTAATGTGTAAATGTGAAATAAAATCTATTCAATTATGAATATTCAGTGGCATTACTACAGCTTCTGTTGTCTAACAATCCTACCATTGTGAAGACTTTGTGCTGACCTAGAGTCAGCTTCATCCCTACAAGTCTATTACTGTTATTCTTCATTACAGTGTACAATATATATATAGTCAATTACTCAGATTCTTTTTATAAGAAAAACTGAATTTGACCTTATATTGTCTTGGTGATTGCTATAGTTTTTCAGTAATTAATGAGCAAATCACGAGCTACTTTCATCAGCTAAGAGTTATTGACAGAATACCAGTATGTGTATTACAGAAATGAAATTTTGAATGCACTTCTCTTCACTTGCTTCTACTGTGTGTGTCCCATTTTGCCCCCATCAAACTATAGAATCACAGAATCATAGAATGGTTTGGCTTGGAAGGGACCTTAAAGATCATCTAGTTCCAACCCCCCTGCCATGGGCGG
>NW_008825234.1:2297497-2298412 GCF_000699105.1 Pygoscelis adeliae
CCAACTGTCTCAGCCTTTCTTCATAGGAGAGGTGCTCCAGTTCTCTGATGATCTTCATGGCCCTCCTCTGGACTCGCTCTAACAGGTCCATGTCCTTCTTATGTTGGGGGCCCCAGAGCTGGACACAGGACTCCAGGTGGGGTCTCACAAGAGCAGAGTAGAGGGGGAGAGTCACCTCCCTCAACCTGCTGGCCACGCTTCTTTTGATGCAGCCCAGGATACGATTGGCCTTCTGGGCTGCGAGCACTCATTGCCAGGTCATGTTGAGCTTCTCATCAACCAACACCCCCAAGTCCTTCTCCTCAGGGCTCTCTCAATCCATTCTCCACCCAGCCTGTATTGATACCAGGGGTTGCCCGAACCCATGTGCAGGACCTTGTACTTGGCCTTGTTGAACTTCATGAGGTTCACACAGGCCCACCTCTCCAGCCTGTCAAGGACCCTCTGGATCGCGTCCCTTCCCTCCAGCATGTTGACTGCACCACACAGTTTGGTGTCATCTGCAAACTTGCTGAGTGTGCACTCAATCTCGCTGTCCATGTCACCGACAAAGATGAATAGCGCCAGTCCCAATACTGACCCCTGAGGAATGCCACTTGTCTCCACTTGGACATCAAGCCGTTGACCGCAGCTCTTTGAGTGTGACCATCCCGCCAATTCCTTATCCACCGAGTGGTCCATCCGTCAAATCCATGTCTCCCCAATTTAGAGACAAGGATGTTGTGCAGGACAGTGTCAAATGCTTTGCACAAGTCCAGGTAGATGACGTTGGTTGCTCTTCCCTTACCCACCAACACTGTAACCCCGTCGTAGAAGGACATAAATGCACTGTGTGCACACTTCTGAGAAAAACAGCATCCTCTGAGCCGCTCCTTTGCTTGCTGCTGTGAGTGGAGGGTGGGGCAGGACCCTGCC
>NW_008825234.1:2301446-2311324 GCF_000699105.1 Pygoscelis adeliae
TGCCTGCACCGGAGCCGATCGCCTCTGTGGTTATTATTATTATTATACCTTTGCACATCCGCTGCTCTCAAAGGAGGTTGCTTGATAACCACCGCACAGAATCACAGGATGGTTGAGGTTGGAAGGGACTGCTGGAGGTCACCTGGTCCAACCCCCCAGTCAAGTAGGGCCACCTAAAGCGGGCTGCCCAGGACCGTGTCCAGACGTTTACTTTGAGAAAATTAGAGTGTTCAAAGCAGGCCGGCCGCCGGCATACTGCAGCTAGGAATAATGGAATAGGACTCCGGTTCTATTCTGTTGGTTTTTGGAAACGGGGCCATGATTAAGAGGGACGGCTGGGGGCATTCGTATTGTGCCGCTAGAGGTGAAATTCTTGGACCGGCGCAAGACGGCCTAGAGCGAAAGCATTTGCCAAGAATGTTTTCATTAATCAAGACTCCAAAACGGAGTCATACAGTCCCCCACAGTATGAATTTCCCACAGTGTGAGAGACTATCATTTGAAATGGTCTCTCTATACCATCATACCAAATGGTCTCTCTATACTTTCTTCGTTTTATGATACCATTAAATCTTTCAGATTAAAGCATTTGGATTCTGGAAACCTGTGGGTGGGAGCAGAGGATTTCTCTATTCCCAAACTAATGCTTGCTTCAGTACTTTCTTTCCTCTCTCCCACTCTCTGGCCAACATCTCTACTTGGATGTCACCAGCAGATGCCACAACGTTGTTCTAGGAACCACTTAACTTGTGCATGTGTATTTATTTCAGCTCTTATACTACAGCTGTCTTCCTCATGCCTACCTAGAGCCTGTGGATTCCTCTCGGTGTAGACAGGCATAGCTGCTCCAGCTCTGGCATTCTGCCGGGTAGAGAAAGGAGCACTGCCAGTTGGGCAGAGCGGAAACACAACCCATTTCAGCTCAGTTCCTCTCCTTTCCCGTTACCAAGTGAAAACACCGTGCAGAAAGTATTTCCCAGGGAAAAGGATGGAGAGACTGAGGCAGAGGTATCTAAGGGCTAGGCCACAGGGGATAGAAGCAAATGGGGTCATGCAGAGCAGGACACAAGGCAGTTATCATTGACGCGACAGTATCAGCATACAGTGATTTTGGCATCCCTTGGAAAGCAGATTTTCGGAATCGCAGTACCACTGTGGTACCAGTATATTTCACATCTCTGCCCACATTTCTCCCTTCATCTGTATTGTAAAGATTCAATCCGAATACTCCCATTCCTTGTACATGAATACAATATATACATGTTTATTGCGTGGGGTTTTTTTGTTTTGAGACTTAATGTTTAGCAATTAGAATAGCTTCTTGTCATAAATCACTACCATGGGACAATTCTGTAACTGTATTTGTTACATTTTTTTATACCACATCCATCAATTAATTCTCACCGTCTTTAAGTACACCCACCTGTATTTTAAAATATATAATAACTCATTTTTATGCTTGTCCAACTGGAGATACTGTACAGGGGCTAAACAGTTGTCCTCAAAAATCAGGTTGTTTGAAAACTGCTGCAAGCTGGTCATGCAAAAAAATGAGGATGCCTAAAAATCGCCAGTCACCTCAAAAGACATAAGCTTACAGCTTTTCTCATACAGAGGGATAATTTGTTTCATTTTTACAGGATACATATGTTTTACAGGTCATACCTGTACACGGAAACAATGGCTAGTTATGTACCAATCAACTGAAAAAAATTAAATCAGTTGGTATTTCTGTTTCTGGCTTGGTCTCTAGGTTCCACAGCTGGATCTGAATTAAACTTGTGCAGCACCTGGGTAGATTTGTCCTAAGGTACCACTACTAAACTCAAAAATGAAAGATTCAGCACCACCTGCTTCAGTTGGGATTAAACACCATTTACATATCTTTACTGAGTATTAAAATACAGTGAAAAAAAAAGTAGTTACTTTTGCATTACTCTTTAAGAGGTTTTACATTTGTCTTCAATATTGCTATGATTTTAGACAAGGTTTAACAGTAATTGGACAAATTCTCAGTTTACATTGTCATAACTGAGTTGAAATCAGTGTAAGTTTCAGTTTGTCACAACTATTAATCTGATCCGGTATGTCACTCACTGTACTCACTGTAAGTAATTTTAGTAGTATGTTTTCTCCAGCATAGGTCACTTTTCTTGGGCATGGGGTTTCTTAGGGGATAGAAAGAAATCCTGGTGTATAACCACCATTGTTCTCAAACACTTTGAGAGCACTGAACAATTTACCAGGACATGTAGTGACAGGACAAGGGGCAATGGTTTTAAATTGAAAGAGGGTAGATTTAGGTTGGACATAAGGAAGAAATTATTTATGATGAGGGTGGTGAGACACTGGAACAGGCTGCCCAGAGAAGTTGTGGATGCCCCTTCATTGGAAGTGTCCAAGGCCAGGTTAGACGTGGCTTTGAGCAACCTGATCTTGTGGAAGATGTCCCTGCCCATGGCAGAGGGTTGGACTAGGTGCTCTTCAAAGGTCCCTTCCAACCCAAACCATTCTGTGATTCTGTTATTCCAGTTAAAGCATTTTACAATTATACATAAATTAATATCCTATAACGGATTCCCATGCATTTAGCTGAAGGTTAGGTGTCACGTTACATTGTTATACTACGGTCTACGCTTTCAGGAAGCTTGATTTGTCTTTTCCAATCCTAAGTGAAAGCAGCATGATCCACCATCATCTAAGCATGCTGAAGCCACTTGCCTCTTTACAATCTTTACAGTAAAATGCTTCCTTTTTTGATTCAGTAGTGCCTCATACTCACTGCACGTGTAAATGACAGCCTGTGTTCTGATCGGCAGAGAATAAAAATTTATGATCCCAGTCAGAGTCAAATAACCATTAAAAAAGAAACACTCTGAAAACATAATCCCCTGTTCTCCATGTTTCTCTAAATTCTAATTCATATATATTACTACACGGGTCTCACTTCAGTATGTTTGCTGTGTTCTTATTAGTAGAAGCTTTTACTCGGATAAAAATGCCAGTAGAGGAGACTTGGACTGGGTGACCTCTAAGCTCAGTGAGCCATTAAACAAGTAACATCCTGGTAGACTTGCAGAATAATTAAAATTTAAATGCAAAGGCATATTATCACTGCTGGATGTATGCAAATTGTTAACTGTTTATAAAATGCAAGAAAGAGTATCAATGTCACTTTATGGTCTGGATTTAACATACATACAAGTTAAGTGTTTGAATTTCCTATATTCAGCCATTTACACATCTGAATGCTGTATCTGGTGTTAAAGCATTAAAGCTAAGGACAAAATTTGTCCTCAAAACATTAATTACACCAGGCAATCCTGTTAAATTCAGTGAATTCAGCTGAATTTAATGAGGATTCCTGGTGTAAACGAGGGCAGAGCTCCGTTCTAAAACACAGCATGCATGTGTCGTCTGGCTAAGTGAGAAACGCTGTGGAAAGTACAGCCTGAATGAACCGATTGTTGTATTCAAGTCTTAAAGCTTAATGTGCCTTAACAGAAGTTTTGCATTTAAATTTCCTCTTTTATTAAAAGAGGAGCAAAGAAGCTGTACTTCAGACATTCGGATAATTACATTATGCACAGAGACCCTGATCCTCAAAAGGACTTAAGCATCTATCTGCCATTCTCGTACCTAACTGCAGTTCAGGTGATAATGGCATCCCCTAACCAGCTGGTCATTTACATTTTCCTGGTGCCTCAGTTTTTGGACTGGACCCATTAAATGTTCCCCAGAAGGCATGTGCAGATGTGCCCGAGGCTCCGCAATGGACTTCAGCCAGTGGACTGGAAAGGATGATCGTTCCTCCACCTACACCATCCTTCGTGTCAGCAAGAGCACTCGTGCAGCCATGCACACGCTGGATGAGCTCACTGACCCGGTGGAAAAACTCACCAAGCCACCAAACACCCTCTTCAGATTCATCTTCATCCTGAGGCTTTCAACACAAGGATATGTTGGGAATAACCACCCCGCCTGGGTAGGCTGCCAGGTTTTCTGCACTACAGTGGTCTAAGAAGTGGTAGGTAGACAATCCTTTTATGAAGCCTTTGCTGCTGGTGTCTTTCAAATCAAATTGGAGAGGGGAATAAGCGGGGTATAGTCTTCATGCATAGCTACATTATGTCTGTCTTATTTGTATATCAGCTGATGCACTTAATCAACTGCATGCATTGTAGACATCCAAAAGAAGATTGCAAGATGTGTGGTACCCCCTTCTCCAGTCGTATTTAGCTGTAGTGAGAAACATGCATTCCCTCCCCGCTTCAACTTGCAATCAAGAAATGTGTGAAAACAGGACTGAAGCATCAAATATAGACTTAAATTTATTCCAAATAGGTAGAACCACAGCAGCCAGAGTCAATCTCTCTGAGGTCGCTCAGGTAGCAACCTAGATTGCTGCTGTCCTCAGCAAAGGCCAGGGAAATTAAAGATGTTAGAACAAGGTGGATTTTATCCATTAGTTCATACCTATAATACGAGCTCAAAGGAAGATGCCATACACGCCTTACACCGTGCTTTCTACCCACTTAGTAAAACATCGGGGAAAAAAATTATTTTACCAGTGAGGTACTTTACATTGTAGGAATCTTCGCAGAGTTTTTAGCGTATGAAGAGCAGCTCAGTAGCGCTGAATGCAAACAAGCTCCAGCAATAACTTTCAGGCAACGACAGTGGAAAGCTGCTTTCCTGCTTAGTTCTCCTAGTCAGCTTGGGAATTACAAATTTAGAGATGCTCATCTTCAAGGGGTGTGTGTGATGGTCACAATCCTGGTGTTAGGGAGGAACAGAAAGGTGCAGGTGGAGAGGGGGACCCAGGTGCCGCATTATCCAAGCTGTTCTGGATCAACACCTGATCCTGTCCTAGCTTTGGGCAGTCATTTGCAGATGTTTATTATGTATGAGAGTCATTAAAATGAATCCGTCTGAAAGCCAGCAACAGTGGCTTGTAATTTGCCCACAAAGAGGGAAAAAATGGGATGTTACTTGCTTGAGGCAGGCAAGGAAGGAGGGAGAAGGTTCCTCTCTGGCTTTGAAAAACTGTCAAAACTGTCAGTACTAAACTGAAAATACTGAAGTAAAAAGCTGCAGAATAGAATTACTAGAGCTGTTTATAAAAAAAAAAATCTACTATTTGCAGTGAAGGGTGTGGCAAGTACTTCAGATGCTGGCACACACTCCAGCGGCAGGCAGCAGGATTGAGCCCCAGCCCAGCCCGGGGCTGTGGTAGCACCCTGTGCATAACCCGGCCACCGCTTTGTGTCCCCTCGCTACAGCATCACCAAGAATAGCTTCCCGCTTTCCCACCAACAGCAGGTCAGCTTGAAGTTGTCTGAATCATGTGGGAAAAAAAATAAGCCTGAGGGTGGACCCAAATCAGATTCTCCAGGCTCAAATGCCTGTGATCACAGGGGAAACCACAGCCTCGAGCTCGGCTTGGCTGCTCAGGAATGTGTCCGCAAACAAAGGCGATCCCGGAGCACCACAGGGGCACGGAGCATACCCAGCCCGATTCTCTACCAGCTGATGTGGCTCATTGACAGGCACAACAGTTATTAATCAGTACCCTGAGAAGCAGCATAGAAGGCAATGAAACGGAGGGGCACTTTTCAAAATTAGCGCAGGTGTCCCAGAGAGAACTGCAGTGGGGGAAGCCAGCACTGAAAGAGATGCAGAGCCCTTTCACTGCTGAATCTTTCCCCAAGCATTTTGGTTTTCAAAATTTTGCTTCTTGTCTTATCTGGGTATTTGTACAATTAATAAAAAACGAGAGCTAGTGCCTCAGTCGCATAAAAAATATGTTTTTCAAACGGTAGGTATAGCAGAGTACATTTTTGCAAACACACAAAATGTTTTGGGAATCAAGCTGTAAAGTCACAGTAAGTGCAGCAAATCAGATCAAATCTGGATCTTTGAGCCAGGAATATTTAAGTTGTAACACTAATTCGTCCCCCAATGAGTTGATATGTTTATTTGGCTTCAGGAAATAGAAGACAACTGGCAGTGACCCTGTTTTGGGGAGAGGGAAGGGAACCTGAGAATTTCTATCATTTTCACAGGGAAGACTCCCAAACAGGTGATGTAATTTTCGAGCATAGCACAGGTCAGGTCCACAGCCTCTGCCTGGCCAAATACCTAAATCCACGATTTGGCTACTAGGGATATTCTTCAAAGCAGTGCTCAGCTGCCACCTCAGTCTTTATGCGCAGTGGCGTCTGTCGGCTGTATTGAATGATTGCCTTTGTCAGGAAACCATCCCTTCTCGTACGTTCCTAGTTCAGGCTAAATCCTGGAGTCAGAAACCAGGCACGAGAGTGCCTGTTCTGCCAGTAGGACCTGCTGCTCTGAGTGTGTGAAGATTTTATACTTGTCAAGTTCAGCAACCAGGACAGGCAGCTGCTACTGGCTCCTGCAGCTGCCGGGAAGCAGCGCAGCCCCTGCCCTCGGGAGCCCAGGGCGAGACACCCCTCACCGTCAGCATTTCCCTTCACCCATTTGTAGGCACCCCTAAGTGCCTGGTGTGGATGTTACTAGTTAACTACTAACCGGCTGTGAAATGTCTTTGCATTAAGATATCCAGCCAAAGGTACTTGCCCCAGGACACATAACAAGGGAGGGCAGCATCACAGATTTTGCAGCCATCTGGTTACCCAACTAGTTTATTAAAAATCCCACTGACCATCCACGGCTTTTTTTATGGTTTACTTGCAGAAAACAAGGCCACTGCTCTCTTAAGCTGGTCATGAGAAACTGAGGTATACGCCACTTGGGAAAAGTTTGGATTAAATTGGAAAATAATACGTAGGTACCAAAAAAGCTGTCTTAAAACCCCTCAATTCCATACCATTTCTCCTACTTTTTTTTTTTTTTAAACTCTAATCCTCAAGGAGTTGAAATATCCCCCTTGCCTGAGTTAATGCTGCCAACGTGATGTTGCTGGAACCACTTACATAAATTTTCATACTACATCAATGCACCAAGATTTTCCACTAGCTGCAGTAAAACAGACTCATGTTTTTGGACCAAAAATCGATTTCACTTTGCACTTTTAGATATGTGGTATGTGAAAAAAAAAGAAGAAAAAAAACAAACACAAAAAATCACCATGAAAATAAACTGCATTTTTCATCTGAAGGAATGGTGTGTTCTCCCTCCCTCCTCTCCGCTCTCTGGAGTGTTTTCTATTAATATGAACATTTTTTTCTGCCCAGCTGTTTCCTCCCAGTGTAATCTCTATGTAATCTCTTCACAGGTGTAGAATCTTTATACCAGCCCCAAATTGCTTTTTTCCTGGCTGACAAAAAACACTTTCGGAGAGCAAAGCTTTCACCCTTTCAAAGACATCTATAGCACTAAAGGGCATGGACTCAAAAGCGTTGACAGTAAGACCCCCACAGCTCCCGCCACCTCTCAGCAGCAGAATGCATTGTGCTATGAAAATGATGAACGATCGTCAGTGGTGTGATCGTGTGTTATTCTTGACAGCCAGGAGATGGGAGCTGTACCAGGTGTATATATACCTCCAGAGAGGCAACAAAACAAGGTGGTTCAGTCCTGCTTCCCAGGTCACATCCTACATCAGCGAGCTGTTAAAAGCAATCGCTGCGGGCAGCCGCTTTACCGTCCATCCCTCATCACTGCCTCCAAACTGCAAATCTCTCCCGAGGAGAGCGTGCTACCTGCTCTCTCTTCCCAGTCACTCCTCCAGCCTGTTACGGGATAGCTGTGCAGTAAATGGGGTTCCTGAGAGCCCACGCTCCTACCTCCGCTTCTCCTTTTGCAGAGAGAGAGCGCAAAATGGAGAGGCCCATAGGAGGAATGAACTGTCTCATGTTGACTTCCGTTAAAAAAAAAGGAAAACAAAAGCAGAAGGAGGATGAATTAGATTGGATACCAGGGACTGATAGCAGCACCAGGAGAAAGCAGTCATTTTACTTTACATTCGGAAACACAATTTTCTGTGGCGTATAAGTCAAAGAAATAAAACTTGCCGCAGGCAGTAACTGTCATTTATTCCTGTAGCTGTGCTTGAAAAAATCCCCAAAGTTTATACTGGGGCCAGGATGCCCCAGTGTGCTGTACAAGAGGACACTCGAGTGCTGCTTCCAGGCAAGTGGCACACGGTGCGGCACGGCACAGCATCCACGCAAGCCTACCCGATGTGTGTCTGACCGTAGTTGAACTTTGTATTTGCTACTAGCACTGATTTTTCAGCCAGGCTTATGAACTGCTGCCCAAAAGCC
Source organism: Pygoscelis adeliae (assembly GCF_000699105.1). NCBI lineage: Eukaryota > Metazoa > Chordata > Aves > Sphenisciformes > Spheniscidae > Pygoscelis > Pygoscelis adeliae. Next base: position 2,309,696 of record NW_008825234.1, read on the forward strand.
AGTACAGGCCGAATGGAGTGCTGGGGGGGTTGTATTTTGCAGGTGTGGGTTGTGCCTGCACCCCTTCCCACAAATTAAGCCTCCACTGGCATCTCATCCAGCTTGCAACCCAAGACCCTAGGGCAGGAAACATGTGCCTTTTTTACCCACCTTTTCCAACTTTTAAGATAAAAGCTAGTACAGTTTCATTTCAAAATTGCAACTTCGTTTTCAGAAACACTTTTAAAGAAATAAAGCACCTAGAAATGTTTAAAAGTAATGCTGCTACAAAATGAGGAAAACATTGTTGCCTGCTGAAGAAGGGCCCTGTCACACACCCGTAAGGAAGAACAGTGAGAAAGTTCAGATCTACCATCTGCTACCTTAGGAAAATTCGCGTAAGCCCCAGTTTGGTCTTCTTTCTGCAGTTGTGTTTATTCAGAAAACTGCAAGACAGGAATTTGCACTGTATCTAGCTGAAATCAGCACACAAGCTGCAACCAGTGCAGAGCCCATGCCCTCCTCCTCATCCGCTAAGAGCTGGAGCAAGCAGTATATCTGCCCAGCTGACATAATTTGTCATTGTAAAGAGCAAATCCATACCAAAATGCTGCTGTGCCCATTGCTGAGGAGCTGCATGTCCTGTGTAACCGCAAGGCATTTATTGAAAACTGGACCAGCGTGTCTAAAGTCTACTCTTCTCCATCTCGCAGCTAAAGAAACTGAGGCACACAGTTAATGACTTGTCCTGTGTTACAGAACAAGTCAGTAGCAGCACAAGGAATAAAAGCTGATTAACAATTACACTAACACTGTTGTTCAATGTGTCCTTAATATCAGCACAAGAAAAAAAAAAGCATACCCAAGTGAAAGTAATTTTATTAATAACTCACAAGAGCGAATTGCTACATTTTACTGAGAGAAAACCACAGCTTTATGTACCAGGGCAGAACTAGGGAAGCTGCATACTAAAATGCTGGTTATGCAAATTCATCTTATGAACATTTTTAGACAAGAATGAAGCAAGGTTTATTTTCTTTAATTAAAAACAGAATCCTACATAGTTCATTAGCATGGATCCAGAGCAGAATGAATATTAATGTAGCCCACCTCTCCCAATTCTACCTGCCAGAAATATCAAGGGAAAAAAAGGTTAGAAAATGGATTCCTGAGCAACTGTAAAGGCAACTGGCTAAAGTCACTGTAAGGCGGCTGGCATCTTTGAAAGGTCACAGTGATCAGGGAACTCTTTTTGACTGGAAAAAGGCAAATGATACTGCCACCTTCAAAAAGGCAAAAAAGAGGATCTGAGAGGCTAGAGGCTGGTCAGCCTCACCTCAGTCCCCAGGAAAATTACAGAATAAGCCGTTACTGAAGCTGTTCCAGGCACATGAAATACGAAGTGACAGCGAACAACCAGCCAATGCCAATTTACCAAGGGCGCATTCTGCCTGACCATTCAAGAGGCAATGACTGGCTCTGTGGCGGAGGGGAAACAGCGCATGCCATTCACCCTGAGCACAGCAAGGCTTCCAACAGTGTGTCCCACAGTAGCCTCGTAGCTGGACCGAGGATATGAACTACAGTGTGGATGAAAAGCTTCTGGACCATCAGGCTCAAAACAATCAGTGGTTCAAGTCTAACTGTCAG
>NW_008825234.1:2311370-2315915 GCF_000699105.1 Pygoscelis adeliae
GGCATTCCTCAGTAGTCAAAATTAGGGCAAAGTGTGTTGAACATCTTCCTTAACAACTCAGGGTGCAGACAGCCCGGCTAAGGGCACGGGTTTTGCCTATCCTGGAGAAGGCTGAGAGAAGACCTAACTACAGTTTCCCACTAGAGAAGGGACTGCAGAGAAGACAGTCAGGCTGTTCTCAGGCATTCGATGAAAGGGCAAGAGACAACAATCGCAAGCTGCGACCAGGGAGTTGGCCATGGAGAACAAATGCTTGCCTACGAGAGCGGCTAAGTGCTGGAACTGGTGCCCGGACAGGCTGTGGAACCTCCACCATTGGAGGTTTCCAAACCTCAAGGTCTTGAGCAACTTGGTCTAACTTTGCAGTCGGCCTGGTATGTCCCAGGGGGTTGGACTAGATGACCTCCAAATGACCTTTCAACCTAAATTTTTCTATGATTCTGTGATTCTAAGCGTATATGTAAATAGAAGTAGTCTAATCAGTGAAAAGCCACCAGTCACATTTATTCTGACAGGTCTTCAGGCTGTTCCACCTGTCAGGTCTCAGGCACCATTACTGTGCTTCCTCAGCCAAAAGCTTCATATACTGTTTCCGAGCAGGAAAATCATCAGCCGGCCTGTTGTATGCTGTCCAGACGGGTTCTCCCACGAATAGCCTCATTGCCTTCACGTAATTCTGTCAAAGAACAAGAAGTCACAAGTAATTCAAGGGCTCCTTTCTGTGGGATCTTAATTCTGAAGTTAATTGTTTCATTTGCACTTCTGCAGCAATTTTTGAAACTATTTCAAGATGGACTGAAAGCTTCAGGCGTTCTAGGAAATTGTGCCACTACGCTGCTGTTCCTGCTCCTAGCTGCTGCAGTGGGAGATTTTGCACCTACACAGTGATGTATTTATCGTGTCATAACCAGCACCTCCAGGTCAGGCAGAGACAGGACTTCTCATTTCAATGAAACCAAAAAAAATCCTGTCTTATGCAAATCATGTTGCACGGGATCCACAATACTGAGCAATGCAGCATCTAATTCCTACTTGCTTAGTTAAACAAGAGCAATCAGAATCCCCAAGATGGCTACACAATGCCTGAGGAACACCAGAAATTTCAAAGTGAGGGCCATAAAGCTGAATAGGGAGTGCATAAACTAGCCAAAAAATAATGCTACAGGAAGTGAAAAGTCTCGAGATTCCAAAAGAAAAAGCAACAGCCCCTGCCACCAGCTAACCAAAAGAATGCCAAGTGCAAAAGTCCAGCTGTAGCAGCAGAAAATCAGGTTTTATGTCCTGCAGAAGTGCTCCAACCACTGAGTTATGGGGAACTCTCCTCTCCTCTTCTGTCCAATATGCTACAGGTTTGGACCCTACCTATTTTGTAAACACTGCTAAGTGCTTATCTTGCACCCAGGTGCTCAGCAACATCAAGAATAAAGTTAGGTACCTAAAGAACTTAGCTGCAAAATGCAAGGTTCTGGTAGTAGCTAAAGAACTTACTGTGAAGATGGCACTTCTGGACTGAAGTTCCTGAAGTGGACAAACATTTAAGACTTCTTGCAGATTCAACCCATAACCCCTGACATTTTGTCTATGTAAAGAAAAAGCCTTAAACTAGCAATTGTAGCTGATGGATCTCAAAATACAGACATGAAAAGTCGGGTTTTTCACCATAGCAGCATATTCCCTTTTTACGTATATGACAACCGCTATCTGGACAGCTGATTCAAAAGTAGACCATTCTCATGACCGCGCCAGAGATGGGATTTTGCCACACAGGAGACAGCACACGTTTCCCCATTTTCCAGGGGTAATGCTGAGATTACAAACATATTTATAAAAGTCCACAAGGAAACGCACACAGATAGGACTACATGTGCCAATCTCACAATCCCATTGCCAAAACTACGCTCCGAAAGCAGGTCACCTCCTGTGAAGCCAGCATCCAGCCTAGCACATGCTAGCTGCAAGTAGTGGCTCTGGACCTTAAATCCATCTTTCCCTGAAGGTGAATTTAGCACTCATGAAAAATGCCACAGCTCGACACAGATATGCTCTGTCTATCCCCACGAAGATACACAACAAGGCAACACAGAAGGATCCATCTACACCATATCCACCTCAACCGACAGCAGGGGCAATTGTGGGAGGGACAGCCGCAGGGCTTGGCTCTCACGCCGCTGTCACATAAGATATGCTACAGAAATCACATGGCAATGACTTGCAGGATTTGTGACCTGGAGATGAAAGGTTCAGATGCTGTGAATTATTTAGTATTTTTCATATTCCTACTTCATATTTAATACGTTTTGCTAATGAACTGCAAGTCTCAGGGCATGTAGTTACTAACGTGATATATACTCGCATGGATTTGTCATCAAAATTTACAGTAATCTATAACAACATACGTTCTCATCCAGTGTAAATCGGTGATATATGCCAGCAGGGAGGGTTATCATGTCTCCTTTTTCCATGGAAATCCGGATCCATTTGTCATCCTTGTCTCGAACATCAAAATAGCCAGATCCATCTAAGATGTAGCGAATTTCATCGTCTAGATGTAAATGTTCTTCATAAAATGTTTTTATCTAGGAACAGCAAGTATCTCTTAAAACTACTGAACACAGAAAAACTGCAAAGAAATCTGGTAGAAACATGTGGCAAAGCAGACAAAGGCTTTCAAAAGGTAACTGCACAGTGATTTAACTAACAGATGAGACCAACGTGGTTAAAATGGCCAATCCAGCCAGCCAGACCCTGCCTCAGGACACTTCTAAGTAGGCTGTTACATTTCCTTTGGAATTTCTCTGACAAGAAACAGCAGCTATAGCTGCACATAACCAGTCTCTGAATAACAGTAATGCTTACACGCGTTTGAGAGAGAGGCGGGTAAAGCTTCCCACCGCAGGATTTGGTCCTCGCAGTTGTTCAGTTTGATCATTTTGTGCCTTTTTTTTTCCCCGACATGCAAAAATAAAACAGAGCTACAGATTATCCCCCCTCTTTTACACTGGTGTAGGGTTGAATTAGCCCCACAGCTACTACAACTCTATGTGGAAATGCAGTTATTGCCAAACATGGCTCATCTACAGCAGTCTGATGTAAACAGCATGTCACGCCTGCCCCCACACAGTGAGCCCCAGCTCCAGGCTCTCTCCTCCCAGGCAGCAGCAGCAACATTCTCATTTTTTCCAGAATGGTGAATTCTTTGTATATTTCCCAGCACAGAACAAAACATGCTTTAAAGGCTCAATTAATATAGACCTGAGCAGGTTAGTGCACAGAGAGCAGCGCAATGCCCAGTACTATCACCTGCTCAGGCCTGGATGCTATTTAGCCATACTAGTGCAGGCGTCCCTGAGCCAGTACCGATCCAGCACGGCAAGATGAGCAAAAGTCCGTATACCCTGTCAATAACGGCCCGTCTTTGTGTCAGGTAGAGCCCACCCAGGCAACCTGAGTTACTACCTAATTTACCTTCTTCATCAATTTAAAACCAGTATAACACAATGGGCTTAAAATAAACTGGTAAATGGAAATTTAAGGAAAACATGGAAGTGCCACTGGGTTGCTGCCCTCATGTCAGAGCAGTATGCCAGCACCTGGAGGCTGGGAGGAGAAAGCTCCTTCTAGGAGGCTCATCTGAAAGCCTGGCACCGTTTGCATTCAGCTGTTATGAAATCACCATGGTACCAGCTTCCCAAGGTTTTAAAAAAAAAAAAAAAAAAAAAAATCTTCTTGTACGGGGAATGTGTCCCTCTGATTCCACGAGGGGAACATTCACTTTGAAGAGACGTATTTTGCAAGCAGCCATTAGGATGTTCCAGCCTTCAAAGCCCACGCCCAGCTGGCAACTGCCTGCCTTCATCCTGGGGAGGCTCTCCGAGGACAGGTCAGCATCAGCAGGGCTCTCCTGGTAGGAATCTTAGTTTTGAAATGACACAGTGATGGAAACTATCCTTAAAACCTTTGAAGGCAATCTATAGAAGCAAAAGGCCTCTGCTATTTTTAAAATAGTATCAAAACTACTTTTTTAATGTTACGGACTTCAGTACGGGATGTATTTTACACGTGGAAATCTCATCTTTGTGCCCCTGCTCAGGGTGTGCAGGTGTTGAGAAGCCAACTGCACACTCTAGCGGTAGACTTCAGCGTGCAGATCCTCATTCAAATCAAAGACTCGCATACCTTTTCCTCATAATTTGGAAGCTTGTCTTTATGTATGGTCACTATATCCATCCAAGAATAATTTTCTGCTCTTCGAATCTCTTTCAGACATGGATCAGTCTCATAGTTATCAGCATCCAACTAAAAATTAGTCAGTCAGGGAAAAAAAAAAATAAATGTATTCAGACACAATTGCTTAAGACGTAATTCAGGACACTAACGTGGAAAAACCCGAGTTGTCAGGAGCGTCGGTGGAGGGGCAGGTCGCTCCAGGAGCAGTAAGTTAGCTGCCAGAGGTACACAAGGTGTGCCAGCTTCCTTAGATTACCCTGCACCCGGCCCACCCCCGCACAGACACCGCCTGGGCCCCTCCTGCTGCCTCCCCCTTTC
>NW_008825234.1:2316375-2320709 GCF_000699105.1 Pygoscelis adeliae
AACTCAAAATACGGTGAAGAGGGTGTACTGAGTAGCAGACACAGCTGTCATTTTAGTGTATAGCTTTAGGCTCAACGGCACAGGTGATGAGAGCTCTCCCTGAAACACATCTGCTAGGGTAAGGGGCTTCTCACCCGCACAAGCCCTCTTGGGTAACGTGCTGGTTACAGCACACATCACGCCTAACTTCAACAGCAATTTTGTTTACATCTAGCCTGCCCTGGCAGTAACGCTCTGACTGAATTTGCCGCTAAGTCTCAGCCTCAAAGACCAACCTGCATTGCAACCCCACAATATGGAGAAATAAAAAATAAATTAGGGAAAAAAAAGAAAGTAGAGTGGTAAGACATACTGCCCAGAAAGCTTGTGTTGTCTCCATCCACGGAGATACTCACATCCTGAGCAACCTGCTCTGGGTGACCTGCTTGTGCTGGGGTGGACAAGATGCAGTCCAGTGGTCCCCTCCCGCCTCCATGGTTCTCCAATTCTATACAGTAAATAAACCAGCAGCCAGCTAAACACAATGTAAGGATGGAGAACCAACTGAAAAAGAAACGATCCCTCCTTAAACATTTTTCTTCCTAAAAAGAGTTTTATACTTACCAAAATGTTGCCTTAACCACTGTTTCTCAGACTCTTAGAAATGTTACCAGATCCCTTTAATGTATAGTATTCAATGTATAAGCACTACTGGTTATCGATTCTGGATAAAATTTATTTGCAAGTCCCGTAACATGTAAGCTGGCATAACGCTGGCACTGTCCACATTTTTAGAAGCGCATCCAAATCCGGCCAGAAGTTCAGTGCCTGCCCACCGAATGTCATGGCTGCTAAAAGCCAATACCCTCCTAAAGTTCCAGTTCCCTGAAAAGAATGACTTGAACAGCCAACATCCTCTGTGGGTCCTCCAGCCCCTGGTAAGTCCTGTTGAGAAGTATTATTTGCTTTCCATCCTTTCATCAGCCTTAATCTTGTAACTTTCCTCTCAGCTTTCTTTTGTCCTGAATTTCCAGAGTAAGAACGATAAACATTGGTATCAAATTAACATAGAACTCCTTCCTATTAGATTTCCTATTATAATCTACCTATTAGATTCAGGTAGTAAAGTTGCTTAAATTCAGTATTACACTGATGTTATGATTTACTCACCATTATCTACACTTCTTTTCCAAAGCTGCTCCTTCAAAAAAATACAGATTTCCATACAATAAATAGGATCTACATGTTTAACTAGAGATGTGCGATAGGCAGATTATTAGATGCCACGTCTTCCGTACGTTGTTTGTCACACTGTTCTGCCTCAACTAGAGATCTGATCAGGGATGATGGGGTGTTTTCCTTCAAGCCAAACTACTAAAATAAACGAACAGATGGATAACGTATACAAAAGAAGATATACACATATACAAAAAGAGAGGGGAAAACCTAATCAGTGCACTACCTTACTCCTAGATGAGCTTTACTGTGCAGTTTTGGATGAGGGAAAACAAATTAGGAAAACCTTACTCATCTATTAACTACTAGGTAGCCAGTTTCCTCATTCTATCACAATTCATGTGATTCTAAATACATAAGAGCCCATACTTTGCCTCAGCGAAGATACTGCAGTGCATGAGAACTATTAAGAAATAAAGCTTCAGCAGCTCTACCATTCTGTGTAGCAATTTACAAATACACAAAAAAAAATTCAGTGGCTTCTAGCTTAAGCCCTACTACTGAATGGTATGAAGGTACCTTACAAAGAAGTTGACAAAGATAACATACCAAACCTGTTTGCTCTTCCCATATAGATGCTTAGAAAATAAAACTATGTTGATTACTGGTAATTACTCTAATTCAAGTGCACATCAGCCATTGCATTAATCTCATCACTGACTGGAAAAAAATGAAGTCAAACACTTGACATCCAGAAGATCTGGAGAAGCTGATCATCTTCTAGTTCCATTTCAGATAAAATGGCCAGTTATTACTGTTGGGACAGTACTGAAGAGGAACTAACAATGCTAATGAGAACCAGTATGCACAAAAAATTACTTAATGGAAACAGGAAGCCAGAAACAAAGAGCTTGGACATTAAGCAGCTAGAGAGAGGAGAACAGTAAAAATTCATTGCTCAAGTTTTCTTGTGACCTGGCTTTTTAGTTTGTTCATGCTACCTTGCAAAGTAAGTAACATTATAAAGAAATCTACAGATGCTGTAACCGATGATACTGTGAGGCACGGGTGAGTGCTACAAGCCCATCTGTGGAGCGGTTATTGCTAGTACCAGAACGCCAAAGCATATTAATGGACATCTCCGTGTTAGGTCACTGACCTCTTACCAAACCAACCAACCCCAAAGCCCCCCACCCCCAACTGTTTTGGGCTGTTAATATATACCTCTGTACAAAAAATTAATTTATTTCACTAAGAGGAAAATACAGAACACTTAGGATAAAGATTTAATATTACTTCTTCAGAAGCCTGTCTTTACGGTGAATTCAGAAGTCTACAAGACAGCTAAAAACACTGACCACGGCCCTTCAGTAAGATGGAGAAAAACCAAACACTCTGTATCATCAACTAAACATTGACTCGATTGTGAAACAAACGCTACAGAAGAAAATTTGTTTTTTTCTCCCCAGAAGTTGGTATATGTTTAACACTTCAGGCCAGAAGGAAGTACAGTTCAAAGTTCAACTCTGAAACAATTACAGCAGTTCAAGTTGTCACTGTGGTGTTGGTCCTTTTCCTCCCACTGCAACAGTCTCTAGTCCCAGTACGTCAGGACTTTGTTTAGTAGCTCCTTCTCTTGCTAGTCTATCAGCTTCTTCATTTCCTTGGAAGCCAGCATGACCAGGAATATGCATCTGTTAGGACAAAAGTACAGGAGCATTAGATATGCAAGAAATCAAGAAAAAAGTACATATATGAAATCTGATCACGCAACACCCTTTCATTCATAGTACAGTAGCACCTCCTTAGAGGCCCTCTCCTCACATTTAGTCGTTATGTGTTCTTTCTAGGAATGTTCATAGCCTCCCTTCCTCTAGGAAAGTCTTGCAAATTGTGAAAATCATCTTTATGAGAAGCAGTGAACTGGGCAAGGACCACCTAACCCAGCCTTTACGAAATGCAGTCAACAGCTCCAACTCAAAATTCCCACTTTCAGAGAAGAGAGAAAAAACTATCTGCATTCAGTGCTTAAACCAAGTTAATCTTTTTCCAGAAAGCCAGAGACCTCTATGCCACTAACAGCCTTGGTGGTTACAGCACTCACTTAGGACACAAAAATAGGGTATGAAAAGAATCTCTCAATTTTCAGATGTCTTAACTGTCCATCCTTCAATTAGGAACTGAAAACACTTTCAACCCTAAGCCCATCCTTGTCACAAGTAAGGGTGGAGGAGCGTGGGGGAAGAAGGAGAGGAAGAAAGTCAAGATTGCTATTTGACAAGATCTGAGAGGGGACAAGCATGAGGCGTGTGTGAGATGGTATTTGGTTTACATGGCAAGGTTTTGGTACCAGATGGGGGGTTGCAGGGGTGGCCTCTGTGAGAAGACACCAGGGGTGGCCCCCGTATCGGAGAGAAACAGTTCCAGCTGGCTCCAAAATGGACCCACTGCAGGACACAGCTGAGCCCATCAGCAAAGCCGGTGGCTCCTCTGTGGTAACACATTTAAGAAAGTGTAAAAATGCTGCACAGCAGCCGGAGAGAGGAGTGAGAATATGTGAGAGAAACAACTCTGCAGACACCAAGGTCAGTGAAGAACGAGGGAGAGGAGGTGCTCCAGGCACCAGAGCAGAGATTCCTCTGCAGCCCGTGGTGAAGACCATGGTGAGGCAGGTTGTACTCCTGCAGCCCATGGAAGTTAACGGTGGAGCAGATATCCACCTGCAGCCCGTGGAAGACTCCACACCTCAGCAGGCAGATTACCATAATAAAGTGTATGCATACATTGCTCCTCCTGAAATAAAAATCTTCCCAAATTTAAGAGATTCAGGTGTAAGAAGCGTGCATAAAGCAACAAATTTTTTTTTTTATTATGTAAAATACTCTAAGGACAGCTGAACTTTGGTCTTAGTTTTAAATATTTATGCTTTCTTCTCCTGACAACAGGAGTAGCTATTTAAAATCTAGTCAGCCTTTAAATTGGAGTCACCAACTCTGGAACACAGAACAAAATGAATCATAGAATAATAGAATCGTTAAGGTTGGAAAAGACCTCTAGGATCATCGAGTCCAACCGTCAACCCAACACCACCATGCCCACTAAACCATGTCCCTAAGCACCACATCTACATGTCTTTTAAATACCTCCAGGGATGGTGACTCAACCACTTCCCTGGGCAG
>NW_008825234.1:2321149-2327727 GCF_000699105.1 Pygoscelis adeliae
CCACTCTTCCCCAAGCCTGTAGCGCTGCATGGGGTTGTTGTGGCCGAAGTGCAGGACCCGGCACTTGGCCTTGTTGAATCTCATACAGTTGGCCTCGGCCCATCGATCCAGCCTGTCCAGGTCCCTCTGCAGAGCCTTCCTACCCTCGAGCAGATCAACACTCCTGTCCAACTTGGTGTCGTCTGCAAACTTACTGAGGGTGCACTCGATCCCCTTGTCCAGATCATTGATAAAGATATTGAACAAGATCGGCCCCAAAACCAAGCCCTGGGGAACACCGCTCGTGACCGGCCGCCAACTGGATTGAACTCCATTCACCACCACCCTCTGGGCCCGGCCGTCCAGCCAGTTTTTTTACCTAGCAAAGAGGACACCTGTCTAAGCCGTGAGCCGCCAAATTCATTCTACCAATGAATGGAAGAATATATGCAATAGATTTCCCATAGAAGTGCACATTAAAGATCTACGTCATCCTATCTTCTACAGAGTAAAGACAGAAGCCCAATAAATATGCCATTAGCAGCCATGAAGTCAATGGTACAGAGATTTATTTCTAGAATCAGTAGTTACATACCACAATTAGAGTAAAATTTAGAAGGAAGGGAGGGAATATATCCCCTACAATGTTTAGCATTGATATTAGAGGTTACAAAAAAAATACATTTTACCAGGAATACCTATATAGAAGTTGTTTTACTTCTTTACTGGTGAGCGAAACAATTTAAAACTTATAAAAGGGTATTTTAAAGACCTTTCTGTGCCCAGTTTTCTCAGAAAAAACACAGTTAAGGTACAGAAAACTAGATTTAGTTTATTTGGGGTTATACTCTTAGTTTTCCCAGCTTAAAGACACTCATGTGATTGAGTTACACCAACAAACCAGCACCTTAAGAGTTCTGAAAAGCAAATCCAGAAATTCAGATATGACTCAAAAAGACAGTTATGTTTTAAGCTTAGATTTCCAGGAACAGAAGTTTCATCTGCTAACAGTACTAACAAACTAAAAATAATTATTGCAGGCATTTTCTAAGTAGTAACAAGAGATAGAAAACAAATATAAACACGCATTTTAATAAATTAAACCTAGGCTCTTGGAACCAGTATTATGTTGCTTATTTGCTTTAAATAAAACAAGCAGCTTTTCTGTATTTATGGTTTTACCTATGGATGTACAATATTATGCTGTATAAAATTCCTAGTTATGGTCATACTTGCAAGTTTTTACAAGAAGCGTGTTTAAGATGTCATTAAGAAATGAGGTGCTTACCCACTGAATCTCTATGCCTTTTGATAGATTATCAAGTCTTTCAAAATCTTCTTTATTTATTACACTTCCTCCTGAACTTGTTCTCCAGCCATTTGTTTTCCAGTTGTCAACCCAGCTGGTAATACCTATGCAAATGGAACATTACCATAAAAATGCTATTAAAGAAGCCAGCAAGGATCAAGATGGAGCAAACAGCCTTTTAACAAGACGTTAACTCTGTACAAAGTCTCAGGCAAAGACACCGGAGATGGAAGATATTCTTGTTTGGTTCTCCACTACTGTCTTTCAGGACTGTTATTTTTCCATTATTACTTCAATTACCCTACCATGTTTTCCCAAACAGATACTTGCATAGAGGAAAAACAGACGGCCACCTGTCTTACGGCTTCTGCACACTAAACAGAATCCTTTGGAGAATAGCCACATAAGCAGATTTCTACAGAACAAGATTTAACACTCTGGCCATCCCTTGCTGGCCAGAAAATTTACTATATTACTCCTTAAATAAGGGTTGGGTTTTTTTAAAATATCTTCACTGGTCTTGACAATGATAGACACCCTTACTGCTATCATGACAAACAGACCTGAACCAAATAGAGAATCACCAATCTTGCACACCAAACCTCCTAAAAAACAAACCACATCCATTTGTACTTAACCACAATCCTTCTCTGGCATTTTAAAAAATAACTCCTAGTCACATTTACAAAATAACTTTGATTAAAAAAAGAGTGGAACCTGCACCACAATGACCCAAAACGCAAGCGCAAACTGCAAGCAAAAATAAGGTGTGACCAAGACATCACACCTAAAGATTCTTCTTTTCCTCCCTCATACTTAAGTCTCACAACAAAGTTTAACAGGAATTTTACCCGACACAGCAACTTTCCTCCTTCGTAACACCAGTTTGACAGACAAGATGGTATAGACTTTTCTCCCACAAAACAAAGAATTGCAAAGATGTTTCATTGCTCCTTAATGCTTCGAACTTGCTTCCTGCAACAAATTATGCACTTGGATTCTATTGAACATGCATGCAACACCCAGTCCCAAAGAGTAGAGACTCTTTCTTTTACTCTTCCCTTTTCCAGAATGCTTCTAGCAGAGACTAAAAAAAAACCACCACCTCCAAGGTTGGGGTGTGTGTGTGTGGAAACCACCACACACACATTCTGCTCCTATAGGAAATGCTATACCTAAATCTTTTGGGGAAAATAAGCTACTCAAATGAGATTTACAAGATGATCCCTAGGGAGAAGCAATGGAAAATTCCTTTAAGTTTTTTCTTAACATTTACAAACTAGAATCAGGAGGACAGGGCACAAGTCCTCGACACTTTTCACTTCTGGACAGAACCTCTTTCATGCACATGCAAGCTAACAGAATTTGAAACAAGCAGCAAGTGACAGCTCCAGCAACTTCTTCCTTGACTAGCAGTCACTTGTTCCTACTCAGTAGCTTTCTGTCCTTTCTAGGGTATTGCTACTCAAGGTGACATCAGAGTATTTCAAGGTAAGTTTTCCTTTACTTCTAAACATGAGCCACCTGAAAAAGGAAAAAAAAAAACTCCAAAGTGATCTGGAAATGGCAAACACATGTACTCCCTTTGTAAAAATGTGGAATACAAAGAAAAAATACTTATGCAGTTCCATATCACCACGGGAGTAAAATCTGATGATCTTGGGGAAAGAGGAAGAAGTTTTATTCAGAAATTAAGTCTTACTGCCTGCTTCATATAGTATTTATAGGGAATAAAATTAGTTTTTCCAAATCTTTGAATGAAGGTGAAACTTTAAATACATACTCTGAGCACATATCATCTCTGGCTAGTTAGTCTTCTAGTGTAGCGTGAAAGCTTGGAAGTGTAGTCTACATGTAAAAAGCAAGGAAACTTGAACGTACTTCACATATGTGTATTAAGACAGCCTCTCCAATCCAACAAACAAAAAACCTACAGGGTTACTACAACAACTTCCGAGTGCTCTCCTGAGTACATCCTTAACAGACTATACATGAACAACAGTTTTTCTAGGCTTTGTGTCATACTAAATACCATAAGACAAAAATCCTGTAGTTACTTCTGTCAGCCTTTACTGTAACAGGCACTTTGTCTCTACTTGTATTTCATGCAGTTAGCAGGTGATCCCTGTAATATTCTGAAGCTTTTCCCCCAAGCAGTCATGAGCATTGAAATAAGTTATGCATATCCTTCTCCCCAGGACTCAGTATGTTCTGTGGGCCTTCTGTAATGAAATAGCGCGCAGCATGTCTTGAAGCAGCAGGAAAACTAAAATTGTTAACTTACCATTAATAGTGAACTTGCTATCAGTGTAGATAATTAGTTTCTTGATGTTTTGACTCTTTGCTTGCTCTATTGCTTTGCAGGCTGCCTTAAGAACATTTCAATAGAATCACAGTTCAGAACAGGATTTGAACACATGCAATTAAAATACCAGCAAAGTACCTGATGCTAACACAGAATTACAAAGAATATTACTGTAATCTCTCCATCAATGAGTATCAACATGCTTTAGAGCAAGAGGTTCCCAAGACTGTGCATGCAAACGACCACTTAATGAATCAGGCAAACAGGGAGCCACTTAAGTTTCACGGCAAAAAAAAAAACCAAAACATTCTGAGGTTCAACTCTGTACTAGAGGAGTAGCTCTCTGCCCAATTTTCTATCAAAGCCTCCATCAACTGCACACCAAGTTTTAGGCATTTTCTTCGTAACTTTAAGGAGGAAGGATTCATACCAGTTCCAACAGTCTGGAACCCCTAAAAGGTTGTTTGGGTTTTTCTGGTGCTATGAAATATAATAAGAGGGAGAAGTGACTGGGTCTGGATGTAGAGCTGAAAAGCTCTTTAGTGACAAATTTGACCCCTGGCACACCACCATTATCTCTGCTTGTCCCTCACTAAAATGAACTTCCCGTAGTTTTTAGGCAGATTGATTTCTCATTTCAGTTCATCTCCAAACACACGGTGCAGGAGAGCAGCAGTACCAGAATTAAGATGAGGTGAGAAGGGGAGACTAAATCTGCTGTTGCCAACAGAAGTTTACTTCAGAAGTACCAGAATTTACTCCTGAGTGCCTAGAATTGTTTGTTATATTTATCTAAGGAATATGGCACTCTGATCCCAGTACAATAAGAAGCCTATTCTCCTCTCAACCGCTGCTCAGCAGCCCTAACCCCAAGGTCTGAGATACGCACATTAAAAATGCAAAGGATGCTATCCAGATTTGAGAACCAGGCTTTCCTAATGCAAGGCTGTTTTAAATAGCTGTGCTTGGCCTGATGATAATTAGGAATTCTCAAGGTGAATTACCTTGTTCAAAACCAATAAAGATCAATAAAACTTGAAGAGAATTATTTGTTTCAAGTCATAACTCCTGACATTTTGTGTACTTCCCTCACAGCTCCATAACTGGTTTCTCAAGGCCAGAGTTGAAATAGTCATGAGCATACTACTGCAGTCTAACATGCAGAAGCATTTTAGGACATTTACTACTTACATGTATTTCTGCTCTTTGATTAGTCTGCCGTCCAGGAAGTCTTTCACTGGTGTTTCTGTGTCCAAGGAATGAATAGTGGATTAGCTACCCCAAATATTCAGAATGGTGTATAATGACTACACATTAGAAAAACAAATAGGATAACTGCTTTTCTTTTTATAAAGGAGGATGAATAGATACTCTAGCTCTAACTTCTACCTGCACAATGCAACCTGCATATTTGGACCTGCCATCAATATGCAACTATATTTGTTGTCTTCTCTGCACACCTACACCTATTTTAAAACTTTCTGCATCACTTGAATTATAGCTTCAGCCCCTAAAAGTATTATTTCCAGTTGGTTTTCCCCACATTCTTACCTCCCAGAGAAACGGATTTCTCTTTTCCCCTCAGTAACTCACTAGTCTCATAGCACTGTCATTATGAGTCTTAACAGCAGGGCTACATATTCAAAAGGAGGCTGGTATTGTAAATCACACACAAAACAAACAGTAATATATTTTAAAAAAAGAATCCATCCAGATACTTACAAAGGGTGGCCTGGTCCCCAGTAGACACCTATTCCAGCACGTGCCCTATTACGTCCATTACCTGAGCAACAACCATCTGTATAAACGACTGCAAAGTCACCTACAAAAGAATTACCAAAAGCAGAAGTTAAAGCACTCCTTCAAGGATGTACTCTTTAAGCAAACAGAAACGTCTGCCAGCAGATTAATCCCCAAAACTTCCCCCCCCAGAGAGCCCTTCAAAAAGTTAACTACAGAAGCCATGTAAATTCGTAATGCGGAACACCAGAAGTCCCACTGCAGCTTCACACCCTCAACTGGTGTCAGGTTAGTCAGCCTCAAGAAGCACCTCTGCCCCAAGTTCCACATTCTCACTACAGTTCCCATCTTCTTCAGTCAACTTAAAACTTCCCAGCTATATCTGTATATTTAAATATAGTCTGTAATCCAGACACACATAAAATCACACCTACAACAATCAGATTACACTAGACGTTGATACCAGTTAAAGCCAATTAAAATTACACTGAAAGACAATGTGAACAAATATATCGTGGCTCACATTTCCGTTTTAAAAAGAAACAATGTTATGCTAGGCCTGATGCTGCCACACACAAACCTCCCCAAAAGCTTTCTAATAATTACACTTGTTACTTGTGAAAGAGTGCAAAGAACTGAAAAGAATTACGGGAATAATGAAAGACCTCACCCATATATGAAAATTTATCTTCACTGACTGTTGGCGCTGAGTATACTTCATCATGTTTTACACGCTTTGCAATATGTTCTTCACTTGTAGACTGTTCATATGGCCTTTTGCATGTATTGCAACACAAGATGTTTATTTCCGATTCCCCTCTCTGGCTACCATTTTCCTGTCTTACAGCTGGAGGACCGTGTGCCCCTTCCAAAAAAAAAAAAAAGTTCAACTATATAAGGTCAAATTTTATTTGAAACGGCTGCTTCTAAAGACAACAGTTATCACCTATTAGCAACGCTAGTCTGTTAACTGACACCATCCCGAGCTATTATGCAAAAAATATTATAGCATGCACCAGTCATTCTTGATCCTAGATCAAACTGAAGGGGAGACACACGCGTAACGGCCCTTAAAACGGACGTGGTACAAGCAATGCCCTCCAAGCACCTACAGAAATACTCTCATCGCACCGGCACATCCACGGCGGTTCCCGGAGGGCAGGGTCACCGCTGCGCTTACCACGGCGGCATTCCGCCCGTTACAAGACGTCCACCGGAAGGTAAACAGAAGCTGCTCCCCACAGC
>NW_008825234.1:2328281-2333489 GCF_000699105.1 Pygoscelis adeliae
GGCAGGGGGGGCGCCCCGAGGGCTTCCCTACGAGCCGCGAGAGAGGCCAAAGTTACTGGAAAAGAGCAGCGTTTGAGGTTTCGGGGGGTTGTTTTTGTTTCCCCTCCCGTAACAACGGTATTTTAAAAGCCACCTAAATCAGCGTTTGTTGTACGAGATGTATGACATCACAGAGTTTACATAAACTCATTCCGAAAGCCCCAGTTACTAAAAGACAAATGAAATCTCACAGGTGCCCTCAGCTGAAGTTGTCCCCCGCCAGCCCAAATAACGGTCCCGGTCCTGCGATCAGCTCCGGCGGCTTCTTGCTCCCTAACAAGTCATTAAAACGACTGGTGCACCAGCCGGGAGCGAACGTACCCTACAACCTGCTGCACAGTCCCCACTCGCCCTTCTCGGCTTGACGAGAACCTGAGAAAGGATTGTCACTGAAAGATGCACAAGCATCAACGTATTTAGCACATCCAAAAGTCTAGAGCTGAAGAAGGTCATTGAACGGGTTCTCATCCCGCTATTTAAATCAAGGGCTCCTGGTAAGCGTGTTCCAGCTGAGCCCCGTACCGTGGTGGCCTCTGGAGTAACGAGAACCACCTTGTCCAAGCAGGTTAAAGTTCGAACTGTTGCCTGCTGGAATCTGCTGTCACGTACCCTCATATCGGGACTGTCATGTACTTGGAGACCAGAGCTGGGACGTCTGGGAATGTGCTGAACTCAGTGCCTCAGCTGAGCTTCTGAGGAGATCAAAGTACAGAAGATGGGGTCACAGGCATGGCTACCTCCAGAAACAGCCCAATGTATATACGCTGCTGCGTTTTCAGCTGCTGGATTTCCCTCGTAGCTCTAATACGGATGTATTGCGACGAAGCCAACCTCAAGATGCCAGAGCCGTAGAGCGTTGTATTCAGATTTATAAGGGTGGCCTAGTAAAATGCTAAGAATGTGAATCACTGACGTCCATTTTGCCTTCATTGCAAAAACAGCAAATGCGTTCAACATTACTGTGCGTATCAGTTGGATGACACCTCTCCCTAAAAAAAACCCAAAAAACAAAGAGCTTATGCATTTGACAGGCCTTGGTGGAATACAGAAACAATTTGGTCATATATTAGAATATAATTACTGCATTTTTCTTGCTTCTTCCAACATATTCGTGAGACTTCATATTACTCTTACTTACAAAATGCTTACGTCTGATTTCCTCAGATCAAGATTATTTACATTACTTATCTCTGTAAAGGTTTCCACTGAGACTCTCGGGCTTTTCACTACTTCCTGCCTGTGATATTTTTATTTTATTGCTCTTGGTTAGCTTTTCTTTTAATTATGGTTTTCTATAGCAGCTGGATTTCTTATTCTTTACAGGTTTACACATTTATATTACTCGTAGTCTTCTTTGGGCAACACATACTAAAGGAGCAACGAACAGTAAGCGATGGGGAAAGAGAAGACCTTCTGTTACACTCATTAATTCTCTGGTTGAACAGATTCATACATCCAATTTACATGCAAGGACTGAACAGTAACTCTGCTGCTGTCATGACCAACATGATTGTTGGTCAGATTCAAACAGAAAAAAAAAAAGATTGTTGAAGTCCACTGAGTACCATACACATTGCTTTCATTGCTTTTTCTCTCAGTTGGTAAAACTGAGGCTGCATATGATCAGCCAGCCCTACCTTTACCGCTGCATCTCCGTTGCTGATTTTTCCTCGCTGTTGTGCTGCAGCGGCAGGAGAGATGGATCCCTTTCCTCATGTGACAGCTGGCATTTTTACTGCTGTGGCATTTAGCACCGCTAGGCTAAGCAATACCTGTGCTTGCTTCATGGTACTCGCTCTCTGGTTGCTGTAGCACTAGTGGGATTTGTGGCGTTTTTCAGGCAGCCCGGGACAGAGAGGACGTTTCAGGCTCCGTAACTCACAGTTTTGTGAAGTGAGTGCGAAGACTTACCAAGAAGTGAACCATTTAGTCCCCACCTGCAAAGCTGAAGGGTCCAGTCACAAAGGCTCTCCTCATCTGAATAGAGAGTAATGTAAATATATATGTGGATAGGACTTTAAGTGGGTTTCATAAATGATTTAGCACTTGTAATCAATGCCACAGTTACACACGGTAACCCTGTGTAGCCACCATAGAATAAGCTGATCAGATACACAAATCTGGCCAATTTTTTGCAAAATCAAAGCTGCAAAATTGCTTGTGCTACCACAGCTGAGGTATTAGGAATGAGCGGCTAAGGGAAAAGAGAGGAGAGCAAGTCCCCCTGTTTTGGTGGAAGCGTGGTGGCACCATGTTGAATGAGAGTGGTCATTGAACCATGGCCTGATAGTGAGCGTTCCTCTCAGCACATTGCACTATAAATTCAGCTGTGTTTTACTGCCCCCCTTATTCAGCTTATAAGGGGTCCTGTCTTCCCCCCCCGCCACTAGAACCAAAACTTGTTTATTAATTTATTAGCATTTTTTCTTGGCAGCCATTTCTGTATTTATAGCAGATGGTCTGCAGAAAAAAATAGGACTTAATACATGTATACAAAAAATACACTCATCACTTAAGTAAGGGCATGTGTCTGTAAGACATTCGTACTTAAACTCATTGTAAATGTTAGCTGATTACTTTGTCTGACATTAATGCATGTAATGTACACATTAGAAAAGCATTTTAATCTTCTTTGATAAATATTTTAGCTTGAAACATGTTTAGCCGTAATGTGATTCCTCACATAAGCTTTTAAAGCAAAATTTTATGTGACCCGAATCAAGCGTTTCTTAACTTTTAGGAAGCTCAGTTTAAAACTGAGCTTTTAGGTAGGTAGGTGACTAGGTAGTCACTTTACTTAGTATATCCTGCAAGTGTAAGTTATGTTGCCATCTCATTACCTTGATTAAAAATATTAGACAGGAAAAGGAGGTCTTTTACCTTCATTCTCAGAACGGAGATCTTGCAGAACAAAAAACTTGCCCTTACTTCAGCGTAAAACTATGTGTCAGTAAAGCTGCAAAGTAGTAATCCCCTAGCATCATTGCAAGCCTCAGGCGAGGCGTAGAGGAACAGCCTACCCATGAGCTTTGAAACTTTGGTGTGGTTATACAAGCCTCTTTCAGGGAAGTGAGCTAGTAATAGACTCAGTTTTGCTTCCGATTCTAGAGTTAGCTATGACCCTGACAAGTCTTGCCTTCTGTCTCTGTTTCTTCCACTTAATCTATTAAATCATGTCATTCATAGCATCATGAGACCTTGTCCTGTTGCTGCTGGGACACTTTTGTAGCACACCTGACTAATTTATTCTTTCCACTTCTTCACCCCGCCCATTCCGAGTCTGCACAGCATAAGAACCTTATTAATTATATTACTTTGTAATGACATAACTTCTTTTAATGATCACATGTCCACAGTGAGTCTTCAAAACCTGCCAGGTGCTTTGGATACCAGGCGTTATTGACTGGGTAAAGCCCACATAGATCTGGACACCCTGCATCCTTCCCCTAATCCACAGTCGGTGTCAGAAAGGAAACATCTCTCTACACCTTTTTCTCTCATTGCTCTTATGTAGCATCCTGGTCTATTCGGTAGCACTAATAGCATGGAGATGGGAAGCTGTAGGTAGTGACATTGCATCTTTATTTCTTCATTAGCGCTCTGAACAGTCCAACTCTGATCCATCTGCACACCACCTATTCTTTCTCCCTCTCGTAAAGGATTTCACAGTGTAAACTGAATGCGGACTACTGGACTGCTGAGATGATTAGTTGGTGTCTTTCTTTTTTTACTCTTCAATCAGATCCTCATCACTGTTGTTTAGATAATTTCAAATCTCTATAAATACTAATCCTGGCCATCAGTATGAGATGGGCAGTTTTTCCCATTCGTTGAATTCATGCAAGGAAAGAAGAGTGACTTGGGAGAAAAATGGGAACTGAACAATCTGCTTTTCTGGCTATCATAAATTTAGCAAAAAGCCCAAAACTGTTTGTTAGAAAACATGACAGGCTGCCTTCTGCAGATGCTAAAGTTGTTTGGGGGGGGGGTGGGTAGGGGTGTCCTTGTCAGTTTTTTGTTTACAACAGGAGCTTATTACTCCACTACTGGATTTTTTTTAAGTAACAGACTTTACACACACTATTACATAGTAATAGCGAATGTGGTATTACAAGCTAAAGTTGGCTGCTCTTAGGGTTATTCAGGGAATCTGAACACAGAGCCAGTGCTCTGAACTGCATTCCTGTGTCTAACCTCTCTGGACAGTGTGTGCCAAAAGCTGCACACCTGCCTCTGAGTGGGACCTTCCCTTGAGCAGGGAAC
Source organism: Pygoscelis adeliae (assembly GCF_000699105.1). NCBI lineage: Eukaryota > Metazoa > Chordata > Aves > Sphenisciformes > Spheniscidae > Pygoscelis > Pygoscelis adeliae. The sequence continues at coordinate 2,332,584 of NW_008825234.1, forward strand.
CTGTCTAAATTAGCCAACAGGGAAATGTCAAGGTGGGGATTTTTTGTCAACGCAAGGTTTTAGCTCCACTTTAGATGCACAGCCAGGAACTTGCACCTGAATCAACATGCAAGTCACTTCTTTCGAAACTGGAGTAGTTTGTTTATCAGCGTGCAACTGAAGTGTTAATAGCGCCTTCTTTCTTAGATAATAACACAATATATAATAAAAACTGCTTCCAGTGGTGAAAGAATACGTGGAGCCCAGGACTCTCATATCTTGAGTTAGTACCTGAACACAGCTGAAGACTCGTTCGTTATTTCTAATCTAATGACAGTTTAGGAACTCTGATCACCGAGACATTGTCTCAGCAGAAGCAGCTGAGAGGTCATGTTTATAGAGGCACACAAAACAAAGCCCAGGCAGGGAGCTGAGCTGGCATGTAATTATTGCCCATCCTCTCTGATTGTCAGCACGCTCCCCGGCGTGGTTTTGGCCTTGTCTTTCCAGCAGAATGCCTTGCCGCAGGTCAGGGGCGACCGTGTGGCAAGGCTGCTCCAGCAGGTCTCCTCTACCTTGAAAGGGCTGAGCATCACGGGTGAACTCTCGGCCCACCAAATTAATGTGGAGAGGTGAAATAGAGAGGGGAGGAAAAAGACCACCCACCATCCTACTGTTTTTAAAGCTGGTGGCTGCTGCCGTTTTGCACGGCACTGGATGTGGGTGAGGGAGCTCCGCAAGAGAGAAGAGGCAGACACATGCTTCGTCTACGGGCCCTGCCATTGCAGGAGCAAGGCAGTCCGTGCCGCGCAGAAGCAGCGTTTCGACACCAGAGGCCGAGAACTTCAGCCTGTGAGGGGAGCGGCCGAGAGCCCATGAGGCGAGCGGGGCGGCGGGGGCTGCCTCACGCCGCCCGGGCCCACGGAG
>NW_008825234.1:2334395-2336492 GCF_000699105.1 Pygoscelis adeliae
GTGGCCCGTGGGCTCTCTCTGGCTTCGCCTTGAAGCATGTGGCTGAGTAGCCGGATCGCAGAGTCTTGCTGTGTTTTTAGCAGAAGACGTGTTCCTGGTGGCAACTGAGATGTTCTTTTGCGTTGCAGAAAGGCCATGTTCAGCTCTAGCGCAAAGATTGTGAAGCCTAATGGCGAGAAGCCAGATGAGTTTGAGTCTGGTATATCCCAGGTACGTGTCTTTTGCTTCTGCTCTCTGGTAACTGACTGAAGTTATGGAGACGGTGTTGTGACGGCTGTCTAGAGCTTAAACTTCGAGGGTGATGCTGTCTAGATACATACTTTTTCCTAGTTTTACCTAGGAACTGGGGCAGTCAGCCTGTGTTCCCACCAGTTGAATTTGTTGCATCTGTCAGTGTGACTTGCAGGAAGTTAAGTCTTTGGTATCGGCTGTGGTAACAAGTATATAGCTGCTCTCTGGCACTGCGGACAGACTTTGATCTCGAGGGTTCTTATGAATTGAACTGTATGTAATGGATTATTCTGCAACTTCACTTTCCTAGGCTCTGCTGGAGTTGGAAATGAACTCTGACTTAAAGGCTCAGCTGCGGGAGTTGAACATCACAGCAGCTAAGGTAGGCTAGACCTTCTCTACAGAGAATTGCTTGGCGACTTGCTCTGTGTGTGTTTAATTTTTGCGAATGTTAACATTCTAGTTGAATGGTGTCTTTAGCTGTTTCTTATGGCCTGTGATTGTTTTCCTAGATGCTGTTGTGGTTTATCTTCTGGTATTTGCTGCTAACACATAGGATTTTGTAGTAGTTATTTTTTTAGGAACTGATCTGAAAAGTCATTGTAAAAACTCAAATGGCATTTTGGTGTTTTAAACAAACGTGTTTAAAAATGGTAGTTCTACCTTCTGTCTCTGCAAACTGGGCTTGAGATCTGAAACTGACTTTGTATGTATGTGAATATTGGCTGGCAATGTAGGCACTGCAGATTCTTTGTCAGGAATGTAAACTGTAATACTCCTTGTAAAAGAGGGTTTACAACAAACTGATTTTACGTACCAAGTAATAAATAGGAGGTGGATCGAGGTAATAGACTGACTTGATCACGTAGGTTAGCTTGTGTGTAAATTTTAGCAAATGAAACCTTAAGGAAGAAAAGGAAGAAGAAGATTTGTGGAAAAAGAGGAAGAAAATTAGTTTTAGAATTTGTCAGCCTTGGAGACTGGATGGAACTTCTGGAGCTGGTCGCTGTAACCAAAAACTTCAGTAGGTAGCTTTTTGCTTCTTGCCCAGGCCCACTAATATGCACACAGGCACAGATGCATGACTGCTTAGAGTTAAGGTAAAGAATCTCAGAATGCAGAAGTCAGCTTGATATATGAGTTCAGGGGCCTTCAGAAGACCTGCTTTGCTGCTGCAGTACAGCAATGCATACTGTCCTCAATGAGGAATTTTTAAAAATGTCTTTGTTGTTTACTTAGCTACTTAATTTTATTTGTGAGAAATCTCCTATGGGCATCTGAGTTAGCTCATGTGGAAATGTAGCTGGTGAAAAACAACTCAGCTTTCTGTTCTGTTGGAGAATGAGAATGTCCCTGCAGTTAGTTAGGTTCATGGGAGAAGAGCCTTGAAAGCCTATATACACTTCTTTGGTTTCGATGAACTGTTGGAGAAACAAACCAGGGGAAAAGTAATTCATGGCGGTGTGATGCAAAGCTGCTGGCATTTGGAGGGGAAGGGAATGTTTTGTTTGAGTAGTGATGCAGGCCTTGGCAAGTGGTGGACGGAAGATGACTTCCATGAAGTGGTAGCTCAAAAATAAGAGATTTATTACTGTAAACTTTGTCTAGAGTCTGCATTAGAAATTCTTGAAACTTTGTATCAGCATGTAAGTACCACTGCAGATGTGATGATAAGCATTCAGTATAGTTAGGATTCCAGCATCTGAGTCCTATCCTGCAGAAAGAATGAGCTTTGCTATTCAGAGGATGTGACTCTGAAAGGAGTGGTGGGATTGATTGCCTAATCACTCCTTTACAGCAGAACAAGTGCTTTGACAGAGGTTTTTCTGTTTAATGCTTGCTCTTAAATGCATTCAAAGAGGTACT
>NW_008825234.1:2336503-2339235 GCF_000699105.1 Pygoscelis adeliae
TCTTTCCCTCCCCCCCACCTCCAAATTGTAAGCAAGACTAACAAGTATCTGTGTTCAGAGGATTCACAATCAAACCAAACATTGCTTCTCGACCCCTAGATAATGCTTGCTTTCTACTTCTGTTTCAGGAAATTGAAGTGGGTGGTGGCAGAAAAGCCATAATTATCTTCGTACCAGTTCCTCAGCTGAAATCTTTCCAGAAGATTCAGGTGCGGCTAGTTCGTGAGCTGGAGAAGAAATTCAGTGGAAAGCATGTGGTGTTCATTGCTCAGGTAAAGCACTTAAAATCATAAAAATGTTGATTTGAAGGGATCCTTGGAGGTCATCTAGTCCAGTCTTGCGCATGAAGCGGGACTATTGCCAACATTAGGTCAGGTCAGCCATGGTTTTGTCTAGCTGAGTTTTGAAAACATCCACGGATGTAGATTCCACAGCCTCTCTGGATAACCTGTCCAGTGCTACTACCCATCTTGTCTTGTCCATTCAAGGTAATAATGATAGAATGTGTATTTTTGTACCAGCAGCAAATGTAATGACTGTCCTTCTGTGGATGTAAGCTAAAATGATTTCACCTAGCAGCCAAGGCTATGTAAACTTGGTGAGATGTGAAGCTTTTTGGAGGAGGATATAACTTTCTTGTTCTGGTGTCTCTTTCTCCTTCAGAAGTTTGAGAAGCAAAGCTTGAAAGTTAAAGGGAGCAAATATTAATAGGAGCTTTACTACACTGACATAATCTAAGCACTTAAGATTCAAGTCAATAGGAGAGGAAGAAAAAACCTGACTGAAGTTCTGAATTTATGGAAGGAGCTAAACCATGAAAAGGTGATGGAGGGCTCTCTGGGCAGTACTAAGGCGTGGACAAACTCTGGAGATCTGTCTGCAGTGGACAGTTAGTTGTTAGACTGAAGCTCTTTTTAGGAAAATATTTGTAACATAATTTTAAGAGCCAGGGCACCTTACCCTGGATCTTTATGTGGCCAAGAAGACTTTTTAATGAAGTGCCTCTGGCTCACTTAAACTTAGTGCTTGAGAATTCCCTGCCAGTTTAGTAATCCACATTTTAGAAGGGAATGTGTGCAGTTCTTTTGCTGTAGGTGAAATGTTGTTGCTTTTGAATATCCAATTTGGATTACAGTAACCCCATCATGAATACAGTCATGGAGAAGCTGTGATGTGTTGGTAGAAAATACTGCATGTGGCTACAACTGCATCTAAAACTCTATGTTTTAAAACATCTATGCTTGCAGATAGGGAAGTGGAAAATAAGTTTTAGTGATCTAAGCTTGTATAAATGTCTGTTGATGCTGCTTTTGGAACAGATTACATTTACGCCAGGGTTTGATCTGGATTGTGTAATACATCTCATTATTCAAACTAGTGTTTTGATCTCAGATGTCACCTAACTGTGAGACTGAGATAGCCTCTGGTGCGAAGCAGAGTAGTAAGCTCAATCTAAGAAATTACAAAATTCTGAGATTTCTGTTCCCAAAGAAGTGTGTTTGGATTGCTAATATGACATAGTAAGCTACCCTGGTTGTATGCATGGGGGAGGGGGGTGAAATAAAAGTCCTTTATTTCTGTGCCCTGAATGCAGCATCAGTAGATAAGAAATAAGCAATACCAGTACTTCAGCTTCTGCAAGTAATACCAGGTTCTAATGCTGGTGTAGCTTTGGGCACACTTAAGTCTCCCTTTTCAGTGTTTCATGCATTTGTTTCTAGTTTAAAAAAAAAAGGTGCATATGTGTGGTTTTTTTAAGTTGATTGTAAACACTAGATACTGAGAAATGCCTTCCCCCCCTGCTTTCCTTAACAGAGAAGGATTCTGCCCAAGCCAACAAGAAAAAGCCGCACAAAAAACAAGCAAAAGCGTCCCAGGAGGTAAGTAAATAATATTGATTCAATATGACAGCCTTCTTTTGTAACTTGGTAGTTTAGTCAAGTAACGTTTACTTCAGTTTTTGAGAAGTCATTCAAGTGATTGGGTGGTCTTGTCCTTTCTCTTATTGCTTGAAATAACATCTGCCATTTGACTGCTAAAGGGCGCAATAAAAAAACTCATCTTTGGGCACTGTGTTGCATTTCTTAGAACTCTTATCTGTATTTCCAGCTACAGCTGTAGCCAATTTTTAGCCAGCAATAATGGCTTAAGAAATCCCAACTTGCTGTCTCTGTTACCATCGTGTGCTGACAAGAATTTTTTTTTAAGCTGCAGGAAGAGCCACATCCACATCACATGTTAGACTGTACAGAAGGCAGGGCTGGCACACTGAAGGGATGCAATGAGGGAGAGAGTGGCTGAGGAGGGGTGTAGGTATGAGTAGTCCCGCTGGGTATGAATTTAACAGCAGCAGTATAGTCATTTGTGTTAAATGGCCTTCCTGCTCTCATCTAGTCTCTTCATTGCTAGAATGCAACACTAATATGTCTATGTGGATATCAGTGCCTCTTCTATACTGTTCTCTATTTTACTATATCATTATGTAGTCCACATCTTAAAAACTTGTCCTCTTTATGACATGTAGCATGTTCCTGTAACTTCTCCCAGCCCCAGTATTATACCTGTGTCATATCTATTACTGTATTTTGAAATCTTCAGGCATGGATTTTAAAAGTGCAGTTTCATAGTACTCATCTAACTGCAGTCCTGCCTTTGGAGGACTCCTGTCTGTGTTACACTAAAACTAGTATTGCACAGTGGCTAAAGCAGTTGGTATCTGTGTATGTGATTAG
>NW_008825234.1:2339253-2358114 GCF_000699105.1 Pygoscelis adeliae
GAGCTTGCAGCACTGTCCCTTCTCAGCCTGAGACTAGATCAGGCTAGTAGTGTTGTAAAACTGTGATATGTATATTGCAAAGCATAGAAATGCAATTGATGTTTGTCTCCCCCTTAGCTATCGCAATCTTTGCAAGTTTGAAATGCTGCTGTAGACACAGGTCTTAGTTACTAGTGATACTGCCTTGAAACTGCAGATGGGGAAGCTGGAAATCTTACTAGTCATCTAGACTTACACACAAAATAACCTGGATTAGTTTTTGTCATTTTGGCTCACTTCTGGACAGTTCAAGAACACAAATGTAAACATTAAACGGTCTTCTAAGCATGGACTAAAGTTACCAGCTAGACTTTTCCTGTAATACATTAGTGTTTTAAGCTGCTTGGGTTTAGACAGATGAAGAAACCAGTGTTTTCAAAACTGGGTCTCCTATGAACACTCTGTGTAGTTGAAGATACTTGCACACTTTAACACTTCCAGTGAGTGTCTCTGGCAAAATTGCAGATGGGACAACTTGGTTCTGATTTAAATAAAATCTTCCTTAAATATGTAGAAGTAAAAGAACGTTTCAGGGCTGTTGCTGCAAAGCAACATGTAATCTAAAAGGTCAGAAACCTGACTACTGACTTTTTTCCCTCATGCAGTCATTAAGTTTCTGCACTCAGTGTAGCATTTAGCTTTTATTTTTGCATGACCTGTGAAAAAGTGTGGTATTGTCACACTGCAGCACCAAAACAAAACACCACTGAATTTTCAGCTAAAGCATGCTGCGGAAGGTTTAAGCCTTGGCAAACTGGAAAATTTGGCAAGAGGACGTGTTCTAATGATACAAATGTGGCATTTCAGCCGTACGCTTACTGCAGTGCATGATGCCATTCTTGAAGACCTGGTCTTCCCAAGTGAAATCGTGGGCAAGAGAATCCGCGTAAAACTGGACGGCAGCAGGCTCATAAAAGTCCATTTGGACAAAGCACAACAGAACAATGTTGAACACAAGGTAAACAAAAAAGCTTTACTCTCTCGTGCAGGATGGCGTGGCATTCTGACATAGCTAAGAGGCTGCTTATGTGATACAGCAAAAGACTGCCTTTTGGCTTGTGGCAATGGAGATGCTTCTGTTTGTATTTGGAGTAAGATGCTGAAGATGAGGCAAGGCAGTTCTGAACTAAAGCTCTAGCTCAACTTGCCAAAAACCCTGGATTGTAAAGTAGCTATATTGGTTCCCTTGTGGGAACAGACAGTGTTTTGTTGGGGGGTTTTTTGTTTGTTTGGGGGTTGGTTTTTTTTGTTTGCTTGGGTTTTCTGTTTTTTGTTTGTTTGAAGTGAAGCACTTAGTTTTGACCTTAAACAGATGTGCTTGGTACAGCCTGAAGTCCCCCATCACTTTGCTTAGTTTTTTTCTGTGGGGACATGTTTAGGACCACTCAGCTCTCTGGGTCTCCTATGGTTGCAAATCAAAGAGGATCGAAATATTCTCCAGAAAACATGTCTTCTGCGTAAATGCTCAGCTACCTTAATCTAGAAGAAAATAGTCAGCCTCAGAGTTCACTTCAGAGTGAAGACGCAGTGGGAAATAGTGTAGTACCTAAAGTATGCTAAGACAGATTTTACTTCCTTACACAGCATGTATAAACAAGATTGTTTGTCTTCCAGGTGGAAACATTTTCTGGTGTCTACAAGAAGCTCACAGGCAAGGATGTGGTGTTTGAATTTCCAGAATTCCAGCTGTAAAGTGCAAAAAATGGCTGAATAAATAACTGTTCATATAACAGAGTAATTTCATTTAAATTTTGAATTCCATAAAGATAGATGGGGTTTAACTGGTTCATGGGACTTCTCTACTGTCTGGATGAGTGACATTTCTGTATCAAAGTATTAAGTCACCAACGTTTTAGTGGTAGCCCTCTTAGGTTGTTCTTGTCACTGTCACAACACAACTCTGGACAAAAGAATCCAGAGTCTGCAAAAAGAATTGGCATTGAAAAATAAACTGAAGTACGTTGAGACTCACCGTTTGGGGAGAATGTGGAGAGTTACTGTAGAGCAGTGGAACTCCTGAGTTTTGCACGCAAGAATACCAGTTGGAGACCTACGTGTTCCTGACACTGGAAGAAGTCTACATAGCGGTTGGTGTGACCTCTGAAACATGGAGCAATGACATCTGAAAAGGGGGTTTGAATTTTTGGGAAATAGGTTTGGGGAGGTACAGTTTGAATTTGAGGTAACTTTTTTGCTCTTTAAGTGGCAAAATTACATACTAGTCCTTACCTAAAAGCCGGTCCTGCAGCTTCTCACCTTCATCAGAATGAAATGGGGAGACATTTTCACTTCTAAGTGCTTGACTAACTTGCTGGACACAAACTACAGGTTTTTTAGGTATTGGTCTTGCTTTCAGAAATCATGGATTTTTGTATCTCCATGTATTAGCAGTATGTATGTCTGTATATCAGTGCTGAGGTAACCTTTCTCATGACTAATAACTGAAGGCAGGGATAAATATGGCAGGGTGAAGCAATGACTGCTGGAATGTTTGGGGGTTTTTTAGATGGTGTTTTAACATAGTTCAGTACACGCTTGGCGATACGGGGAGAGGTGGGGAAGGACTAGCTGTATCACAGCAGCTGAAGGCTGGATGATAGTGTCCTGAAAACACTACATTTTTCTACTTGCCTATCTATGTTTAGAAACACTTTTCAGCAAGTAACATTTTTTCCAGCTCAGGGGCGAGCATGGAGTTGGGCATATAAATGTTCTGAGCAATTTATATGAATTTAGTACTTTACTGTACTGAACAGGCTATTCTGTTACTTGGGAATAAGTGCTTAATACAGTAAAAGGCACCTAATTATGGAGACAGCCTATTAGGTGCAGAGCTAAGTAGGTAACAGCCTGTGTACCAGGAGCTCTTAATAACTTGCATCTTCCTACCTGAGAGTAGGTGGAGGACAAGTGCCACTTACTGAAGGTCTTTGTACCTTTACTTTCTTTTCCCATTTACTCTGGTTTTGGTTGTTTCCCATTTGATACCTCTCTTCAGTTGTGAATAACTAAAAGGTTAAAACAAGTTCTGCATTGCTTTTTCACTGAAAAAGTGAAGGTTTTTACGTCATGCCATAACTTCGGTTTAGTAGGGCAGGACAGATAGCTGTATGCTGTTATTTGTGGTGCAGACAATGCAAAGAGAACAAGGAAGACACATGTGCCCTGTTGCAATTAGTAGTTAATTTCCTGCTACTTACTGACAAGGCTTGAATGTTAGCACAAAAAAGTGGGCTGTATCTTTGAAGAAGCTGGCTTACCTTAAGGCCTTTTTCTCTCTCCTTTTCAAGCTTTTGTCTCTGGAGTATAACTTTATTCCTTACTTATTCCTCAACTATTTATTGTTCATCTTGGATGATTCAGCAGAAGTGAATTCATCAACTTCCCTTAGAATTAGATGAGGGGAGCTGTAGGTATATAATAACCCTGAATCCTGGCTGCTTGCATGGAGAGTAATCACAAAAGACCTTATAGCAGAAGGAGTGCCAGAACTTTAGAATTTGTTTTCATTGTTAAAATGGGTATTTCTTAGGTTGGAAACATCCCCTCCCTGGCCCTCCCCCCCAATAATTCTAGTCTCAGGTCAGACATGTTACTAAGCTTCCCACTACAACAATCACAGATGGTAGCCTGTGCAAACAGATATTTGCTGGTGTGGGTTCGAAGAAGCAGTCTGGGGGATATTTGGAGACTTACCAGATGTTAACTGCCTTTAGTTAGAGGTTGGTGAGTCTGCTGGGGCTGTGTAACATCTGCAAGAAGAGGTGATGCTCAGACAGCAGGCTTCAGTAGACAGCATTTCCTGTTTCATGGTGAAATGTAACTCAGGTTTGATCTCTTCATAGTAATAAAAATGTCAGTAGTGTTTCTAGTTTTGAAGCACTGGGAGGGGGTAAGCGGGGGAGGAGAAATCTAGTAAGCTGCATGTAAAGACTGCAAATGTTCTCAGGCATTGCCAGCTGGCTATAGATTTTTCTTGGCTCTTGTTGCAAGCCCTTTGAACTATATGAAATGCAAAGGCCCGTGATGGCCCCATAAGCAAATTCTTTTGAGTGAAAGGATAATGCTGTCAAAGCCATTTATGGTTCTTACATCAACTAAGCTGCAAGTAAAGGTGGATTTTTGTGGCATAAAAATACCAGGCTGGTCTTTGCAAAAGACTTTAGTCTTGGTTTACCTTTATTCACAGACTCCCTTGTGTGTTAGTGATACAGTCAAACAACTCCCTCTGTCCCTCGACAAAGATATCGAGTGAATGCCTGCAATCTGGAAAGTCAGTTGATGCCATCTGGTCAAGTGCTAATGAGGCTGCAGGAATACTGGTGTCAAATGTTACCTTAACCTAAACAGACTCCATATGAGATGATGCTAGACTTTTCCTATACCTCTGATGTGCTGGTGCAGTTGAACTCTGAACGCATGATTCCTTAGGAGTTTATCAGCTGGTCTGTGCAAAAAGCGATGGGGCATTCTGTACCAAGACCCTGTGCAGCAGTAGTACATGCGCAGTGTCCATGTGAAGAGGCAGCCACATACTGAAGAGTATAAAAAGGCGATTCTTACTTGTAGTAGCCCAAAATGAGAAGCAAGGGCTTTACATCTGTTAGGTGCTCTTGAGACTTGCACCTGATGCTGGAGGTTTCATTGTTTATTCCATATGAATCCTTTCACAAATGTCGTCAAATGTTTTTGTCTGTGAGGAAGGCTGCTCCCTGTTGATTTCCCTTTGAAAAGGTGTGTAGATGTGTCACAATTCTACTGTGGCAGAACTTGCTTGAAGTTTTGAGTGGTAAGTGCTTGACCTATCTTGTATTAATATGATAATTTGATGCATGATAACTTCATCTGATAAGCCCCTCTTGAGTGTAAGTGGGAGCATCTGGCAAGCTTTAATGTAGTGATCCTCACACCAAGCAGTGATAAAAGGAAATCCTATCACTCCTGCATTGTGGACTGCAATAATCTATTTCCTATGCCTTTGTTTTTCCTAAATTTTCGAAGTGGGAGGCCCAAGTTTGATTCTCTGTCATATCTAAAAGCCAGAGCAATGCCAAAAAGCTAGACCTTTTCCTCTGTGGGATGTGCTTTCTAGGTCTCTAGAGGTGTATCAGAATGACAGAAAGAAAGATATTGATTACAGAAAGTTGTGAAGTCTCATAAAAGAAGTCTTGTCGTTAGGCTGGGGGAGCGTGAATTTTCCTGTTCTCCATATGGGCCTGACGGCAGCATTGATCAGCGTGAACGGTTGACCCCTTCATAACGAAGTGGCTTTGCTGTGCCTCACTGCCTGCCTTAAGAGTGCTCGTGTGAAAAACCTGCGTTCTGCTGAGAGCAAGAGAAGGAAGTGACACGAGCACCTCTTTGTACTAGTGCTCTGTTCCCTACAGAGAGCTACATGTAAAGGATCTTATTTATGTCTTGTGATCAAGAGGAGAAAGTTTGTTGGATTTGTTACAGTCTGCAAGTTCAGGTATCCCCTCCTCTACCCTCCAGTTACTGTTACTCTTTCTTCTTTTCAGGAAAATCGTTCTTAAGCGTAGCAACGAGCAGTTGCTGCTAGGTGTTGCTAAATGATTAATAGCTAATGTTTTTCATTATTGGATATTGTGCTGACATGTCTGGCTCAGTTTTGATCTGACCCTGGAGCAGCAAAGATAGAATTAAAGCCAGGCACTGAAGAGACTATTCCAATTTTAGAGATGGGGAGTAACAGAAAAAGCGGTTTCCTTGCTACTGCTGCTGTGAATGCTGCTCAGAAATTTTAGGCAAAAAAGGTTAGTGCAACACCACCGATGAAGCTGAAGGCCGGATTTTACACAGCTGCAAACAAACCTGCGTTGCTGTTTCTGCACTGACCTTTCCCACCATACATCTTGTGTATTGCACAGAAGAGATGGTAAGGATAGCTTCTGGTGTCTCCCTGCCCGTAGAGGTACAGTGGTGCTCTCTGTCCTCTGGGGCTGTGCTAAGGGAATGGGGTTCAGATGGGTATCTTCACAGGGGCAGATATACAGACTGTTTTTTCCCAGGTGTATCTTGATGTTTAGTAAAGTTGTTTCCTATTTTCTTGGCTAAGCAATTACTGTTAGGTGAAGCTGAAAGGAAGCGGACACATCATTACGTTGTCTTGGGAGCAGAGGAGGGGGTGCACATGGTGTGCCGGTGTGCAGATCTGTACCATGGAGGAGTCGTGGATCTGTTGCATCTCCTTGCCTCTTTTGGGAGTTTGCCTTGGGAGGATTACTAAGGGCTGGTTAGCGAGGCAGCCCTTACTTTCAAGAACCGGAACAGCATTTGTGACAGCCTGTGATAAGCTGAGCTCCAGCAATTGAGCTCAGATACTGATTTATTAAGGAGTTTGGGTATTGGCACTTTTCATCCCCTGGGAAAATCTGATCGGGAATGTTGCTGATACTATTGGATGTTTTGCCAAACAGAGGGGAGAATTAGGGCCTTGTCATCTTTCCGTAACAACAACATTTTAAAATAGCCATTGTGTTTTTAAATAGGTATTATGTTTAATCCTCTTACAGACACAGAGATAATGCCAACTGACTGTGGAAAGAGTAGAAGAATTTGCCTGAAGGCTCCTAAAATGTGTAAATACATTTTTCCTGTTTTCTGTTAGAAATATTGTTCTTGTCTTTTTACAACCAATTTGCTTTTGTCTACATGCTTTTGGTTGGTTTTTGAACTGTGTTTCAATCCACTACTTCTACCTATAGTTGTGTCAACGTGGTGTTTAACCTGAACTTAAAGTCTGGGTGGATGTTGGGTTGTGCGTCAGGCTGAGGTAGCTGATCTAGCTGGTGTGTCTTGCTGTATACCCTAGCCTCTGAAGGCTGTCCCTCTCCATCCAGCAAGGGTGGCTGAAAAAACTTGTGAATCAGCTCTTGAACTGCTACAGTTTTTCGACAGGCATATTAACGTAATGAAAAACTGAACTTAGTGGCAACAGCTATTGCGACCTGGTAGTGGCTTGAGCTGCTCCAGTGTAGTCTGTGCATCCAGTACCCCGGTTTGCCCATAGCAGCCCAGTTTAAATGATGCACCAATGTGGCTACACAGCTTCCAGTCGGCTTTCTGGGTGGGCGAAGGATGCTGATGTCTTTCTGTAAGGGGACTGTGCCCTTTTCTCTCAGGTGAAAGAGAACCATGTACTTGCTTATTTTCCCCTTTCCTAGAGAAAACACTTATTGCCCTTTCCTTTTGAACTCTGGTCATTTATGTTTATTTTTCACTTCTGCTTCCCCAGTACTTAATCCTACCTTTTCTACTAACTTTCCCTGAAATAGCTCTGTTTCTCCCTTGAATTCTGTTTCTGGCCTCAGAGTTATTTGCCTGTGTTTACAGGGAGAGTAGATATGTATGTAAATGGACGCTGCCTTTGCCATCGTAATATGATCTTCAAAGGCTTGGACTGCAGTCACTTTGCTGCATTCTTTACTTCAAACATTTCTCTTGGCAAGTTGCTGCCAACAGAGTGCTGCAAGGGCCCAATCCTGCAAATTGCCTTCTGCTCCCGCTGAACTAACGGGGCTTGTACACGTAAAACAACTTTCAAATTAGACTTGTGTGGTCCTTACACAGTTATGCCCATGTTCTACTATTTTGTCCTTTCTTTACTGATGTAATCTGGAAGTGATCATCAGTTCTTTTCATAACCATTTGGTGTGTGTTAAAAAACCAAAGTTAATAGCGGTGGAGGAGGGTATAGAATCATAGAATCATTAAGGTTGGAAAAGACCTCTAAGATCATCAAGTCCAACCGTCAACCCCACACCACCATGCCCACTAAACCATGTCCCTAAGCGCCTCATCTACACGTCTTTTAAATACCTCCAGGGGTGGTGACTCAACCACTTCCCTGGGCAGCCTCTTCCAATGTTTAACCACTCTTTCAGTAAAGACATTTTTCCTCACGTCCAATCTAAACCTCTCCTGGCGCAACTTGAGGCCATTTCCTAGGTAGCTAGGTTTCAGCCCAACATGGAAACAAGGTGGTTTAGGAGAGGTCTGCCTTTACAAAGGTAGCCTGCAGTGAGTGCTGAGTATGAGGCACCACTACTTCTGCAGTGCTGTGGTATCTGCAGTACCTGTTTTTGTCATCTTCTCCAGCAAAGCTGCTCAGTGAGTGCGGTGCTGTGGGCTGGCGAAGCAGGAGCTGTGGTGGGGAAGGAGGTTGCACACCCCAGGGCAGGGGAGAGGTTTGCTGGGAGAGAGGATACAACATGTGAACAGAGCAGGAAAAGAGTGCATCAGTACCGTGTGTCATCAGTTTGTATTGCACCCCCCACCGCAGCATGAAATCCTCGATGGAATGGACCTCCACCTCCCACGAGAGCGGATCAGAAGGTTGGTAGAGAAGTAAACACAGACACACGTGATCCTATTGCATCTTTTTCTAGTCCCTCAGTCTAAAACCTTTTTGGTGTTCTGATACTTTTCTGGTCTTGGGACTGTGGAAGATGGAAAGTGAACCTCCTGCTACTGCCCTAGCTATCGCCTGTAAGAGGTCACATACTGGGAATTACCCAGGCTCCTGTCCTGCAGGGTGTTCGCTTACAGCATAACCCTTCAAATCCCACCTGGAGAAACTGGGAGGGGGGAACAGTGGCATGAGCACAGGGAGGGGGCAGATGGTTTGTGAGCCTTTTTTGTTGAAGAAGCTTATCAGAGCTACAGCCTTACAAATACACCAGCTATTCATTAGAAGGTATTGATTGGTATAGTCATAAGCGGTACTCTATTTGCCCTGGAAGTTGAGAGTGAAGCCAGTAATACCCGTTGAAGTATAAACTGCTGTAACAAAGAGAGGGAGGTGTTCTCAAAATCCCACTTCCCACAATCAGCTGGCCCCATTTTTTTTCCTGCCCAAATGTATGTGGAGTACTGCGGTTTACCCAGGGCTCAAACTAGTCTAGCTGTTTAAGATGAAAACCAGAATTGTACAACTTTTTGGAAGCTATAGTGAAGGATTTCTCTCTCCTTTTTTTTCCTTCCCATTGACACAGACAGTATCAAAAGGTGTTAAAAAAACCAAACCAAAAATCAAAAAAACAAACCCCAAAATTTCGTGAAGAAGCCTGCCATGTGGATAATTTAGCATTTACATTATTGTGGAGCGTTGAGACTCAGCTCCGAAATAGTTGTATGTTTTACTCAACAAGTCAAGAATGCTGTAGCCAATTGCAAGAATGGAGAGAATTTCTGTAAGGGGAGAGTGTGTTAATGATCCACATAAGATGCTCACATTCGGTGCTGCATTTCATGTATTTTTATATCCGCTGAAGGAAAGCAAGAAAAGTGGTGTGCTGAGGCACTGTGCATGCATGGCTTAGAGCTGAATAGATGTAAATGGTTAAAAAGGGGTTCTCTGCTAGAGAGGAGGAGGGGAGAGTAAGAGTGCATTCCCAAAAAAGTACATTCCCAAAATAAAAAGCTTACATCATGGACCTCTTCAGCTTTCCCACACTTCTTTCCTAATTATTGTCCTGCAGGACAGCTGATCTATTTCAAACAGGAAGCTGTTTACAGATAACACTTGCAACTGTTTTGTCTGATTTGTTGAACTGTCGAAAAGCAAAAGACAACCTCTTTTCAAATTAAAAACTGTCAGACTTCTGTAAACAGCAGCAATGAGGTTCATCTGTGCAGTGTCCCTGCAGGCACAGAGCGTTAAGCAGTTTCCATTTTCTCAGCAACCGTAAGGTAAGAGACTTTTAAACTTTCACTCTTTAGAAGCACATAGAGGAAAACGCCTGGGTGTTTGTTAGGGGGCTGCCTTGTAAGTGGCAGAATATGATTGACAATCCCCACATAGGAGGGGAAGGTAAGGGAAATAAGAGCTTGCTCGATTCTATCAGATAACGTTGGGTCTTTCTGTTGAGAAGCACCCATGTGGGTTAGATCACTGAATTCCTGTTTAGTGGGGGGGGGTTGTGTTTAAAATGTACAAATGCCATTGGAAGAGCTCGCCTTCCTTTGAGCAGGGAAGGACAAAACAGTATATGAATTTTAACTTTTCCTAAAGTGGAAACTTATTGCAGTTCATTAATGGGTTGTAATTCCCATTGTAATAGCATTTCCAAAATTGAACCGATAAGTGCTTTTCTCCATCCCTTCTACTTTTATTCCTAAGCGGCTGGCTGTTTTCCACTTCAAAAAGTGAGCTTTTAATATAGCTGCAAAGCAGGGAATGAAGACTTGACATTGCAGAAGTGAAGCAGATGACAGAAGATCCAGTAAGCGCTGGAATTACACCACTGGATAATTAAGAGCAAACTCAGTGAAAACCAAAGCAAGTTGGAAGTAGTAGTACACAGGAATCCTTAATGAAATTTAAGGATGTGTAAAGTTATAAAATCTTGGTCTAAATGAGCTGGAATATGAAAGTAAGCTGCACTTCAGTAACCAGAAGGCCACATGCCTGCTTTTTAGTCATGAGGTATGAAAAATAGGATTCATAAAGGGACTTGCAGCTTTCCATTCTGACCTCTGTGGATACATACATGTGTGCTCAATATAGGCAGTGAAATTTAGGAGGGGGATTCTTTTCTAGCAAAATCAAATCACTGTGGGGAACTGAAATATCCAACTTCACTTGCCATACAGTGAAATGGAAAGAGCCTCTGGACTGGAAATACAACAACTTTGATCCTTGGGTATTGAAAGATTTTAAAAATGTAACAAATGTAAAAACTATTGTCCTACATTTCCCTCTCTGTAGCTGAGATCTCTTGTATTTCATAGCTATATGACCGTTTACATGATCATGAATGTTTAAGGCATTATAGTGATCAGAGTAAATAAAACAAACACTGAATTAAAGGTCTCTTATAACAATGATATTAGGATCTTTTACTCTGTGACAACTCATTAGACATATCCCTAAAATTTTATTATGTTACTGATGCAGCATAAATAAGGTATGCAGATGTTGTCGACAAGAAATAAGACTTCAAGTTGAGTATTCCTTTTAAAAATATTTGGACTGTCTTTCAGAAAATTCTTAGATGTATCTGTTAAAATGAAATTACTGTTTAAATTAATACATGAAAGAGAATATGTAACTTTAATTCGTAGTCAAAATTGCATTTTAAACGTGGCATAGTCCTAGAGTCAGCAGAGAATTGTACTGTGGAAGCAGCAGCAATCTACTGTGTAATTTATAAATTGTACCTTATGTCGAAGGCTATTTTTTCTGATTATTTTTGAGTGATTTTACACTGTTTCTAAAGCTGTTATTTAGTCATCTTTTTGGCTGTCCAAAAACTCTTGAGCCAGAATCCTTTTGAAGTAAGAAGGCTTTTGGCAAAGTAGCTTTTTCAAGAAAAGTGTCAGTTTTCTAGGGTAGTTTAGTTCTTTTGTCAAAATATTTTGGCTGAAAACCAGAAGATTTTAGCCAAAAATATTCTCATGGTGTCTCCTGGGGAGTGTAGTTTGTGCTTTGCATTGCATTTCACTGCTGGCTGGACTTCACAGCTGAACCACATTTCCCGTAAGGCTGTGTGGTCAGGGTCTCACTATTTTCATTTCCCTTGATGAGATGAGCATTAGGATGTATTTTGGGAAAGGTAGTCTACTGAAAGAGGCACAGACTGGGCTCGTAAGGCATCATCTGTAGGCAAAGCCCTTTGGATTACTGGTCGATAACTAGCTGGCAGCTTCTTAAAATTCAAATGCTTTCTTCTGGTTTGCACATGAACCACAAACCATCCTGCTTGTGGGCCGTGGGAGTAGGACCCTTCAAGAGGGTTTGATATGTCAGTAGAAGGCTTAAAGCCTTTTGATGTTTTTAGCCATGCAAACATCTGTACAAGGGAGAGAACATTTAAAAATGTTTCTAAGGCTTTGTTAGTGCTTCTGCCAACTTCTGTGCTGAAAGTGCTCCATTTTGTATATTTGGAACTGAAAACTGCAAGGGAGTATGGCTGGATTTTAAGAGCTAGGTAAACTCTTAAGAGGAAAACAACCTACTAGGAGCCTGAAGCTTTAGAGAGAGGTGGTTTTGAAAATCCAACAAGGTCTCATCTCATCCATGTAAGTGCCTCTTCAGAAAAATCTAGTCCTGCGTGATTTGCCTATAGTTGTATAAGATGTCTGTAGGCAAGAAGAGAATGGAAGTTGGTCTGCTCGAGTTCTTTATCACTGGACCAGTCTCTTACTTGTTTATTAGGATCCAAGGATCCTTAGCTGCTGTGACTGGATGCTGCTTCCTCAAAACTGTATCAGAAGATTGGTTAGGAAGTCCATAGGGTGTCCTGGAGGCCAGAACAGAGCATTAAGACAGATGGTGAGGAGTTTTAGGGTTTACATTGGTTTCCTTCTACACTGAATCATAGAATGGTTTGGGTTGGAAGGGACTTCTAAAGATGATCTAGTCCGACAATAAAGCATGTGAGTGAAACATGGATATGACTAAACAGTTTCACGGTGCTGCAGGTTAAATACCTGGCTTCAGACCAAGAATCCGCAATGTTTACGTGCTATATGGAACGAATGGAGGAGAGCTAAGTGCTGAAGAAAGTGACTCACCACAGCCAGCAAAGTGTGTGATGGCCACAGCAGCCGTCTGGAAAATGCTTGTGAGGGAGATGCTCTGGGATTCCCTCCGCTGGATGTGGGAGCAGATAAATTCACCACCTTTAGTGCCAAGTGCCGGCAAGAACTTGAGTTTCAGAAGCTGGAACCTCACTTTGAATGTGTGTGCCCAGTTGTCCTTCTGGCATGGAGACTTTGAAAACTGGGTCTGAAAAAACCGTTTACAGTTTTCTTTGAAAAATGGATTGCTGCTACCCAGCTGTCATGTAACAATCTACTGGCCGGGAGCACTTACCTGGGAAGCAGGAGACCTGCATGCAGCTCATTGCACTGCTTCAAACCCCCACCTCCCATCTGCTGGAAAGGTGCCCTTGTCATGAACTGACACAATCGTTTGGAAGTGGGACCACTGAACATCCAAGATTGTGTTCACAGCTCCCAAGACAGTTCCTGATGTTGATACTGCTTTGATTTTGGAAAAGAAAAAAGAGAAAGCTAAACAGTCCAGGGAAGTCTATTCCTTTGGCATGAGCAGTCCCATAAGAAGCTAGTCTGCAAGAAAGAAGCGTCTCCCCACCATGATTTGGAAGGGAATGGCAGTGTTTTCTATTAACCTTCCTGCTTACAGTGTGCTTAGAGGAGACTGAAGGAGTTTGGATGCATTTCCTTGATGGGCATAAATGGACTAGGTGGGAGAACTGTGTCTTGTTACTCTCTTCAGGCAAGATGTTGGCCATCTCTGGTCTGTGCAGTAAGAAAAGCTTAGGCACCCAACTAAGTTTTCCAGCAAAACCACAGGCACCTCCTGTCTCTAAGGTGGCTGAATTGTTAGGAGATGGTTTTGGATGCTTTGTTCGGACTTGAGAAGAGGCCACAGATACAGATTCAGTGGTAATGTTGCCAGTGTTGACTTAAGCAGCTCTCATCTGGAGGTTTAGGGGTGAAGAATGGGGGCAAAGGATGGAGAGTGGAAAGAGAAACTGCTTCAACTCTGGCTGATTTTTGAGTGGGGACCTTGAATAATGAAGCTGTGTCCATAGCTGTGCTCAGGTTCCTGGTGCCTGTCTTTGTCTGATCTTAAGCATGGCTTGCTCTGTGATTATTTTTTTTTTTTGGTCCTGTTAGTATGATTTGCTAACTGTGGAATAAGCATAAATAATAACAACAAGAAATCCTACAGATAGCACTTGAAGTTTTTCAGTTTAATCTGAGTGATTTTCAGGCTTAGTTGTGGATCCCTCCAAATTCTCCTGTGATGGTGCTGACGATTTTAGCAGATATTGAACATTGCTGATAATAGGCATGCATTTATTAATCTTTAGTGGACTCCTTAGAAATAGTCTATGGGCCTCGAAGAGACCACGGATCAGGGGTTAATTTGATCTCCATCTGGTCTCAATGCTGGGGGCAGTCTGCCCGTTTCTGTGCTGCAAGGTCTGGACAGCGAAGCTTACATGAAGTAGTGCTTGGCTGGCTAAAGAACGGACTGCACAGAGACTGAGGGGTTCATAAATCATTCACCTGCACTAAAGAAGGCACCAAAATAACTCACATCCATTTAAAAAGGCTTCACAAGTACTTCTTTCTCTAAATGAATCTTGTACACCAAAGGCTGTTGATTGTATAGGAGTTAAGGGGAGACAAGAAAGCATGGAAGTTTTTGTAAGGACATTATTTAATATAAGTAGAACTTTATGATTATCATCAGAGAAGGATTTATAAGAGATCATCTAATTTTGGGGACTTAAAACAAAGAGCTTTAAAAAAAATTAATATGTGAAGGAACTGGGAATGTTAGATGGCACGGTAATTATGGCCAATCAAAATAAAAACATCTGACAAGAATGTAGTGAAGGCCTAGCACAGGAAACGGCAAAAAATGCCTTATTACATAGGAAAAGAAAAATGTCTATCAATGAGCTCTCTTGTCAGAATGGTGTTAATGAGAAAACAGGTCTCTGATGGCTGACTGGTTAGTGGAGTTGCGTACAAGAAATGTTAAGGAAACAGTTATTGAGAACATGTGGCAGAGCAAGATAAGTGCTGCTTGTGCGTGTTGTGGAGACTCCAGGGTGGTGGATCTGTCAGCAGCATCCACAGATGTGTTTGCAATGTTTCTCTCTAGTTGTGCAATGAACTTGCAGTTTAAAGCCGATGCAGAGATGAGGTGAGATGATGTAATGAGAGCCATATTATGAGCTGCAGCTGAAAAACCTCTTTATTGGAGGTTTTCTTCCTTTGCTGTTTAATACCTTCATGCCAGAATTGCCTTCAATGTAACTGTGGAGTGCCAAAAACTCTATAGTCTCTCACTTTCTTTTTTTATGAATGTTATCTAAAACCTTCATGAATGCCTGAACATATAACAGTAATTTATAATTAAGTAGTTCAAAATTAAAATCCTTAGACAACATACATAGCTATTTCCTTATGTCTGCTCCATTTAAATAATTCTGAACGTAATCCTAAATCTTAAATCTTCAAAGGAGAATTATAGATTTTTCGGTACCATCTTTCTTTTGAATTTTCAAGGGCAGTCCTTGAAAGGACAAGGCGTATTTCTTCACAGAGTATTCACAGATAATCTTCGCTTGTTCTGTTGAGGAAATAGCGAAGAGGAACCTAATTTATCTAAAGAAGTCCTTGTGACATTCTTCTTAGGTAGAATGTGAGAATTTCTACCAGTTTCCACATATCTTCATGTCTTGAGTATCATGTCTCCAGAATTATTCAGGTTGGACTATTTGAGTTTAAACTGTCTGTGTCATATGTGGAGGCAACTGTAGTACCTTCACAAGTTTTGTGGAGATAGGTAAATAGGTTATGTACTGGAAGTGCTTAAAATGACCATTGATTTTTATGTAGACTGTGCCTATTGCTCCATCTACTTCCACAGTGCTATGGGTATAATGGGAACTTAGTATACTGTTGAAAAAGAGTGTTCTCTTATAGATGCTGGGGCAGTCTTACTGTCAACTTGAAACCCTCCCATCTGAAAAGAGACCAGTTGCGCATCCCGTGTCTTGCAAATCCTGAGTTTAGTTTCTGGATGGCATGTGTCAAGCTTGTGTAAGCAACGCCAACTTGATACGCCCAGGGAAGTTGTTATATCAGCTACAACGTCTGTGCGTCCTTTTGTATAAAACAAATCTGTTGGCACTTGATGCCAAGGTCTGTCAGGTGCTTTTGTTAATGGTTCTGGTCATAACAGTTTTTACTGTCTTCTAAGCAACTCTCTATTTAAACATGCATTTGCCCATTTAGACTTAGTTTGCACGTGGTTGCATTCACATTGTTCCTTAATTTTAAGGAAGATGATGTTAAATGTTACAACTACAGTGTTGGATACATGGAGTTTCTGATATATTTAGAGTTGCTTCTTCCGTACCTTTTTGGCAGCACTGAGTAACTGTGGCAAGTCTCGTTCTTGTTGTTGTTCATTCTTCCTTTGCTTAAGTTAACTGGCAGATGCTGGGATTTCAGCCACGGCAAGGTCGGTGTAGTCTCTTAACACCTCTGAAGCCTGTTCTTTTACTGGTAGCTGCATAATCGGAGCAGTAGCATTAGTTTTTGTTCCTGTAAGTGCCCTATAAATGCTGAACAGATACACACCAAGTTTCAAGTGATCACTGCTTAGCTGATGTGCAGCTTCTTAATTTGTGCACAACTGGCCTCCGGTCATGTTCTAGCTGTGTGAAAGATGCATCTGCTGCTATTGTTAGAGAATTTGCTGAGTACCAAAGCAGGTAGAGATGCCAGTAGTTATCACTTACTTAACATAGCTTGCTGTATTCTTCCCTAGAAATGTACATTGTTAAAATAAATCTCTCGGGGCAGTTGGTTAGATGGAAGGACTTTAATGAAAAATTCCCAAAGGGAGTTGTCATCCTCAAGAATCTTTTGGTAGCACAAGCATCATGCTATACGGATAAGGGAAGTAACGCATTCAGTTTATATGAATTCAGATAAACACCCTTGTTTGCAAATTGTGTTCTACACATTCTATCTGAATTCTTTCTGAATTCACATTTCTCTTTCAAAATGAGATTGTCAAAAGCATCTCAAATCTGCATGCAATCCCTTGTACTCTTCCTCAATTTTTTTCAATATTTGTAGACCAGTGCATTGTACATGACAAAGGATTTCGAATGCACGTGTTGTGGAATGTATAAAAGCTGCTCTGGGAAATGTTTTGCCACTGAAAGATATTCTTTCAGCTGGCTTCCATTTGGCCTAACTTATAAGTAGGATCTTGACTATTGCCAATGATATAAACTGATTAGTGAAAGTCTGCTGTAGCATACTAGTGTAAGAATACTTTGACTTCTGAGAACTTTGTTAATGTCTAGTCATCTGCAGGAATCGCGTATCTCTGTGTGCTTTTACTAAGTTACATCAGACCCATAGAAACCTGTTTGGGTTTTTTTCCACTGCATTTTGCTTCTACAACCATTTCTATGTACCAACCATATATTTTCTCTTAATCTGGGGAGCCACTTTGGTAGGTTCCCCTTCCTTTTGTCTTCTTGCCCTTATCTGCACTTGGAAAGGTGTTTCAGGGCTTTAAGAGTGAAAGGACATTGAATAGTACTATTACTAACACGTTCACCCTTCTCTTGTCCAGTGAAGATATGTGGCTGTATTTCCTGTGAGGCTTGCTTTTTGCTCTCATGCCCTTAATTTTTCTCTTACACTGAGGCTTGGCTGTTTTACTGAAGGTATTGTTGGTCTTTGTGTCACCAATATAACTTATTTCCTTCCTTTTCCCAGGCTCCTGGGAGCTGATATGAAAGGTTCAGCATAGGATCACATGTAGAGTGTTATTTGGTCTCTGCAGATCCCCAGCCTGAGAATAAAAATAACCTTTTGTTGAAATTGCATTGACACTGCCCCAGTTCAAATGCAAGATTTTGATCATGCATGCTTACGTACCATGGTGTTTTGTTATATTGAGGATATCGTTCCGAGAAGTATGTCCTTGTCATTTGAGGACAACACTCTTGGATCACTTCCATGACTCTTGGTGGCTTGCATGCTATTGCAAAATGCCTCATGTTGTTGTATCTCCTATGTTCTCTATCTTTTGCTGGATATTATTTTCCATTGCAGCCTGGTATTTTCCCGTATCTTTCCTCCTTTTAAAATGTTCCCTCTATAATTATGTGCTGGTGTTTTTTTCCAGTGAATTTAGTCCCTTTAATTCTTTCACTTGTGCATCTTTCTGTTTTCTGTATGCTGCTGGCATGCGAGGGCACAGTTTTGTAACACACTGAAGGCCATCTCAGCTGCTGCCAAGGGCATTTCTTTCCCTGGCTGGCAATGTTTTTCATAGGAATGATGGCCACTTTACCTTCACCAGGAACCAAGGAACTAAATCAACTGAAAAATAACATTACAAAAAGAAGAATAGCTTTCTGCTGGCGTAGCAGCCTGTGCTAGCTCATGATGGGATCAGCTGGCGGTTGGTGACAGTACAGAGAAGGGGAGGGTAATGTGTGACTGCAGCAGGGGAGCCAGGCTGCTGTTAGCCCTCCCGTAGATTGGCTTAGCTAATTAGCAATGGCGGGACTCCCCTTGCCTAACTTTACATACCTACAAGTCTGAGCTAGTCATACTGGGCAATGAATAGGTACCTCCAGAGTCAATTATCTATCCTGTTTTAGGATGAAATGAATCCCCAGGCCAAGGTGCCTTTCTCTGACTTGATTATACAGGGAGCTCAGGGTGATTTTTCTCAGACTGAGCACCTAAGCCAGAATGGTTGAATCCCACCCAAGGGTCTGCTTAGAACTTCTGCTAACTCGAGATCTGGATCTAAGCAAAGTTGCCCTGATAAATAGGTATCTCCTAATGCCAGCTGTGCTCTGTCTTGTGGTTCACTTTTTGAGGTGTCATACTTGCATCCTTGGGAAGGACTGGGCAGCAGTCAAGTGGCTTCCCTTTATTCTTAGAACCTCCTTTAAATGTAGCTGTCGCATATCTAATGTGTGAGAAAGTGGGGGCAAAACCTGTTTCTGCTCTGTTGTGTTTGTTTTCCTCCTCAGTGAGGAGTAGAATGCTGGGGCAACCGAAAGCAAATCTTTTTCCCATCCACTTGCGCTCTGGGATGGTGCCATCTCTCCCTCTGTCCTTTCTCTGTCACTCTCCCCTGGTCAGGTCTCTCCGGTTTTTCACTTTTGCTTTGTGTTTCTCCCACTAGTAGTCTACATCCTATGTCTCTTGTCTTTACTCTTCCTTTAGCCTTGTAAAGTGCTTTGCTTAGATTTTTGTCTTCTGTCT
>NW_008825234.1:2358130-2379227 GCF_000699105.1 Pygoscelis adeliae
TGACCTGTCCATGTGTTTATACATGAGTCAATTGTTGCACATAAAAACAGAAAGCAGGGAAGGGACAACACTCATTTTGTCCCTTTTTAGTCCAGTGTCCTACCACTAGGCTTGAGCTGGCTTCTTCCCTGCTTGCCTTCCATCCTTTAATGTGGCATGTCTGAGTGCAGTCTAACGTCACCTACTGCGTCCATCCAATGGGAGCAATTACTCTCCTGGGGAACTGGAGCTGTGGGTTCAAATCCTTTTAAGTTAAGGATGTTCCATAGCTGGTACTTCTCCCCTTTCGGATCAACACTTGAGTGGCATTTCTGTTGTGCAGAAGGCATGCGCCACTGCTGATGTGTGGGGTGGTTAGGTGGGGCTTTGATAGACCTTTCTGCCTCATCTATGCACCTCTGAGAACGTAGCTGGGGGACTGGGACCATCCTCCCCAGATTAAGTTTGCCTTTTGAGCCTGTCCTATGCACTCAAAGACAACTGTCAGGCCCACTTGGAAAACTTCTAAGTTCCTGGAGAGTGAGAACGTGTTGGAAAGCATAAGCTGGTTGAATGGGCACTTAAATATTGCACAAACATCCCAGCTTCTGCAGCCAGTCCTAAGCCTCTATAGATTCAGAGGGCTGAAAAGTGGTGCCCTAAAGCTTCAGAAATAAGATGACAAATGCATGTGTAAATAATATGTATTTATTCGTATAAAGAAAGGTACCTGCAGCATTCTCCAAATCATTCATTGATTCTTGGTGAATCCTTGGTGTTGTAGTTCCTACAGATAGGTGTGTGGGGATAGCATCAAGTTTTTACATGTATGCTTTATAGGAGCGGGGCTGAACTGAGACAATTTAGACACAGTTTGTAAAAGAACTGACACCTATATTTGAACCCTGTGGTTTTTTTTTTTAATTTTGGGGTGGTTAAGAATGCTGAAAATTTGATCTGACATATATCAAGGATGGCACCCCAAATGACAAAGTATTTCTGTAAATTATAGCTGCAAATGAGTCTGTAGCAGAGATATTGTCATCTAATAGAGACTTTGATTAAAACATTGTGGGAGAAGTTTTGTTTAGCATTTCAAGTTATCTCTGACAGATACACAGACAAAGATAAAATTCTACTTGGGTGTTACTCTCTACCATCTAAAAAACCATACAGTGCTATGGTGAGAGATTTAGCACTTGGGGCAAGAAATCACGTGGGTCACATCTCCCTCTAGTTACAGGTTTTGAAAACATACTTGCCCTTTCTGGCACTATTTTCATCTCACCCTTGCTGAAGCCCTCATTTTATATTTTCAGCACAGATGACAGTAATTTAATTCTGACATAAACTCATTGGCTTCAGCAGAACTACATCAGGAAGAAATTTGTCTCAATTTTTAAAAACATTCTTCTCGATGAAAAGTGAGGCTGCTATTCCTACATATGACAAGGGCACCTATGTTCTACAGTCAGAACTAATAGTCTCTTACACCTTGCAAACATCGGCTGAGGAAATAGCTCTACTGAGCCAGAATTAAGTGCACTTTGGGGAGTAACCAATGACTTCCTATCAGTTAGGCTTTTAGGTAATGTTAGCTTCCCATCAGTTTAGACTCACTCTTTTGTCCTCTGCAGCGAACCTCGCTGTTCTTCAGCGTCATCAGGACCTGAAATGTATTATGTCTCTGCTTTATGCTACTCCATGCTCCACAGATTTCACAGATACTTCGTAGCTGCGGCAGTTACGGTCCTCATTTTTGCAATTCTATGGTATTGAGACTTAGGGATTTTTTTTTTTTTTAATCTTTCAAGCCCATTCCTTTAACCTTTAAATCAACACGTAGCATTGCAACACTCGAGTTAAATGCTACAAAAATGATCATCCATTGTTTAAGCAGCTTTATCATTGATTCCGATTTTTATATTCTGGCTAAATGGTGAAGTCTTGATTACCCAAGGTAACGCATGGCAGAGCTGGGAGGACAAACAAGAGAGTGCTTAGATAAAGTAAAAACATAGCTACACAAAACATCTGTAGGTTAGGATCATCAGCAAAGCTGTAATGGAGAAAGAAGAGGTCAGTGACACAGGTTTCATCTCCAGTGTGAAAGACATCTTCACCAGGGAGTGATCTGTAGCCCTCGGGCCAAGGGAGGAAAACCAGCTTGCGTGCACAGCGGTGGAGGCTTGTCCCTTCTGCCTTTCCCTGCTTCCCCCAAAAATGTATCCCTGGATCTGCACTGGTGTTACCCTTGTAGTCCTCGGACATAATTACTTTTTTTTTTCTTTTGGCTTTTATCTGCTCAAAATGTTTGAAATGGTGTGAGGTCTGTGTCACAGCCTGACAGCCTGGCATTTCACTGGCATGATTTTGTGGGCATGTGTTGCATCCATTAGGATGCGGCTTAGGGCCTGCCAGGGCGTTCAAGGACACACAGGCTGCCAGATAGTTCTGGGTGGTGTTGGGATGTGGATGACAAGGACTTGAAAAGTCAGGGGAGTGAAAACTGTTGAAAGCTGTCAATGTGTTTGCAGTGCTGACTCAAACCTGCTTGGGAAATTCACCCACCAAATGTGACTGTGGCTCTGCAGATTTGTGTGCCTGTCTGTACCAGGAATGTAATTCAGAATACACATAATTCGGCTCAGATCCCTGAGAATGAAGTATAGTTTTAAAAATAATAATAATAAAAAAATTATAATAAGAGTGAAAACAACTCAGTAATAGTGAAATAAAAACAGCTCAAAGAGGAGTCCCATAGGATTATACAGAGGATTACAGCCACTCTGTAGGTGTTGGCTGGCTGAGCACTACTGCCAGTGACCATCATTGTCCTTCTGCATTTCTCAGCCATTTGGATTCAGCTAGGCTGTGTTGTTGCTTCTAGGTTCAAAATAATGGCGTGCAATAAGACACCGGCTCTTGTGGAGCAGCTGCTGGCAGATACAGGGTCTTCATGCACAAGGCATTTGCTGGCTGAAGTGATCTCCAAGCTTTCCATCCACAGCTGGGGGGCGGGGGGGAAGTGGGGGAGCTCAAGGAGTTCTGGGTGCCAGCTGGCCTGGCTGGTCCCGCAGGGGTTTTGAGGAAGCCTGTGGTGCCTCGGGAATTCTCCGATGACCTCTCAAGGACTTGTCACTTGAAGCCTGGTTTAATAAACCTCTTCTCTCTCGGCAACCGAGGCAGACTCCCTAAAGCTGACAGGTCTCAAAAGTTGTTTTGAAATTATTGTGCTGGTTGCATTGGTACATTTCCATTCCTAATGGGAATAAAGACGTTTTGCTAATTTTTTTTTTTTAAAGAAAAGGCCACGTAAATGCTGCGTTTTCCTCCTCCTCTCATTTTTTTTTTCAAAGCTTTCAGCTTATGCTAATTTAATGGCCACCATTATAAGTGCTGCAAATTTGACTCCTGACCCCTGTGTAGACAGTGAGAAAATATTCATACTTTTACAAGTGCTGAACATCTCTAGGTTTCTCTCTGGCATTGGTTTTACCAGCGCTGTAGATACTCCAAATACCAGGACTAAGATAGTGTTTGAAAAAACCTTTTTCTGAGGACCAGTTTCAGTGGGTTTTAGTTTTCTAAATGCCTTTATGAATCTGGGTCTGAAAGGACTTGAAGGTAGGTCAGAAAGGCGAGGAATTTTCCAGGATTTTAAAATGAAAGGTACTGCTGTAGCACTTACCTGGAGATCAAACTCATTTCAATCATAAGGTAATTTTAGCTGCAGAAGAGAAGGGTTCTTTTTAAAGCAGGAAAAGGTGGAGAAAGTGATATCCAAAGTGCTTTTGGTTTCATTTCTACTACTAATGTGTCCCTTTACTGCAGCTGCAGACTCTATAAAGTATTTAATCTGAAACCTCTTCAGAGATTTCCTCTGTTAGTGGCTCTTCTCAGACCAAGGTAATTTCCGGAGTATTCATGTGGGTCTGGGTGTTGTGACCCAACTGACAGTAAGAAGCTCCGTTTTCTAGAATGAGTCCATTTTCTCTGCGAGTCAAACTATCACGAGGTAGGGTGAGGTGTATCCCCTGTGTCTCTGAGGCTTGTAAGCTCTGCAGCAGGAGCAGGCAGTGGGGAATGTGACGAAGTTTCGTTGGAGGTTTTGTTTTCCCCAGAAAATCCTTCATATCTGGCTGCTGAGCAGAGCCACCAAGCAGCCCTGACGCTTCTCTGCTGCTCGATGCCTGTCTCATCTCTGAGCTGTGTAGGAGTTTGCAAAGGCAGATGAATATTTAACATACCTGGAGGCTTTGATCTTTCAGTTGTAGTCTGGATACATCTAA
This sequence comes from Pygoscelis adeliae, assembly GCF_000699105.1. Classification (NCBI taxonomy): domain Eukaryota; kingdom Metazoa; phylum Chordata; class Aves; order Sphenisciformes; family Spheniscidae; genus Pygoscelis; species Pygoscelis adeliae. The sequence goes on from NW_008825234.1 coordinate 2,362,402, forward strand.
CACCTCATAAAATGCAACCAGAGGAGGTTATGCTGCCTTTTTATCCATTAATGCGGAGACTGGAGCACCTTCCTAACTTCAATTCTTTCTTCTGTCTCAGGCCATTTCATTCCCCTCTCCGACTCATCTGTCAAGAATCCTTATCACCAGGCTGCTGGGTGCTCACGCTGAAACTGCCTAATTTCCAGGCTTTCAGCTGAGTGCCTGAACCACTTGGTTTGAAAGCCTTTTTGGTCGTCTTCTGGATCCCAAAGTGCCCCACCTACAAAGAAAAGGTGGGACACCCTGCCGAAGATGTCCTGCAGGCTGGTGGCCAGGTGCTCTCCTGGGCTATGGGGCAGGAGCTGCAGGCTAAGGCAGGCAGGACCCACGTCCTCTGCTCAGCCTGCAGAGCATCAGTGTGGGTATCATCCAGGATGGTCCCACTCCATGTCCCTTAAAAGTGGCTGCTGCTGAGGGTTAAACACCTACATTCAGGTGTCTGGAAGAGACTTCCAAGCATGAGCCTCTGCCACATCCTCCTTGCTGCCTGAGGTAATGGCAACTCACTACTTTCCCACACAGGGAGTGTTGGTCCCTAACTTGGCATTGTGAAGCCTAACTATTCAAATGCCAAGTCTGGCCCTGCAAGCCTTTGAAGGGAAGCTCTGGAGAAACACCCTTCTTCTCGACCTTTCCTCTTGGCTAGTTTTTGTTGCTCCCTCTTTTGCTTGCCGACTGTTGTGGATCACAGACTTGGCAAAAAGAGCCAGGACCATCCACTGTGGATGCTGTGAGGTCCTCTAGGCCACAAAGTACACCAAGGTGCAGTGCCTTGTACCCTGGGGTTAGGAATCTCCTTCTGGGGAGGTGTGGCCAGATTCAAGCTTAATATATGTGAAGTAATTTGTTTGGTATGCACATGAGGATATGAGGGTGAAGAGTGCTATCATAGAGATCTGATACTTCAAAACTATATCAAGACTGTGATCTAATAGCTTGTATAACCTTAGAAAATAGCTATAAAGGTGGCCAGTGGCCCGACTGGTTTCTGGTAGTCGGGGCTGGCTCTGTGCATAGGCAAAGGAGGCAGCAGCCCAAGAAAGCAGAGGACACTAACACAGCACATGTTTTCCTGTCAGTCTTGTCTGTCAGTGCCCTGGGGTGCCAGGCTGGTTGCTGCTTCTCCGTGGCAGTAGAAGCTTTACATCCAAATTTCCATTACTCTTCCCCTTTCCCCCCGCAACTATTGCTGTTCTCTAGATCCACCTTTGTGATGTGCCTTCTCCTCCAGCTCTGGTTCCTCATACTTGGGGTGGCAAAATTCAGTTTTGCCTGCACTCTTGTAAGTCTTGAGTGATGTTGCTGCAATTGTGACAAAACTTAATGTGGCCTAAATATTTGAGCAGCCCATGCTGAGGTTTGTACTTCTGTGACTTTGTGTGCTCCTAGCAGTACCTGAGCTAGATATTTTAAAGCTGACATGTATATATGAGCTGCAGTCATCTTAGTTGTGGCAGCATAAGCAAAATTTTGGGAGCTGAGCACTCCTGAAGGGGGAAAAAAGAATACCGTAAACATCTGTGTATGAGTGAGTGTTGTCCCTTCAGAACCTGCACCCTAAGCTATGAGAGGAGACTTTTGTAAATGACGTTAGTGCTTAATAGTCTGACAAGAATGTTGTGAGGGTACAAAATGCTTCTCTAGTAAGATTGTCTATATTGTGATCTGCTAGACTAAAAGGTAATAGGAAATTGAGACAGAGGCCCTGAAAATAAAATTGTTATGTTACAGCTTAGTGGAAACTTCCTTTCTTTGGTCCATACTGTCCTGGGTCATCTTTCTGGTTGGCAAAGCTTGTGTATGAAGTCGTCAGGTCTGTCCCATTCCAGGAGCATGGCATGTTGTAGCTGTGAAAATGCCCAGATAGTCCCTGTTCCTCCCTTGCTCCGTGGGAGGATTACCCAGCACCAATGACTTTACCTAGGGTTTTCTGCCTCACTGTAGCCCATTAGACTGTGACTGTATCAAGTGATTCCCTTGACCCACGAGCTCTTCCCAGATCCAAGCATACACCCCACCTTTTTCAGGCATGGTCCTCCTGCTGCACCTCACTCTCCTTTGGATGGAAAGCTGGGGAAGAGATTTGAGTCAAAAGGGGCTCACAGCATACTGTCGTCTGTGCCCCAAATCTGGATGATCAGTGAGGACTGAGGAAGCATGTTGTGGAGCACCTCTGCCCTGCAGTATAGATGGTGTAGCCAAGGGTGTTGTGAGGCAGAGCAATCTCCCCCATAACTGGTGCCATGCCCTCCCCATATGAGGAGGGAGACAGAATCTGCTCCCATCTGGCACCCCTACTGCAGTCTACTAATTTTATCTCCTAGAGGATAATGGAAGCACATACTGGATAGCAATTCAGAGAGATAATTTATTCCCCCAACTCCAAAGTCATCTACTTAGTCTTACTGCTAAGACATTTATTAAACATATCAGAGTTGATGGTGGAATTTAAAATTAGAGCAGGGCTTTTTAATAGTACAGGCAAAACTGAATTTTGTTGCATGCAGAGCGCAGTCTGCCCATCTTGCTCCATCCCTTATGTTTTGGTATCTGCTTCCCCAGCTCATTCTCACCCTGAAGCTCCTTATTCTCCTGTCCCTGCTGAAGCACACTTATTCCTTCAGGCCATTGCCAAAATAATAGATCCACCCTCCTAGACCACCAGCATGGTGAGAGAGACAGACCCATGTACCGGCCCACACCTGTGCCTAATCCTACTTGGCTTATTTTTGAAGGAAATCAGGGAGTGGAGAGTAATATAGCCCAATCTTCTTGCCCTAGATGTAAAATGCACACGTCTGTATCGTGGCTATAAAAGAAGATATACAGGTACTTTCTCTGGAAACCCTGATGTGACTTTCAGGTTGTTTGTGTAGTACAGAGCCTTGGTGAAAGGAGGACTGGAAAGACATACGAGAAGTACATAAATAACACTTTTGTCAAAGAGTATTTCTATAGACCCCCTAAATACCGGCTTTTGATAGTCCTTTCAAACAAACTCCATTTCTGTACTGTTGTTTTCTGAGAGATCTCTTCAGAGCCTAATATCAGGCAAGCCATTTCACTTGTAGGCTTAGACAAGGGTAGTTTCAGAGGTGAATCTTTTCAGGATTTATTGAAGGCTCTGATGTAACTTCATTGCCTGATACAGTGAAATATTATCTCTCTTCCACCCTCAATGAGTTAATGAGGGCTATTGTATCAAACAATTTGCTGGGCACAATTTCAGTGCTCAGGTAGATGGGAAGTGAAATTTCAGGCCTTTAGGTTGGTCTCATCGTCTACTGAAATGCCTGTTTAGAGCAGTGTGCACTCTTTCTAAGTGGCAGCTTAGTACTAACATCTTTCAATGCAAGGCGATGTCCTAGATTTTCTCCTTTGACCTTTCCAGATCCCTGCCTCCAACAAGAAATTGTGAACACAGAATTGCCTATTATTAACATCGCTTAATCTCCTTTTTCTTAACTAAATTTTTTCTGAGCTTTATCTTACCCAGTCTAACACCAAAACAAACTGCTGAATGTGCTGCTGCATGTTTCATGTATGCCTGTGGAACATACAACCTGCTCGGAGGACCTGTACATGTCCTTCACATGCTCTGTGGGTTGTGGCATGCAAAAATATATTGTATTCATAGTAGGATGCTGCATATGTTCAGAAACTGTTGAAAGTCTTTGGAATTCTTATAACTGTTTATTCATTCTTTTGTTTAGGAGTCAGTGACCTGTAAGTGCTCATTATGAAGAGAGATCTGGTTTTCTTGCTGACTCTAATTAGCCTTGCCTTCCTGTCACTGCTAAGGTCTGGATATCCTCAACATATTGCGGAGGAGTCCTGCTCTGTTCAAATTCTTGTTCCAGGCCTCAAAGGTAATGTGGAAGTCTACTCCATCATTCAAATACTAATCCTTTCTTTCTAACAGGCTCATTTGCACCACTGACTGTTTCTAACAGAGACAAAGAAGGTGCCTTTCAGTTGTCCTCTCATTTGTCCAGTTTGTTTTGCCTCCTTAAAAATGGAGTTTTAAGGTTTGTAAGACGAACTTAAGTCTGTTAAAATGAATATGGTTCAGAGAATGCATGCCAAAGTTTCCCAGACTTGCTCCTGATCAGTAGTGCTTGTTAATCTGATGTTCTGCCTGGTTGCTTTGTCTGTGTTTATACTCATGAATGGTGCATATACCCAAAGATTGTAAAATCAGGCCCTACTTTATATCTGCAGAGGTTTTAATTGCCATTTTGTGATGTACTAATGGGAAGTATTTTGTATTTTCTAGTCTTCTGCTTGTCTTCCCTTGATTTTTAAATGCTCAAGTGCCTTTTAGAAGAAATAAAAAATTAGTTAGATTTTTGGCATTTCTACAGTTTCTGTTGACAAAAGCAACATTTTTACAAAATATGCCCCCAAACTATTGCCAAAAAAAGATGGCACAATAAATTACTGATCTTTTTGTAGCAAAAAAATCTATTAAAGTACCTTAGATAAGAAATGACCAGTTAGGAAGAATTAGCATTTTGAAGCAACAGCATCCATTATGGTGTGAAATCCTAGCCCTGTTTAGTCAATAATAGTAATTCTCGTTATGGAGGCTATGGTGTTTCTACTGGAGTGTAAGACCTGTGAGCATGGGGAAATACCTGTTAACTAAGGACAAAAAAACCCCATGAAAACCACCAGTTTATCATTACTGATAAAAAAATGCAGTTTAAGAACTGCACAACTAACCTTCCAATTTTTGTGGTAGTTATGCACTGTATATAAAAAACAATATAATAAACAAAACGAGAGCTTTTTTGGTCCTGAAGCCAATTGGCCAAGCAAAACCCACATCCCTACAGCCCAATTCTCTTGCTTCAAGCCACATCCAAACCGGCCAATGTCTGGAGAGGGCAGTTTACAACACTAACAAACTTATAGCCAGGCTGCGATCGCAATTAACTGTATGAACAGTTGCAGGACAGAACCGAGCCTTGCCCTCACCAATGAATTAACCAGCATAGACAGAGCCTGCAGTCCATACTATGGTCCTCAGGCAACTGGGTAAAGCCCAGGTTTGCACTAGATTATGTTAGTGGCATCAATATTATTAGGTAAGTTTTGTTTATTGTTATTATAGATGCAGCTTTGGATTCCTGAACTGAACCAAAATTATATTTTTTTTATTTTACTTCAATACGTGGCCTTTGAAGTCTTAATATTTACACCTTCTGCAGATTTCTAGTTGGAAAGAATGCTACTATATCCAGGTCTTCTGAGGTTTGACTAAGCCTTGAGTAAAGTTGTTTCATTTGTTGATATATTTGCTGTGAAATAAGCATAAGATAGTGCTGTTGATGTGACTCACAGAGAAGAACACAATCAAGTTAAATATATGTTGTCTAAAGTTACACAGAAGATTGGTCAGAGGGTCAGACTCTACAGCACTGGGGACCAAAGCAGCAGAGTTATTTTTCATTTCAAAGAAGTTGACAGGCTTTGAGAAGTTTTGTAACTTCATTGCCTTAGTTTCCTTATTTGTGTAATCAGTCAAAATTAACATCTGTGATTACCATTTTTATGAAAGGATTATTATTATTATATGCAACAGAGTTTTTTAAAATGTATAAACAGTGCAGGACCCTGGCCCTTTGTCAGAAGGCAATCCTGAGCCAGGAAACAACAGAGGCCTGAAAACCATCATGTGTTAATGATTTCACTCTGCTTCATGAGATGTAAGCCTTGCAAAAGTGAGAGAGATTGATGTACAAATTCAGTGAAGCACAAAATGGCCTGATACAGCCCTAGTTAATGTGAAATCCCTAAAAAGCTATCGATGCTCCAGCTACGCTGTCAGGGGGACTGGCTCAGAGGATTGGTAATGAGATACTGCTGTCTCCCACTGGCACAACTCCAACCCATTTCGGTGGCCCAGGCTTCCTTTAAACTGAGCGTATATGTGGCCGCGTGCCCAAATTTCAGCTCCCACACAGTGGGATTTGCTCACTGCGGCTTTTAGCTCTGCTCCATCTTCTCCCTGCTGGGCTGCCGGCAGCATCTCCAATGCTAGAGGAACAGAGCCCCGCACCACAGCTGGACACGAGCCTGTCAGGATTTGGGAAAAATAGGTACAGGGAAGAAGTGGAAGAAATGAGGGAGACTATGCAACGTGTGAAAGGGAAAATATAGGAGGAGAGGGTTAAGCCTAAGAGGTGGTGCAGAAAGTAGAGCCCAAATGGGGTGGTGAAGGAGAAAGACACCAGGGAAAAGTACCCAAAAGTGGGGGAGCATAATGGACAAACTTTAGAAGAACAGGAGGAAACAAAGGGAAAAGAGAAAAGAAGAGCACGAAGAATGAAACTGAGTGGAGAGACTGGAGAAAAAAAAAACAACCCAAAAAACACAAAGCCAATTAGGATCCCTCAGAATAAAAAGGGGAATTGGAAGGGGGATGAGATGAGAATGGAGGTGGAAATGGAAGATGAAGAAAGCCAGTAAAGACACCAAGAATAGAAAAAGGCACAAATGAGTTTAAGGTCAGCAGCTTAGGTCTTAGGGACTGATTTTTTTTTTTTTTTTTTAATAATCTCAACAGTATAAAAGAGTAAGATGAAATGTGGAAGGGAAGAATACCGTGGCTCTGAGAACCCAGACAGCAGACTGATCTGTGTTTTAGAAAGCTGACGATATTAATAATGGAAAAAGTGTGTTGTGTGTGAAAAAGGGATGGATGATGAAGCCTCACTACATTTCCCACTCACCTTCTTCCTAAAGTCCAGTTCCTTTTGATAGGCACACGAGATTGAAGTTACTGCTATAGTAGAGAAAAAAATATGGAACAATCCTTCAAAGCTTAAATACTTGGTTTGCCACCTTGTTTTGTCTCCCTTCTAGAATCTAAAACAGGAATTGTCTTAATAGTCTCAATGGTATACAATACATAAAAAAGTTGATGCTATATAAATAAAATCAATTTTTTTACGCCCACACGATGCGTCTACTCACACAGGGACTATGAGTAATGGAAGAAAGTCATCACCAGCCAAGGAATGCTTAATAGCTCACATAGTTAATATTTGATGTGTTATTTTCATTACAGTATATGGTACAGCTCAAGGTAGGCAGGATGTAAACATAATCAGAGACGAATCTTGTCCCAAAGAATTCGTAACAGGAGGTAAATTGACAGTAATGGTAAGATATATTGTTTGAATTATGAAAGATCTCTCTCAGAGATGACAGGACAAGAAGCTTGTAGTAGTGTCAGGGTTGTGCCTGATACCTGTGACCCTGCTGCAGCTCAGTTCGGTACCAGGGCTAAATTTCTTTTGGGGCTGTGGGCCATCACAACACTGTGGAGCACTGCTGTGCACATCTCGCCCCATCTCAGATCTCAGCTGCGTGGGCAAGAGCTGCATTGTGCTGAGGAAGAAGGTACTCTTTCATGCAGTAGGGCTGGAGCAAAGAGCCACCTGGGAAGGGGTGGAGAGGAGACTGAACGGGAGATAGGACTGTGGCTAGTGGAGGAGGCCATGCCGGAGCAACTGGGTAGGGACCACAGTGCAGTGACCCCCACCTTCTGCTCTGAAGGGACTGGGTGTAATGTGCGGCACAGGGGCTAGAGACCACAAGGGGGGGAGCAGAGGTGTCTTTCTCTAAGTTCATTTGTTTGTTTTTTCTTCCTAATTCAGGAATCAAAAGCTAAAAGTTAGTGTTAATTGGTGATAAGTTAAATTAATTGAAATTCATTGACAGAAAACTGTTTTGTTGCCCACGACACCTGCACAGGCTTTGCTTCCTCAGCTTGCACAGTGCTCAGGGTACACACAGCAAAAACAGACTTAAACATGGCAAAGCTGAACTGGACCGCTGATCAGTCCCTCTTGGCCAAGGTCTTGCCACTTAAAACAGCTGATAACAAAAAATGCAGAGTGGTCTGTAGCTGGGCCTGTAATGGGGTAATCTCCTCTCAGGGAAAGTTTCTTAAACACCCACACTAAGGAATGCAGTGTCATCTTATTATAGGAATAAATGCAGGCAAGTGTAATGGCCTGAAGCAAGAGTGATCTATTTTATTGATCCCTAATGCACAGCTTTCACTCTGAAGAACGTGTAAAGCAATAGGCTGTAATAGCCTGCTCTCAGCCTCCAGAGAGCAGGAAAAAGTCATTGTCAGGATTTATCTTTGGGAAGCAAAGAACTCATAACCAGCCCTGAGGGGGGAAAGGCAATCATACAAAGCCTGTTGGTTACCTGATAATAAAAAAGTGACGTTCCCAAATGTGCCAAATAATAGCCTGTTTCATACTAACAATATTATTCACTGGGGATTATGTGAAGTTTGTCCTCATTAAGGTCAGAGAATGGCCTATTTTTGCATGTCTGAAAGCAGGGAAGATGGTCTGGAGCCTGCTGGCAGCCCAAAGAAGGAAAATATAACAGATGGAGGGCTGAGTTCATCTCACAGCCACCTATGTCTGCAATAAGGAGAGAGAGAACTGGAGGCTGCATATTTGAAACGTACCATGTTTTGACTTGTTTTTGCATGTCATCTCTATGGTCCCTCTCTGAACCACAGCTGCTGGCTATGCCAGAGAGCAGAGCTTGAGGGGTACGTGATAACCATTGACTTTCCTGCTATGGTGCTCCCTTCAGCTTCCTGGAGAGCAGCTAATGCTCACTCTCCTCTGTAGAAATACAGTGTTGGGGCATCAGGTGTGTTGTGCTAGCTCTGGCTTTTAGATCCTGGCATTTTCTTTTCTGTGGAAGCCATAGAGCTTTCTTCTCCTTCGTATAAATCTTTTTCGTAAAGGTGGCTATGTAAATCATTCTTTAAACTTCTGTTTGTTTAAGACATTTTAATTTTATGTCAATGGCAAACTACAATAGTAGTACAATAGTAGGGGGCAAAACAAGGTAAACATCCCCAACTTTCCAATTAAAGGCACCAGGGAGACAAACATTTACAGAAACTGATGTTTAAATATGCTGAATATTATAATGCGCCTTGAGCCATGTGCATGTTAAGTACAATGCACAGTGGTTCGTACCACAGAGATTAAAAGGCACAGTATATAACTGAGAATATAGATTAGGAGATACTCTTTCATGCTTAAAAATGATCCTTCAAATGAGGGATGTAGCAATGCCTTCTTAGAGGCCTAATCTGTCCTTACTCAGTAAATGGCATGAACTTTTTTCTTTTTTTTTTTTTTAATTTGAGGTTATAGTTAAGCTGTTTTCACTTGAGACTTAAGCACATCCTTAGCAGATACTCAGGCAGTGTTTGGTGAACACAGACCCAGAAGTTCATGTGGTAAGTTGGGGCCTAATTCTGAAACTTCTACTTAAGTGAATTGTGCTGTTGGGATTTTTGGAGGTTGAGTAACATCCACAAAACTAGGCCCATTGTATGAGACTTCATTAATGTTTTGACTTTGGTTTTGTCAGTATCTATGCCATTTGCAGGAAACTCTGCTCTCCACACATTAAGTAAAGCTGTTAAGTCAGACCCTATCTGCTTTTATTCTTTTCCTCTTGTTATAGTAGGTTTTTATTTTCAGTGGGGCGAACAGCACTCTTGTCACTGCCACCAACAGAAAATAGTCCTGGTTTAGTATGATTCTTCCTTTTGTTTCCTTTTGTATCAACAGGGGAGGCTGGAGAAAAGGGCGAGAAAGGTGCTCCAGGTCGTCCAGGCAGAGTTGGGCCTCCAGGAGAAAAAGGTAACTTGGTTAAAGAAGATGTTTTGAAAGTCATTCCTGACCAAATGCTGCCTTTTCTTGTGAGGCGATGGTGGTGGGGATCCTCTCTCCCTTTGCTGGGTGATTAAATCATCTTGGCTTTTTTCGTGTACTGTTGTGTTTTAACCCTAGTAGGCAGCTCAGCCCCACCCAGCCGCTTGCTCACCCTGCCCCAGTGGGATAGGAGAGAGCATCGGAAAGGTAAAAGTGAGCGAACTTGTGGGTTGAGATAAAGACAGTTTAATAGGTAAAGCAAAAGCTGTCCACACAAGCAAAGCAAAACAAGGAATTAATTCACTACTCCCATGGGCAGGCAGGTGTTCAGCCATCTCCAGGAAAGCAGGGCTCCATCACGCGTAACAGTTACTTGGGAAGACAAACGCCATCACTCCGAATGTCCCCCCTTCCTTCTTCTTCCCGCAGCTTTATATGCTGAGCATGATGTCATATGGTGTGGGATATCCCTTTGGTCAGTTGGGGTCAGCTGTCCCGGCTGTGTCCCCTCCCAACTTCTTGTGCACCCCCAGCCTACTCGCTGGTGGGGTGGTGTGAGAAGCAGAAAAGGCCTTGACTCTGTGTAAGCCCTGCTCAGCAGTAACAAAAACATCCCTGTATTATCAACACTCTTTTGGTCACAAATCCAAAACATCGCCCCATACTAGCTACTATGAAGAAAATTAACTCTATCCTAGCCAAAAGGAGTACAACTGTATGCACTCATTTATAGATTAACTATTGCTTTCTGGTAAAAAAGATTCTTTTTGGAAAAAAAAATTCTTGATTTTTTTAGAAAGGTCTCTGTGAAGAAAGACATCATAATGTCTTCTTCATAATTTGCCTTCTGCAAATGCAAACCTCATATTAGATCGGAGGGGAAAAATTCATGAGCCTCAATTTCCTTGTTTCCTTTTGTTTGTAAGTATGAACACTCACAATACCTTAATTAAAACCATTGAGGGAAGGCAGTAAACCATAATAGGCAGAGATGGCCATGAGTGATTCCACATTTCTTGGATCACAGTTCAGTAATATTTATGGAAATATGGTGGTAACAGTGTTTGCATTGTAGTTCAAAATATTTGGAGCTCTTGAGAGGAATGGTGTTCAATAGTATTCAGTTATAAAGCTGAGAGAAATGTGGCATTTCTGTCTTGCAGGAAATTTGTCTTTTCACATTTGTTTTTCTCCCAAAGCAAGGAGGAAATTTGGCCTTCATAAGTTTTCCAGGAGATGCACATTCTGAAAAATTCACATTAGGAGTAGTCAAAACCTTTTATTTCAATATTGAAATTAAACATTTGACATTCCTGTCATCAGAACGATGGAGTTAGTTTTTACTAAACTGAATTTACAAGCTTCCTTTCAAAGCAATCACAGTGGTAATTTACAGTTCCTTATGATGATGCATGATCTGTTATGTAGTTCTTTTGGGCAATTATGGGAGTCTGATACCTGCAGTTTTCCCTGGGACCAAAATCCATAGCTAGAGCTCTTCCCCTTACAATGCATTGAAAAATTTATAACTCCCATGAGGTGTGTGTGTTCAGTCAGTGTATTCCCCTTATGGAGATGTACCCTTCAAGGACAACTCTTATAAAAAATATTGGAAACTAAAATTTCAACCCTTGCAAGGTAATGCAGCATGAAAAGAAGTTAAAGTGCCACAGAATAATTTAGGTTAAAAGGTCATAAAGAACGCATCTAGTCCAATCTCCTGCTTAAAACAGGGCAGACTTCAAATTTAGATCAGGTTGCTCAAGGTCTGGTCCAGTAGACTTTTGAAAATCTCCAAGGATGGAGATTCCACATTCTTTTTGATAGGTCTGTTCACCAGTGTCATCGTGAAAGACCTTTTCCTTAGGGCCAACTGAAATTTTTCTTGTTCTAACTTGTGACCGTTGCCTCTTATCCTTTTGCTGTGTGTCTCTGAGAAGAGAAGGCTGCATCTTCTCTGCAAACCACTTGTGAAAGACTGCAATTAGGTCCCCGCTTACCTTTCTCTACTCCAGGCTAAATAAAAACATCTTCCTTAGCTGGACTCCAGTTTGCTTCTCTTGTATGAGGGCCCAAAAATCTCTGGGTCCTTTTCTGCAAAGGAGTTTTTTAGCCAGCCATTGGCCAGCCTTCATCAGTGCATCACAGGTGAGGAACTTAGCGCCTGGCTGAACTCATGATACTCCTGTCAACACATTCCTGCAGCTTGTCGAGCTCCTCCTGACTGGCAGTACTGCCCTCCAGTGCACCAACCACTCCTGCCAGCATGGGTTTCTTGCAGACTCACAGAGGATCCTTCCACTTCTTCCTCCCTGTCACTGATGAAGGACTGGTTCCTGAGGAATGGCACTCATTACCAGCTGCTGATTAGACTTTAGCAGTCTTGCAGCAGCATCAACTAGCCCTCTCAGCACTCCTGAATGCCCTCTGGCCATTGCCATGGACCTGTGTACATCCAGGTGAAGTCGTCCCTGACTAAATTGTCCTCTACCATGAGTAGCATGTCCTCTCCAAGTCTTTGCTACCAGACGTGAAGAACTGGGAGGCCAGAGAGCAGACCTTGCCAGTAGAGACCAAGGCAAAGAAAGCACTAAGTAGCTTAGCCTTTCCTGTGTCCTTTGTCACTAGGTTGCCTTCCTCCTGAGCAGAGGAGGAGGGCAGCATGTTATCCTTGGTCTCTTTTTTTTACTGCTGCCTTACCTGTACGTGTTGTCCTTCATACACCTAGCTGAGTTCAACTCCAGCTGAACTTTGGCCTTCCTCACTTCATCCCTGCATGCCCAGGGAATACTTCTATATTACTGTTTGGTAGCCTGTCCTGGTATCCACCTCCTGCATGCTTCATTTCTGTATTTGGTCTCAGTCAACAGTTCCCTGTTCAGCCAAGCTGGCCTTCTGCCATATCTGCTCATTTTCCTGCACATTGCAATGGTTAATTCTTATACTTTAAGGAAATTGTTCCTTAAGTCTGAGAAGCTCTTTCTGGACCCCTTTGCGCTTCATAGCAGCCTCCAGTAGGATCCTGCCTACCAGTTCCCAGAACAAGCCAAATCCAGATGTCCAGGGCTTTTATCCTGATGCTCGCCTTCCTCCCTTCCGTCAGGATCTTGAATGCTGCCACCTCATGAAGGCAGTCATGGTCACTGCAGCCAAGGCTGCTGTTGACTATCATATCCACAACCAGAGGGTATGTGAATAACAGGTCTAGGAGACTACCAGCTCTAGCTGGAAACCCAGTACCTGCATTAGATAATTGTCCCTGAGGCACTTTCTGGATTGATTGCTCCTCATGGTGCTGCTCTCCCAGGAGATGCTGAAGTAGCTAGTCTCCAATTATGGAGCTTCTTACAGTTGTTAAAAGAACTCTTCGCATCCAGTCCCACTTCTTGACAAGACAGTCTGTAATGAATGCTCACCGTGATGTTCCCCTTGCTGGCCTCCCATCTAAATCTGACTTACATGCTTTCAACAGACGAGTCACCTGTTATGAAGTAAAGCTTCATGCATTCAAGGTGCCCACTGTGCAGAGCATAACCCTTGCCTTGTCTTCCCTGCCTGTCCTTCCTAAAGAGCCAATATTCACCTGCTGCAGCACTCCGGCTGTTCTGGCTCTCCCATCGTACTGGTGTGATTGATGTCATTAAATGGACTCCCAGTTCCTCCTGTTTGTTTCTCAGGCTTCAATAATTTTTTTACAAGTGTTTGAGATGGGCACCTGGTCATACTGCTTTCTCATGGGGAGCTTGAGAGCCTCTCCCATCGTGCATGTTTCTCTAGCTTGGCATTTTGTCAAATCAATTCAAAATGTTTTGGACAATCTGAGAAATGGATGTACTCTTTTTCAGTCAGGCCAATCCATGATGTAACATTTCATTAATATATTTTATACTGTAAAATTGCATTTATTTGGAAAATCATAAGGAATGCTTGGTTAATAATAATGATAATTTTCCAGTTTTCCATACCTCCAAAAGTCCAAAATTCTGATGAGACTGAAAGAAGAAACACTGAAGTGAAAATTCACTGCAAGAAAACATACTTCAAACAGAAAAGAGATGAAAGAAAGTTGAATATTAATGCCTACTATATTGGTATTTTTCCAGGCAGTGCTTTCAGGTCAAGCACAGGCAAAATTTCTTACTGCTTCAGTAGCAACGTATTTTTTCCGCTTTCCTTTGTGCATCCAGATTTGACTTGACATGTGTATGTTCTTGGAATATTTGGTAAACAGCTTTATTTTAGCATAGTAAGAAATTTCTACAAACAAGCTCCTGTTTAAAATTAATTTTAATTACCTCACCTTTTCATTAATGCTGTACATTTTGTAGATATTTGTCTTCATCAACTTCTTTCCACAAATGCTTCTTCAAAGAAAAAGAAATTGTTACCTTAAAAATAATTTGGACTATATGGTGCCAGATTTCACCATGGTACTATAGCCAATGTATTTTCTGAGTGTCACAGTGTTGACTGGGTAAGCAAACAGACTTCACAGATGTAATTTCTACCGTATGGAAAGGACACAGAAGGACATCCAGCGTTGACCCAGAAAAATCTTTCAGTCTCTTGACCTTTCAGTCTCTGGTTAACCTCCACAGACAGTGGAGTCAGACAGTAGTGCCCAAACCTGAAGTTAAGCTCACGCATAAATACTTTTCTAGACTTTCAAGCTGAATGAAAGTAACTCTACTGTATATTCTCTTAGAGCAGTCCAAGGGTTTTCCCATTTGTTATCCAGAAGCTGGAACTTTGAGGCAAAAATAAAATATAACAATATTCTTGGGAAAAATCATGTGAACCGCTAACACTGAAATATCCAACACACTGATGTCTTTTTCCTATTTGGTTGTTCATCTTATTTATGGAGGGTTAAGAACTGAGCATCGTTTGGAGGTTGATAATTTGTTCACTATGTTGTTCTCAGAAATAACCAGTTCATCACCTTTTTCCTGGGCAGATTATCTAATATCCATTCATGACTTGCTATTGGCTTTGCTTTTTTGCTCTGGTTTTGATCTCTTGATGGGCATACACCACTGATGTCCTTTAAAGTTCTCAGTTGGTGTAAAGCTTAGACCTGTGATCCGGGTACGTAACACATAGCTTAGTGGATAAAGAAAGATGGATAAAATTGTTGCGTCACTTTGCATTTGCCCCTTTCTAAGAGCACACATGGATGATCACAGCAGCTCTGTTTCTGTGCAGCAGCCTGTTAAAACTGCAGTCACTGTGTTAACATGTGTTTGACCCCCTGTATTTCTATTGAAGCCTGATAATTGTCTTGTTGGGCTAATATTTGGCTCCTTCTGTTGATGGAAACTGCTAAATTTCAGTGTATTTTTCTGCTATTTGAGTAAGTGATGGTTTACATGAGGGAGAACTGTAATTCTTCTGCAACATTTGTAGAGTTTTCTACTTTTGGTGTTAATTTACATTATCAGAACCACAGTAATCTTTTTTTTTTTTTTTTTAATTTCCCCTTTCTTTGTTTCATTTCTCAGGCAAGTTCATCCTAAGAAAATGTGCTTAGTTTCTTTGAACTCCTTAGGTATATAATAATCAGTGAATAAATAACATACAAAAGAAATGGTTTTCTTATGGTATATTTGACTTGAAACGAACATCTCAAGATTTGAAAGTGCTGCAAATGTTGTTATCGTATCCTTTCCTCATGATATTTTCAGACTTTGGTAGTTCAGAAACTGATAAATATTAAAACTTTCTGGTGCTTACTGGAAATAAATCTGGTTCTGAGTGTCCTGATGTTTCAGGGTGACATCAGACATTCTGATGTCTTTGGGCACTGATTAAGGTTAAATTCCACTTACTTTCCTCATTGCTTTTAATTAATTGTATAGGTCAATTATGATGCATAGCATGTCAGCAGAATATAAAACTGTGTTGGCCTTATGTAAAGCATAGAGTGCTGGATCAAGTAAAATGGCTGATTCAGACAAAAGTAGAGTGTACTGCAATGCAAGTTTTGGGGTGTTAATAGATGTAACTTTCCCCACTTGCCCGGATTGCTGTACTGCGCACTCCCATGTTGGGAGTGAACTGAATTATTTGACTGGGTCACGATCCTATCTCTGAAGCTGAAGCTTCCATGTGTACAAATTCCACAGAGGTATTTCAGTAACAACAGAATACTGTGAATATTCCCAGAGTAGCATGTATTCTGCTTATGGCAATCAAAATAAGGGGGAGAGGGTGAATTTACTGTTGGAATGCAAAATCAAAGGCACAGCACATTAAAAATGTGTTCTTCAAGACATTTTATGTTGCAAAAAGGGCTCTGAGCAACCTGATCTAGTTGAAGATGTCCCTGCTCATTGCAGGGGGGTTGGACTAGATGACCTAGTTTACTAGATGATGAGTTTACCACTTGTGGAAGAAGGGGCAGGCAACTCAAGAAGAGTACAGGGATCTTGTTAGGTCGTGCGGAGAGGAAATGAGAAAGGCAAAAGCCCAGCTAGAACGCAACCTGGCCGCTGTCGTTAAAAGACAACAAAAAATGTTTTTACAGATATATTAATGATAAGAAGAGAGCCAAGGAGAATCTCCATCCTTTATTGAATGTGGGGTGGAACATTGTCACCAAGGATGAGGAAAAGGCTGAGGTACTTAATGGCTTCTTTGCCTCAGTCTTTAGCAGGCAGACCAGTTGTCCTCAGGGTACTCGGCCCCCTGAGCTGGAAGACAGGGACAGTGAGCAGGATGAATCCCCCATAATCCAAGAGGAAGCAGTCAACAACCTGCTATGCCATCTGGATGCTCACAAGTCTATGGGGCCGGATGGGATCCACCCGAGAGAGCTGGCGGAGGAGCTAGCCAAGCCGCTCTCCATCATCTATCAGCAGTCGTCCTGGGTAGGGGGAGGTCCCGGACGACTGGAGGCTTGCCAATGTGACGCCCATCTACCAGAAGGGCCGGAAGGAAGATCCGGGGAACTCTAGGCCTGTCAGCCTGACCTCGGTGCCGGGGAAGATTATGGAGTGGTTCATCTTGAGGGTGCTCACAAGGCAGGTGCGGGACAACCAGGGCATCAGGCCCAGCCAGCACGGGTTCATG
>NW_008825234.1:2380317-2390747 GCF_000699105.1 Pygoscelis adeliae
CCAGGGAAGTGGTTGAGTCACCATCCCTGGAAGTATTTAACAGACGTGTAGATGAGGCGCTTAGGGACATGGCTTAGTGGGCATGGTGGTGTTGGGTTGACGGTTGGACTCGATGATCTTAGAGGTCTTTTCCAACCTTAATGATTCTATGATTCTATGATGCTATGACCTTTAAAGGTCCCTTCCAACCCAAACTATTGATTCTATGATTCTATGATTTTTCTTAGAGCCATAACCATTTGAAAATATATTATTTTAGTATTTTAATTTCAGCCTTTCTGCATCTTACTTCATTTATACTGGTATGTGAAGCAGAGTCACATACTATTCTTGGGCATGGAACTCAGCTGTCTCTCTCTATCTTTGCAGTGTTAGCACAGTCTCTGGCACGGTTTCAGCTTGTGCCAGTGAACACTTTCCCAGGCAATTCTTGGGCACATTTTGGGAGCTAACACAATGAACAGCTTGCAAGTTGTTATTCTGGTTTGAAGAGTAAGACAATTTAATATTGTGGTGTGTACCATTCTTGGCCACCTGGTTCCTATTGCCAGGGAATAGTCCCAGGCATTTAGTTTACTAGTACAGGCATAGCCTCTGAAGTATGAGAGAAGACTCATTAATTTAACTGGATTGGAGCCAGAATGCTCAGTCATTTGTATAATTAAATTCTAAAGAGAGGTAATAATATCTTAATTTATATTTTAGTATTACTGATTGCTCATTAATATGTAATCAATCAATCCTTTAAATTTCTGAGTCAACTTTTACATGAATTTATTGCTCACTAAGGAGTGCTGCAGGCAGGATTCTATATAAAAGTCCTGACATTGACAGTTGTGGATTCACAAAGTGGGTATCTGGTTCAAAACTGAGTTTCAGTTCCACCTGAACGCAATAGGATTTTGAGAAAATCTGTGGTAAACTGAGTGGACAAAAATATGGCAGATGGACTTCAGTGTAAATAAATGTATTGCCTAGGGACATTAGGGATACATAATTTAATTCACACTTACAAAAACCAGAACTGTCACTTAAGACTCGAGAACTGCTCTGAAATCATTAGCAGCAGCCAACAAAATGCTGTCCATCATCAGAAAAGATACCAAGGACAAAACAGGAAGATCATTTTTGTGGCTGATTTTGCTCTGTATAAAAGCCTGACATGCACCTGACATGAGTGTGGTTCTGGCCTCTGTCTCTCAAGAAGGACATGGGAGATTAGAGAGGGGCACCAGAAATGTGAAGATGGAGGAGCTGCCTCATAAGGATGGTGGCTGGGGTTGTGTGACCTCTCTATATTGTACCTCTTGCTGCCACTGTGGGAATCAGAGTGTTGGGCCAAATGGACCACTGGTCTGAACAAGCTTGGTGTTATGCTGTTAATGTAATTCTGGCAAGATATGTGTTTCATAAGGGCAGTTATTTGTGTTTGTGTGCATCTGAATATAAACTCCCCCATTCAGGAATGGACCATACTATTTCCGTTTCTTTTGTTTTGAATGTACTTTAAAGTCCTTTAAACTTTTCTCTGCCTTCCTAGATTGGATTTTTTTCTTACTATCTTTAGTTTCCCTTGCAAATTTTCTAGCCTTTCTGATTTCTAGTCAGTATGGATTGATAATAGTTTCCTCTTTTTTTTTTTTTTCCTGTTTGTTATGCAAAGCTTTTAAAGTTTCACTTTGTCATTAAGATACCTGTCTAACATGAGTGAGATGGATCACTGCTGAGAGGTGTTTATTTCTCCATTGCCTACCAAGGGAGCTTAGATAAATAGCCTAGTCTAAAAACCTAACTTTCAGGTGGCTAATGCTGGGTGAAATTAATTTGCCCCAGTGGGACAAATAATGGATTTGTCCCAGTGGGATTATCCACTATTTGTTCATGTAAGATGTAACTGTGTTGTAACCACTGTTCCCTAGCCAGTGGTGTGGATAATTCAGATTATTTAGCGTAAAGCAGTACCGTAGTCTATTGGTGTATTCAGAATTTTCTGATTTCCAGTTGCCAATAGTTTTTAAAAGTTAAGTGTCCTGAATGTAGATTGCTACCATACATAACATCATGATATCCTTTAAAAATACTGTTCTCATTCAAGTCAGGCTAAATTTTTGCATTGGGAATACTGACTGCTGCAAGACTAAGGAAATACACTGGGGGAAAGACATTGTAATCTTGGTCTTATTTCTTACATTCTTTTTCTAAGTATCCTCTGCAGATTGCTGTCAAAGATGGCACTAGAGTCAAGCGGCCTTTGGTCTGGTTTGGTACACTTCTACTTTCATTTTTAGGTAGGTGTCTGTGATATCCGCTATGTCAAATCATGAAGAATTTCTGTCTGGTTTGTCTTCAAATCCTTAAGTTTGGGAAGTAAACTACTGCTCTCTTCCCTCTGACATGATTCAATTCAATTTGTCTGTGAGATAGTAAATTTGTGGTTTTGCTGGATTTGTCTTTTTGACACCTTTTTCTTTTTTTAAGTAGTTTTATACCTTCTTGTCTGTTCCAATTAATCCTGTCTGAAGAGATTTGCCATACTGTATGAAGACCCCCATTTATAGTGTTGCACAGAGCCAAAGCCCTCATTTTTTCACTGGTTGTGCAGCCCACCATTCCTCTCCGGTATTTTATTTCTTCTCTTGTTTGTGGGCCTGAAAAGGCCACAAAGAAGATAATTTAGAGTTTCCTTCTCTTCAGTTCCTTCCAAAATCCTTTAAGTCTTCTATAATTGGTTCCGGTGTATACCACCTTCATCTGAGAGATGACAGATGACTTGCTTCATATTCTCCATTCAAACTTTCTGATAGATTTCCTACTTTTGGTTATGGAGACTTAATTTCTTCCATTGTCCTAATTTCTTTCCAGCTCTCACTTCCTGATTTCATTAAGACTCTTTAGGCTGCATTTTTGGCAATCATAGGGCCACTAAAAAGGACTTTACAAAAGGTATTAAAACTTTTGAAACCTTGTGATTTATTCTGCAGAAGCAGCAGAATAAACAAACCCCTGGAATAGAAGCAGGGGTTAGTCACTGTAAGAGAAAACCAAATCCAAACAGTTCTTTTAATGAGCACGGGAGACTTAATGTATGTCTTCATTGTTTGAGCTAACACACTTTTACTTCTGAGCCGATCACGTAGCTTTTACTGGCTATTACTGAGAAGTAGTTCATTTTCTGGGCAGTATTTATGAGAAATAATATATATAATGACTTCACTTTCTATTTTACTTGTGCATTAGATCTATGTGTTTATTTAATTTCAGGTGTAGCAGCCTGAACAGAGAAAGCATTCAAACATCTGACAATCTGTTATGGTAATCCCAATACATAAATGTCCAAAGCAAGAACGGTCACTTTCAGAGCAACTTGATAAACTCGTTACAAGCTGATACTTTAGAGATTTTCAAGGAAATACCCTTTCAATATACTATCTAAATTGGATAAATATCCAATTGGTAGCATCAGTACCTTTATAACCTGTGCAGCCCAACGGATTGCATCTTTAAGGCAAGCCACGAATCTGTTCTGAAAGTGAAGCTATATTCCCGAAAGTAGATCTTCAGCTGGCTGAATGGATTACTTCCATTCTTCCAGTAGGAATATATAGCATAAGAGAAAAATATTTTTGGTTTCTGGTAAAATTTCCTAATCGAGTCCATGTCTAGTAATGACTGAATTTGATCCTTGTTGAAAACAAAGGGAAATCATTGATTGTAGGATTGCCAGTAATTAATTAGACCAACAAGCCATACACGTTTGGCTTCTCTCAGTTCAGAGGAAATTATTTCTTCCTGACTCATGCCATCAAGTGACAGTTGCTTGAGACTTCATGGAGTAATACAGAGGACATCTCTTAGCCCAGTGGTGATCAGTTTATATTCTGAAACTTGTTCCTGATTACACTTTTAAGTTAAAGGTAATGATGAAATGGGTCATATCCAGCTTTTAAAAAATATATAGAGGAAATATGTGGCTGTCTGTCCAGTTCCAGTAACAACAGAGGGCAACAGTTGTCGTGGATCCACAACTGAGGCTGAGCTATGACAATTTACACACGTTCAACTGCTGGATCCCTATGGTAGCTTTTCCTCCTAACTTGGCTCATTGATTCCTTGCTCCTGTGTAGCCAAACAGTGCATAACAGAAGTTGCTTTGAGCAAAGAAACAATCTTTTCAACAAACATTGAAAAAACTGCATCAGTATTTCCTAAAGCAGTCTTGGTCTTGGGTTTCTGCAGGATGGGAGTCTCAGAAGGCATTTGGCTTCTCGTCCCTGTAGTCCCTCCATACCTGCTCTCCTTTGATACTGTGTGGTACAGTGGGAAACCTATCTCATGACATAGCTGCACAGCTGTGCTGCCTCCAGACCACGTTTCTTCTTGAAATCATGATACAAAGAGGCCTAAATCTGATGGCAGAGCATTAATTTGCTCAGGTGTTGCACCCAGGAAAGGGTATCACCAATGTACACTGAGATGCGGTATTATTTCCCTGAGGCTCCTCGGGCCGTCAGGAAAACGGCATCAGAGTTTCCAATCCTACCCTCGAGCAGATCAACACTCCCGCCCAACTTGGTGTCGTCTGCAAACTTACTGAGGGTGCACTCAATCCCCTCATCCAGATCATTCATAAATGATCTACACATTCACTACATAGTGAGTGTAACAATATGACAGGTCTCATTTCATAGGTCTCAGAAAGTCTACCTAAAACAAATCAGGGAATCCTCTCTAAACCAATGCCAGAACCAAAGTATCATTTAGAAATAATAATCTGACAAGCTTAGACCATGTAGAGTTTATTGACTATAAATGGCTTGGTTTAAGCCAAAACCTTCAGTTATGTGTAAGCCTGCTGTATTTACTCTATTAGGTGACTAGTGCTTATTAATTTCAACTGCTGATCCCCTAAACTTGTAGATGAGCTCTGTAGACATGGGGTTGAATAAGGCTTTGCTATTACAGGCTTAAGTTCTTCTCTCAGATTCACACCATTAAGATAATTATTTTTCATAATGTTTGAGAAATGCCATCCAGAAAAACCGTATAACGTAACAGGCATGTTTTATCTGTTTTATTATTTGAGCTCTGGAGGAGCTCAGATCAATGACATCAATACTTGGACTGTGGCACACATTTTATTAGTAACAGTGCTTCAGCTTGGTTTGTGAAGACAATGATGGCAAAGAAACTGCCTGTTCCAGTGCAAATTCTGTTTCCCCTGAAGCCGTTGTAATATTCACTTTACATCACACAGGAAAGTACAACTAATAGAAAAGAGGTCAAGGTCAGACAAAGTAAGTGAATCAAGCTATCTTACGTTAGATTTCTGGGTATGCCTCATGGACACAGATAGGTAACAGTGGCTGGTTCATGCAGATTTGTTGACAATTTCAATTGACCTTAAGAGGTGGATAGTTGCCTTTTATTTGTAAAAACATAGCTGAGGAAAATGATTTTTTAGCAGCTCCTTTGCTACAACTGCACTTTGAAGTATTCTGTAGAACTGTCTTTAAAACTAGTAACATTCAATGTTGCTGGTTTGAGTCAGACTTTGTATGAACATGTGCATGTGTCTGTGTATATATGTATATAAGTTGATGTAAGATTTCCATTAATTTTCATTTTTCATTAATGTAATCTTCAAATGCAAGAGCAAAGAATGAGGATGTGACTGCTTCTACAGTGTTTATATTGTATAAATAAGCCATTAAGTCCAAATTCAGCCCTCAGTTACAGTGGAGCTACTGTATTAGACAAAACTGTCAGTTGTGCTTGGATCCTTTAGGTCTTCTCAGCTCCATGATAGTTTTAATCCACTGATCCATGTTTGAATGCAATCCCTACTCATTTTCAACTTAATTCTGGCATGGTCATCTGAGAGAAGTTTGTAAAAAACTTTTCCAGTGGCTCTCAGCCAAGATCCATTTTCATTTACACCTGCATGCCTGTTTAATGTCAATTGCTTTGCGAAGATTAAATCACTGTCTAGGTTGTTATATGTAAGTTCTTCACAAGGAGTGAGCTGGACCTCTGGAGTTCAATGAATATTGGGGATATAGCGTGTTTTTGCTCACTGTAAAAACTGGTATTGCAAGCATGCTAGAATCTGAATGAATCAGACTACATTGCCACCTTGTGTCTTTTGTCTTTCTGTTATGTATAGGAGAAATGGGGGACAAAGGACAGAAAGGCAGCATGGGACGACATGGAAAAATTGGTCCTATTGGTTCAAAAGGTATGCTTAGTTCAATTGTTTCTCCATTTGTGTTTCAGATGAAAAATCTGTGATCGTTTATGTTTGAGAAAACTTTAGGGGCTTGAAAAATAGTTAACAAGTCTCAGAGTTTACCATAATAGGGAGTTTCTCATACTGTAGTCAGCCAGATGGCTGAGATCTCTCAGCCAGTTACCTTTCGCTCTGACAGCAGTATATTTGGCCTTAAAGCAGGGTGAGAATCCTGGTTTAAGGCTAAATAAAGAACTTTGTGCACCATCACACAAGTGTGGACAGTTAAGAGAAGCAGATGGGAAGATGCACTGTATTTTGGCACACTCTTAAGAGCCAGAAGACTTGAATTCTAATCTTGCCTACCCCATAGGCTTCCTATGTGACGTTGGTTATGTCATTTGGACCAACGTTTACCTAAGCATCTAGATTATGAATCTAGATTTAGGCATCACTGTAGCATATCCAGTCCTTTTCCCTCTACAGCATCTGAATTTATCGGTTCTGTGAAGTTCATAACTGTCAAAAAATGGATATTGGTACATATTCTTTGTGTTCAAGTTTCATAACTTTGGCTGGCCTTTGTTGTGGAACAACTAGCACAGAAAAATCTTTATTTTTGCTTGGGCATATTTCTACTTTCTACATTTGAATGTTACTAGAGAAAAAATAAACAAGTGCTAAATGAACTGTTGACCAAAAAAGCTGCCTTAAATTTATATTCTTTTTCATGTCTTTAGGTGAAAAAGGAGATAATGGTGACATAGGACCACCCGGTCCTAATGGTGACCCAGGTAAGCCATGACACACCTTGTGTATGTGAAGGATTTTACAAGATATGTGCATCATCACCAAAAATACATGTCTGTTTACATACTGGGGGAAATAATGAAAAATTAAATATTTGTATAGGCATTGTAATATTTCACTGTAATATTTTCAAATTACTTAAAATTATTGAAACTACAGTAGTTGCTGGACTTGTAGTGTATTTGTTGCAACAATGTCTCAGAGCTCCTCAGAGGTGTGATCACTCCAGAAGACTAGCGGGAACGGAAGCGCGACTGTCCCTATAATTCATCACCAGTGCAAAGGGACGTCTCTGCATATCCCACTCTGGCTTCCTGCCAACACGAAGGAGCAGGACGGAAGCTCCTGCCCCTCCATGGATTATTGTTATAGGAGCAGGAGATGACCAGGAATACAGATCTTCCAGAGAAAAAGGTGCAAGCCCGGCATAAGAAGTGTAAGCCTTACAAAAGTGGCAGATTCAGATTTTATCCAATTTGTCCCTTCCTGGCAGCGTGTACTAGAGGTGCACCAATTAGTTTTCTTATGAGAACATAATTTGTCACTCTAATTCTTGAGCCAGAGTACCATATACCTAGTCATCAAGCACAGTTTTGCAGTGTAAGTACCCTGTGCTTAGACTGACTTAGACACCTAAGCTGAGTAATTGGGTAGTCAAATGCAGATTTGAATAATTACACACAGAACTGGAAACTGTAATTGATCCTCATTTTGAGATTTGAGCCCATAGATGTAACAATTACCTTTTTAGTATTCTCATTCAGATTATCTTTGTCAAACCAATATCAATTTGGGTTAATAGATGGTTTTCAATTGTCTTATTTTATTGGAAGAAGTACCGTAAATTCTGTACTTTCAAAAGTACAGAACTACATTTGCAGGTAATTATGTGCATTACATGGCCTTATGGATCTGCTGTGTTATGTTCCTCATGAGGAACAGGTGAACAATGCACTGTGCAGATTTTTGCTGTGGCAAAAGTGCTGTTTGGAGAAGACTGAAGAGAATAATTTTTCTCAAAATGGGAAATTTTGACAAATGTTCTTAGTTAAAAAAAAATATTTTTTTTTTTTTTTTTGCAGGGAATATCTGTCTGTGTTTAGGTTAGTGCTAATCATGCAGGGCTGAAGCTGCATGGGAAGTGAACTGAGCTGTTCTGGATAGGCTCAGACACCCATGAGAACCATACGATGGTGCAGAGTAGCGAAGGCTCTAAGTTTCTGTCTGTTATTTGCAAGACAGCCCTCTCCAGGGCTGCCAGGCTGGGCCTTTTCATAAAATTGTTTAGATAGTTATTGAAATTAGATGGCTTTTTGCTTTTTTGTGTATCTGTATCATTTCACAGGCATCCCCTGTGAGTGCAGCCAGCTAAGGAAGGCTATTGGTGAAATGGATATCCAAGTGGCCCAGCTGACAACGGAACTAAAATTCATAAAAAATGGTAGGTTAATTTTATATAAATATTTTCCTTTCTTGTTGCCTCTTTTTACTGGTGTAATTGCTCGTAGAGGGCGTCACCGTCCCGCATCTGATTTGTGAAGCTATTTTGGGGTGTACAGTAAGTTGGTTTATAGAAATGCGAGTGCTCACTTTTCAGCACTGCCCTCCCCCGCAGCTGTTGCTGGTGTGCGTGAGACAGATAATAAGATATATCTGCTGGTGAAGGAAGAGAAAAGATACAAGGAAGCCCAGCTCTACTGCCACGGAAGAGGAGGGACGCTGAGCATGCCGAAGGATGAGTCTGCCAACAATCTGATCGCCTCGTACATCAACCAGGCCGGGCTCACCAGAGTTTTCATTGGGATTAACGACCTAGAGAAAGAGGGAAATTTTGTCTATTCTGACCGATCGCCCATGCAGACCTTCAACAAATGGCGCAGTGGGGAGCCCAACAATGCTTATGATGAGGAGGACTGTGTGGAGATGGTGGCATCTGGAGGGTGGAATGATGTTGCGTGTCATATTACCATGTATTTTGTGTGTGAATTTGACAAAGAAAATGTCTAAGCTTGTCTGCTCTTTCTTTATTTTAAGAAAAGTTTTTAAGCCGATTGTAAAAGTTACCCCATGTTTATAGAGTACAAGTGATATTTTGCAAGTATGTGGCATCAGTGTTGTACAGCTGTAAATACAATTTAGGTATTTCAAATATCAGTATTTACCCTTCAGAAGGGAAGAGCAGTGATAAGACATAGCTTGTTTTTTCTGTAGGAAAATATATGTATTTAGATAAAAATGTCGTTTGGGGCTAAAGTCTGCCCTCACAATAGTTAACAAATGTGATTGCATGACTGTAAGGGAAGGCAGAATTTGGCCTCTAGTTGTTAGAATGATTATTTCTGAAGAAGTAGATTTCTGATATTCTTTTATCTTAGCAAAATTTGTAGTTATAAATGTTAATTGCTTGTAGCGCTACAGGGATATTTCAGCAACAAGGCAAATATTTTGTATACTCCAGTTAATAAGTACAAATATTACTGTAAGTTTTTTGGATGTGAAGGTGTTACAACATTTTTTTGAAAAACAGCCAAAGCAAACCAACAAATCAGAGGTCCTACCAATTTTGTAATGTTTCTTTATTAAACTGTTCACAGATGTATGACAAGGAGGCACTTAAGTAAACTGAGTTTTAGTGCTGAGGGAGGACAAAGTTCTTATAATTTAGTACTGAAAGAGAGGGATCCCAGCCAGATGGGTGTTTTGGGGTTGGGTAAAGGTAAAAGTAAGATTTTGGTTTTCTGCATTCTTTAGTTGAGAATGATTCAGTGCATGAACTATTTGAGGCCCCAAATAATTTCTTAAAGTAAACACGTTTCACATTTGCATAAGATGATCTTGGTGCATCTTGTTACAAAACAAATGAAATACCAACCCTCCACAATTTAAGGCAGACTTCATAGATAGACAACGAATCTCATAAAAATGGTTTAGCTAGTTCCTTTTGGTAGGAAAACAGCTTACATGTTTACTCACATTGTAAAGATGACCCCCCGAAAAGCAGCAAAAGTTTCCAAAATTTTCCTGATTATGTATATAGCAGTAATAAGTAACTTTGCACGAATAATTTATGTACTCAATTTACAATTGCATGTGATGGAAAATGTGATGTATATTTAAAAAAACAACAACATAATTTCACAAAGGAAACGGTGAATTACTTTGGATCTTCCTAGGAGCCAGTTGCATGACATGTTATCTTGCTGTTAGGCATAGAAAGACGACTGCAAAATCTCTGACTGTGTTTTTTCAGGAATACCTTGCACAGTGTTTTAAGATGATTTTTAAGGAGAAATGATCCTTTGTATAACATAGTAATCAAAATACATATCTGTTCATTATGGGAGATTGGTCTATAGGATATCCACAGTGGATGTGGCATGTGGTCCCAGAGATT
>NW_008825234.1:2390776-2406917 GCF_000699105.1 Pygoscelis adeliae
AACTCATATCAACTCTACAGTGCCGTGGTATATAAACAATCAATGACCATACAATTCTGTTCATATCCACAGTCTGACAATATTTGATGCGATACTATTAATTTATACCTAAGAAAACAAACCATTTTGCTTGCTATATTTACCTTGTGAATTTGAATCCATTAAATATATATATATGTTTGCTATTAATTTTGAAGATTGGTAGCAAATTCCTATAGTATTTGAATATCAGTCCAGCTCCAGAGCAATCACTCTAAGAAATGAACAGTCCTTTGATTGCTTTACTTTCTTTCTAATAACGGTAGGTATGATTCCTATATGTTAGGTGTTCTTCCAACTGTATATTGAAATCTATTAAATAATGTGAATATGGTTCTACACTAATATTCAAAGACTCCTTACAGAATTTGCAGGGAGCTAACAATTCCAGTGGAACAATTTATTTGTTTAGAATAGCGCCTTTTGAATATCATGATTATTTCCTGCCTGCTATAGAAGTCCTGAGAAATCATTTAAATTTCCAACATACTTTTGTCAAATCATTGTAGCTATATTAAAACAGTCCAAACCTGAGTTAAAGATATCTGGAGCTCCCTCATTATGTATGTGCTGAAGTTGCTAACTGTTTATTTTTCACCTAGGTTTTGAAAGTCCCTGTTGTAATGTTCAGTTCCTCAGAAACATGAAAAGAGGCCTTTTGAGGAGGTGGGAAGCTTTTTCAGATGCCAAATGCTCCTATTTTAGCTGGAAGTCACACCATGTTTATAAAGATTGCCTTGATGTGTACAGCATTTAAGCAGTCTCAATTTCTATTAAAATTTAAGATGAAAAATAAAGGCAATGGAAAAAACATTTATTTCCCCAGTTTTCGTGTTCTTCAGGATATAGTTTTGCAGCTCTTGATATGCGAGATAGAAAGGAAATTAGCTGTATTGTCAGAGCCCTGTACATTGGCTGCAACAGTCCTTATTTCACCATTTGGGTAAGGGGAGCAAGGCTAGCGTGCAATGTGTCTAGCTGTCCTGCAAGGAGCAAAGACTGCACATGTGATATTTACCCCTGCAAGGAACTGGGCAAGAAATGATGGAGGGACTGGAAATGAATGAGCCCTTCATCATTTCCTTCACCCTCCAGTTGCTGGCCCCATAGGTGGACCCTTGCCAGAGGCAGAAATCAATGTTGCATGTAGTGCTCAGCCTGCACGAAGCCTGCTGACGTGCGTGGTAAGATTTCCATTACTCTCAGTGGAATTTGGAGCTATTGTTTTAGGAAAAAATCAAATGATAAGCTAGTTTTATTTGGGGTATTTTCCATGTGCATTAAAATCTGCATTGTAATATCATTGCTCATTTTGTGTGGCTCTGTGGAAGCCTTTGGTACATGTCTGTCTGGGAAGCATGCACTGAGATTTCCCAGACTGTACTTATATGCTTTACTTCTGATGGACGATTTTTCCTCATGAATATTTCTCCATAGCCCTTATTTATTTTATTCTTAATTAAAGGGGCATGTTGGTGCATTTTAAGAAGGCAACAATAACAGGTTTTTTTTTTTTTTTATATATAGTCATCCATTCATGCTCTTGAATGACTTCTTCACATAAAATGCATATTTCATTCAACTGTATTCTGCACCTTTAGCTGCTAAGGCTGTGTTGTTGTATTACTGATGTCAGGGCCAGATGTGCATCCCCCTTCTACGAGATGACTTGGCAAAGGTAAAGCATTTAGCTGGCTGAGTCCAAGGGGAGCTCCATTGCCAGTGAGAGCCCTGCATTGCTGTGGACGTCCTGGGAAAGCACTGGATGATGTCTGACCCTGATTGCCACCCGGATTTGCCCCTCCGCATGCTGGCTCCTTGGTGGAAGGTGTTCCTCCCACCTGCCTCGGTATCCTGCTCGGCTCCTGGTTCGCCATCCCTCGTGGACCAGCTAGTCCTTGCTGTGCCCTGACATCTGACATGATTATCCCTGAAAATATGGTTTTGTGACAGGTTGCAGGATAGCAGCAGAACTTCTCCCTGGCTGTGAGTTTCAAACTGTCTTATGTCACAGAGAAGAACTGTAAAAAATTAATATTTATACATGGGATATAGAGCATTCTTATTCATGTAAGTAAAATGGAGTGCTTTATTTTTCACAAGCTCAGGAAATGCCAGTTCAAATATGCATTACTGGTTGCAGCTGGTTGGGCTTTTTTGGTTACAATTTTTGATGGAAAGTGAAATAAGATGAAATTAAAACAGTTCTTATTGTAAAATACAATGAAGGTTCAAAATGGACAAAGAAGTTCTGAAGTAGACATTTTTCAAGATGATTCCTTTTGGAATTTTTCAGAATTTAATTTCTGAGTTCTGAAGCTTCATTTTGACCCATAGAGGGATTTGATTTTTATATTATTGTTAATATGTTTTACACCATGTCAGTAACAGTGTTCAGTATAATGCTTGAAATATTTTACTTTATGTCTTAATTTCCAATGGGAACAAGTTATCTTTTCGAAAGTTCTGTTGTTTGCCATACTGAAAGAGTTTGACACTTGAATAGATTTCTCCTTCTGGGACTGCTATGACACTGTAAACATTCTGAATACAAAACAATAGATAGCTCAACGAACATTAAGTAGAAGATATTCTTACTGATTACGAAAATGATTCATTTAAGTGTTATGCCATATAACTAGCAGTTTGTGCACTATTACAAGTGTCTAATCATTAAATAAGATAAAACAAAACCAAACATTTTAAAATACGAAAATCTTACAAATATACTTTCATCCTGAATTAAAACAAAAAGGTGTCAAAGTAACCAAATTTCCAGTAAAGCAGAAATCCAAGGTTTCCCCTAAGTCTACATCCAGATCTAGTTTTTATAGGAAACTCAGTGACTTGTGTTCTGGTGGCTGAATTAAATCCTAGAGTAGAAAATTAGCCTCCAATGCAAACAAATGGTTATATATGATGCTACCCCTTACACTTTCTGGACTGCTTCCCCTTAGCCTTTATTTTCAAGCATTCTACTCACTTAGCTCTGTATATAAATGTGTGCATGGATTTGTCCCAAGGGTCAATCTCTCTTCACTGGAGATTCTGGTTTTCAATTTTTGGCTTGCCCTGTGGTGCCAGCAGGGCCATGTCACTCAACCTGTCTGCCACAGATTATGGACCAAGAGATGGGTTTTTTGTCCACTGCCGGGAGCTGGAAATGCTCTGTGAAATGAAAGTGTGTCCGTGAAACTGCCTATGATGTGGGAGGTATTGTGCAGGACTGGAGCCGGCCACTCACCCATTCCCTGGGATGCATATTCCTGGTTGGGGAGAGGCAGTCCAGCCTGCTGAGAGGAAGAACTGACCTTGTTATTGTGGGTGAAAAGAAACCAGAGTCTTAAGATTTATTTAGGGAAAAAAATGTGCAGTGGAGGGTTTTGACTATTTACTTTACAGAGTAGCTGAGAGAAAGAACAGTTTGTTTTTAATTTTGCTGTGTTAGGAGAGTACAAACTATGTGAATTGGGAGAGAAAGGGTTTGTGGATGATAGCTGTGTGCTCAAGGTGTTTTTCTGTATGCGTGTCTCCTCCTAACCAGGAGCTTTTCAATTGGATGAGGAGGGGAGACCTCTCAAGAGGGAGAGCATGAAATGGAAAATGTGGGAGAAGCGGTGAGTGGATGTGCAGAACCAGCAGTGAGTGCGACGCCCATGAGGTGGAATGTAAATGTTACCTCCAGCCATTCTCCTGCTTCTTGCTAGGGAAACATAATTATCTTGCCCTTTCTGTCAAAACGTCTCACTATAGCTCTGGATGGGTAGCTACAAAAATGGAGGGAGGTGACCAATTTAGCAAAATGTCGGTGTCTAAATAAAGCCCAGTTTGGGTCTATGGCCAAAGAATCGCATCCGCTACTCTTTGGGTATATTAATGTATGAAATCACTGGGGATATAATTAAGCACTGCTATTCAAAGGCTAGCTGTGTAGTATTGATGAGTTTCTGTATATTCTTTACATATAAAAGTGTGCATACTGCCAAGAATTCAGCAACGGAAGGTCTGGTGTGCCCCTGAACGATACGTGTGTTACCATACTATCACCTAGTGGCAGTAAGAGGCAAAATGAATGAGCTGAGCAGTAGTTTGCTTCTGCTTGCATCAGTTACCATGTTATTGAGTGTAACTACCGATGTGGTATTGAACAACTGATTTCCCAGCTCTGAAGTCTTTAGTCAGTTTCTTCTCTTCTTTGTGAAAAGATTATTTGCATTTATAACAAAGAGATGTGCACTGATTTTAAGTCCAATGCCCAGGTGGGAGTTTTGACTAAGAAGTGAGAAGTGTGCCCAAATGAGTTCAATTATCATACCTTGGAGTTAAGAAAAAGAAAACAAGTCAAGCTGTGCTCTGCAGGCCAGCATCTAAATTGTAGGTGCAGATCTTCACCTGGCATCAATCAACTTCAGTGAAGGCAAATTGATTTATACCTGCTGAGGATTTGGCACAGTATCTTCATAAATTCTAGATTTATGCTTATTTCAGAAAGAAAGAGAGAGAGGGGTATTTTGATGTTTATAATTTATTCTGACCACTATTATTCAAAGTCTAAGCCGGTGTAACAGATACATGTCTCATGAAATTTCTGGGCTATAATCAGTTGTGACACAAATATTGAATGTAAAATAGTTGAAGGAGATGTATGTTGTGAAACTGTACCCTTGAAAGTACACAAGGGGTATGATGCAGAACACAAAGAAGCAGTAAAAGCATTTAACATAAAGAATAAGTCCTCTATCATTTTATATTCTTCTATGAAAATTGAACCTTTGCTTTTTGCCATACTCAGCATTGATTCATAGGAGTAGACAGGTGCCATCTAGTGAAGAAAGTATTTGTCGCATATCTAAAGAGCCACAAATCCAACTTTGTTCCTGCTTCATTCGTTAGTATGATCGGAATGATAAGGACAGACAAACATTCTGCAAGTGGGAAATTGAGTAATATGTTCAGTCCACTGTGTTTGTAGTACACACTGAAATAAAAGAAGGTATAAAAATGCAAAATACTAACTTCCTTATTACAAAGTGCCCTGCACATATACATATCAGCTTGTTTTATTTAATCCCATTCCCTGCATCTTCCCCAGCATCACTTCCCTTCTCCTCTAGATAAAAAAAATCTAATATAGTAACTTGTGACTTATTTAGGTAAATTTCAATATCTTTTCTAAATATCGCCAGCTTGATTAACAGAAAAGTTTATAGTTGACCTTGATGTAGGCAATTCCTTTTTCGTGCTGATTTTTGGCTACATCTTACCATTCAGAAGCTTCTGAAAGTGGAAGATAAATTCTGGATCCCTTAACCTTGCACTGCAAAAGCATAAATGCATTACAGCTGGTTTGTTGACACCATGCCTAACACTTAGTGATAACATTTCTTTTTTTAAAAATACTCTTTGAGACTACTGTCCTGGTCTCCACAGTGTCCTCCGTTTTCTTCTTAAAGCTTCTCTTCCTTTTGCATCTCATCAGACCCACAAGGGAAGTTAATTATAGACTTTTATTATGTATTCCATACTGTATTATCTTGGAAATTGATTTGCCTGTGCAGTTGTTTTGAATCATAAGCAATTTAAAATGGATTCTTTGAAAATATGGTTTATACTATTAACTAAGACAAATCTCCTTTAATTCTAGACAGTTTTTGCTTTAGAATAAATAGAAGATCGACAAATCTAACCCATGAGACAAATCTGCTTCATGATTTTAAATTAAACCGAAATGGGCTGGTTGCTCACAGATGAGAAGTCAGTGTCCATTGACCTTATAGTTCAGATAAAGCAGGGCCTGAGTTTGCTGACACCAGGCTGTACTGTGGCATGTCCACTATTAGGTGACACCAAGGATACCTGCTCTCATACTTTGTGGGCCTTACATTTGGCCAGTTTTACACGGGCCCAAATCTCTGTTTCTGGTGCCACTTGCAGATCATTATCTAGCAGTGCCTTCCTCAGGCATTGGCGGCTCCTTCTATCATCAGCGTTAGCCTGGTTTTCAAAGAACAGGGCTAATGCGATTGCATGCTGTATTTCCTCCTGATAACTTTTGAACTTTTTAGCCATTTTCAACCAGGCGTGACAGAAGGTCTTGGGGATCTGAAGTTTTTAAACATTTTGTGTAAAGATGTAAGTGTGTAATGAACAAAGATTTCCCTCAGTCCCTCCTCAGGAAATGTCTGCAGTGTGAACTCGTCTACTGTTAAACACCAAAGAGTCATCCTGGAGACAGACTATACAAAATCCTAACCGCAGGAGAAGATTTGATTAGAAATTGTCCTTTTTAGGCACTGAAGACTTGAGATAATAGTGGCAGATACTATAGGAAACCAGCCTTTCTCAGTCCCATTGCTCACTGAACAACTCATCTGTTCTATGATGTCCAGTTGATGGAATGCTGGCTGCAGTGAAAAAGGACCATTGGATCACCTCTTATCCTAGAGGAGAACATTTTCCATACATGTCTCTTTGAATCAGCTTTGCTGTGTTTTGAGTGTAAATGATATTCGATCATTTTTTTACTTAATCCCACACTGATCCCATGCCTTTTCCCCGCCTTGTTGAGATGACTAACCAGGGATGAAGACAGAATTTTCAAAACCACTCAGCATTGTTCTGGCTCTCCTGGGAGCAAGAACGGGCATTGACAGTGCCGGGCAATACAGAGTCCTGTGGATCCCACCTTTTCTGCTGGATGCATGCTGCATGCTTTATGTTTGCATTTATACAATATTTTATGCCTTTTCCCACTGGCTGTATTTTGCTTCCCTTACTCTTTACCTTGTTTATGCTGAGATGGGATATAGGCAAAAAAAATGGCCTTCTCTGCTGTTTAAACAAGTAATGTATATATGTGATTGGAGGCTTCAGATAAATGCCTTCACAGAAATCAATTTTTAATAGTGAGCAGACAGGGAAAAATAATTTGTCATAAGATTACAGAGAGGAATATTTAAACCTGTTATGAAATTTTTAAAGATCTTAAGGACTATGATAATGATTATGCAGACCAGATTTATTGCTAGGTATGTAATGAAAATGAAAAGAAATCAAAGACAAACACACAGTGGAAATCAATATTAACTAAGGTATTATGTATGAAATTAGTCTATAAAAAAAGAATAATATTTCATGTAAAAAAGATTGAGGGAAAGCAATCATGGGGCATAATTAACTGGGCAGTTCTTACTTTTGTGGCTTTTGGTGAGCCTATTTTACCCTTAATTACCCTAAACTGATTTTTTAAAAAGGTTTCTTCAAATTAAGTACTGTTTTTTAGCTTATTCTTACAGGTTACTTTGCATGTTCGCAATCTCTGACTTCATTGCCAAACTTCTAATAGAGGGTGGTTCACCTGCTCTAAGTGACAGTGTGTAGGGTTTACTGTGCTGAGAGCACCACTACAGTAGACAGCCTACCCTGGTAGATGTTTTGCCTAGCTAAGGTCAAATTTTTGCACCCCTTGAACAGAGGACAGTGGATAAATTTGCTGAATGTCTCGGATGTCTTGGGGTGCCTCAAAGGGCACTAGGTGCCTCTGTGTGAGGCAGCTGAATTGACCCCATCGTGACCACCAGTTTAGCCTCCTGCTAATTACCACCGACAGCTTTGACAGGAGATTTCTGCTGGCACGGAAGCCAACACCTAAATGGAGACTTTTAAATGGGGGTGTCCAGATCCCCTTGCTCCCCCGACTGCTCCTGGTTTGCCAGAACCCTTGGCTCAGGTTTGCTGGGTGGGAGTTGTCTCCTCTAGTTTAAACATCAGCACTGTAGATACCTGCATCTGAGCTAGTCACACTGTGTCTCTTTATAGTCTGTGGGGAGAAATAAGTGCATTCAGGGTATGGTTCATGTGTCCTATTTTAGATGTCTAAATTGGGATGGGAATGTTCCTTGTTCTGACTCCTCGTTTCTTTCCATTGCTCTAAGGTGAGACCAAGGTGACAAGCTAAAATGCAGACATTTCTGTGTGATCTGTGTGATCCCACCCGTCAAATCTCAGGAGCTTCCACCCCAAAATCTCCATTATATAGAGCTGCCACTCAGATGTTTCCCTTGTTGACCAGCTGTGTTTGTCATGTAAGGTTATGAAGAGAGGCTATATGAGGTTGTGAAGGAGGTGTGACCTCCACTAAAAGAGCATGACCTGCCACGAGTGACCTTTTGTCACATGGTGGATCCAGATGTGCCTTCTATCACGCAACCCAGTGTAGTACTGACTCCTGAGTCACACTCAGGAAAAAAATCAGTGCTCTGCCTGCAGAAAATCACTCTCCTTTCTCCCCTTCCCAAACTGGCAGTTATAATCACTATGTTAGAGGCAAGCTGAATTTCTTCTTACCTCTCTTTCTTGCAGGAGAGAGAAAGAAGAATAGTTGCCTGGCATTGTTTCTTCCTTCTTCTGCATTGCAAAGCAATAAATAGCACCTCCAGGAGAGACAATGGGCAGCAGAAAGAAGAATTATAGAATAGAATCATAGAATCATTAAGGTTGGAAAAGACATCTAAGATCATCGAGTCCAACCGTCAACCCAACACCACCAACCCCACACCACCATGCCCACTAAACCATGTCCCTAAGTGCCGCATCTACCCATCTTTTAAATACCTCCAGGGATGGTGACTCAACCACTTCCCTGGGCAGCCTCTTCCAATGTTTAACCACTCTTTCAGTAAAGAAATTTTTCCTCACATCCAATCCAAACCTCCCCTGGCGCAACTTGAGGCCATTTCCTAGGTAGCTAGGTTTCAGCCCAACGTGGAAACAAGGTGGTTTAGGAGAGGTCTGCCTTTACAAAGGTAGCCTGCAGTGAGTGCTGAGTATGAGGCACCACTACTTCTGCAGTGCTGTGGTATCTGCAGTACCTGTTTTTGTCATCTTCTCCAGCAAAGCTGCTCAGTGAGTGCGGTAAATATAAGAAACCACAACCACAGCCATGGCAAAGACCATTTCAGGGACTTCCATGCACAGAGTGTCTTGCTTGGCTAGTTTCAGCAGCAAAAGCTCGACAGAGAAGCACTCTGTGTGTGCTCCGTAACCCAGATGGGAACATACCATATTGAATGTGTTAAAAAGGTTATAGACTTCCTGCTTGTAAATGTGAAATCAAACATCTTCCAGTAATCCAGCTCTAGCTAGGACTGTACTGGGTTTTTATAAGCTGGTCCTCAACCCTTCATCTAAATCTGTGAGCTAGGAGACAGAGGAAAAAGAAAAAGGTTCTTTTTGCATGGAGACTGCAAGAAGAAGAGCTCAGATGGGGAAATGGGAAGATCTGAGGGCAAGCCTGAAGCTCTCAGGACAAGAGGGCTCATGGGGGTGAAAAGAAAAGGAGAACACTGTCCAAAAGGTCTCTGGAGGAGTTATGACGTGCTCGTGGCAGAAGGTCTTGCAAGCATAGTGCTGTTTCTCATTTGGATATGAAGAGCCCAAGGGGCCTTTCCTTAGTGAAAGGTATGTTCAGAGCATAAATGTGTTTATAACATAAGCAACTTTTTAATGCAAAAGAGACAAAAAAATCCTGTCTTTTTTTTTGTGAAACAAAATCTGTGTTTGGTGGCCTTTCTGAAAGGGTTTAGGCTGCCAGCGGAGGCATATGCTGCAAAGAATTGCCTACAACACACTGTGTAGCATCTCTGCCCTTTTAAGTGTCCACTGGGGAAAAATGCCATTGTGGAGGCGTGGGGAGGCATCGTGTGGTCCTGGCACAACAATCAGTGTTAATCAGCAGGGAGAGGGGTCAGGCCTGCAAATCCAGCAGCATCATGGGAGAGCACAACTGCATTAGGACTATCTAGAGGACAAATGCCTGGTGGTGCATCATGACAATGCTTTACTGAGGTGCTGGTACTATATAGACAACGTATTTCTTTTTAATCTGATGGAAAAAGCTTTTGTCTGCTGTGATGAAACAGGAAAGGCTGAAAGATTTACTGTCTCAAGGTTAATTACAATCAGATCTTTGGTGCAATTAATTTTAACAGGGAAGAGAATCACAGGCCAGACGAGAGAAAGGGCAGGTTAAAGAATATTTAGATGAGTTAGAAATGTTCTAGTCAACAGGGTCAGGTGATTTGGTGCAGAATACTTAAGAAAGTTGCCAAAGCAATTGCTGAACTATTAGTGATTGTCTTCAGATGCTTATGGAGGATCAAGAGGTCTCAGAGCCCTAGAGAAGCTTTCACATAGTACCTGTATTTAAAAAAAAGAAGAAAAAAGAAAGTAACACATCGGGCAGCTTAACTGGGATCCCAGAGCAAATGGTTAAACAATTAAGTAAAGACACCAAGTAGATAATAAAGTGATAGAGACAGTCCTTGTGGATTTGTGAAGAACATATCATGTCAAATCCACATTTATATTTTTTACTTCTTTGCTGATCTGGTAGATGTAGAAAACCAGTAAGATGTGGTATTTCTTGATGCTCACATGCCAAATGGGGAATAGCTTTGATTAATTTCTAGAAAGTGAGTGCACTGCTTAAAAAACTGCTGACAAAGAAACATTATCAGTGCTTTGGGGTAAAAATGAGAGGGCATTTCAAGTCAGAGTTCTGTGAGGTTTATCCTGAACACAATTCTACTCAGTATATATATTGATGTTTTGAATAATATAATGAAAGATTAAGGAGGATTTCAAGAACTGTGGGACACAGTATCATGTACAGTATCTGTATCAGAAATAGTGTGGCCAGCAGGAGTAGTGGAAAAATGCCTGATATCAACCAAAGAAATACAAAAGCAGAAAGGGAAAAGTATTGTACATAAGAAAAAGTGACCAAATGCCCAAAAAAGGTGAAAGGCAGAAAAGATTGGGAGGTTTTGGGGTTAAGATCACTCCTAAACTGCAAAAGATTTGAAGATTTGATGGTTTATCAAGACATTTCATTCTGGGATATACTCATACATAAAGACATGGAAGGGAGTTATTTTCTTTTCCCTTGTGTAGGTGGGGTCTCAGCTGGAATACTGGGCTCACTTCTGAGCAGTGGATATGGACAAAATGTTGGGAATCCAAAGGTGAAGCAACAAAACTGATCAACAGTTGGAAAATGTGACCTGTGAAGTAAGACTAAGGCCTCTATTTGATCTAGAAAAGAGTTAAGTAAGGAAGTGTATGGTGCAAGATGTATAAAGGCTCTTTATAAAGGAGATGAGAACTGATCATTTTCAATGCCTGCTGATGACATGGCATGAAAAAATAGGCTAAATGTAAAGCCAACAATATTTGGTTTGGATACCAGGAAAAATCGAACAAAAGGGGTAGTTAAGCTCTAAAACAGGTTTTCTAGTGAAGCAGTGGTATCTTTATTATTATTATTATTATTACTATTATTGTAGTATTTCCATATCCTTCACTGGAAATATTCCCACATTTAATGTAAAAAATTCTTTTGGGCTTGTTTTAAAAGCAAGATAAACTAGATTCGGCCCCTGTGCCGAGGGATGGACTAAACCAGTGGATTCCTAATACTGCTGTAGCTTAACCTCCCTGCTGCTGCCTTTGCCTCTTCCGTGCCCTACCACTTCTGACTCCTGCTACTCCCCTGCCTGCCTCCCAGCCCCTGCTCTTTCCTTTTCGCAGCCGTCCTGCTCTGCCCACACCAGCCTACGCTGCTGCTGTCTTCTGCTTGCCTCTTAATTGCCACTTCCAGCAGTGGTGGCTGGGAACACAAAGGGCCCATAAGAGGTTGTTGTGATTGGCACACCTCGCCCTTTGGAAGCCACTGGGTTACTTAGTTTCTTCTAGTCCCTTCCAGGCCCATATGTCTGTGCTGCCATGATGCTATGACTTCTTTTCCTGGCAGAGTGTAGTGTGACATAGTGCTTGACAATGAGTGCGAAGCAGCACTGTGCAAAAAGGATTTTGAGTCGTCTTCTCAGTCAGCTGCATGCTGATCTGACCGCCTACCTATGCCTGCCCAGCATCAAGGATGCACAATTATGCTGACTTCCAGTAGCTGTGAGGAATTTGTTGACTTTCCCATACAAATCCCTTGCAGCTCTTGCTTGTAGCTCAGGCACCTTTGGGCTGGCTCAGCACCACGGGCAAATCAAATAATAACAGGGTGAGTCCCCTGTGGCTGGTAATGCAAGCGCTAGTGCTGTGCTGTGCTCCTGGCACAATGCAACACAAGCCAAATGCAGCCAGGAATATGTGCCCCGAGTGAAATCTCTCTGAGAGCATGTTAGGCTAACTGCTGCAATATTAAGATATAAATAGCCATATGTGTTTACACTGCAAAAAGAATTACACCCACACACATACAATATCACTCCAAAATAAGGAAACATACACTGTTAATGTTTGGCCTTTCAGAATCAATGTTAAGTCCAGTGATTGTTTGCTGCTTAGATGTATAACTTTGCTTTGGATCTCCATAATATTTTCCCAACTTTGATCTCTTAACAGACTGTCTGTAGCAGATACTGGAGTGGAAACAGGCATAAGGTTGTGTTTTGTTTTTTTTTTAATGTTTCTAAATAATATTTTTGAGAGGCTAAATTACATTTCACAGAAATATAAGGGTATTTCCACTAGAATGAATTGTTCCAACTTAAATATTTGTTTTCTAAAGTAATTTCAAAGAAATCTTGTAAATGTTTCAAGTAGTGTTTCACAACATTTGCTTATATTGAGCATGACTCCAACTAGCTTTATCTGATAGCTGTTGGTACTTGTATGAGAAGAGACCAAGTCAGTCCTTTCCATACTGCATGTGCTCCTCACAAATCCACAGACCTCTATAGTATCTACTGTAACTCATGCCTCTTCCTAGTCTATTCAGATGTTGCATCCCTGTTTCAGGATGGTGAGTATGACTCTATCATTTCTTCTTCCTCTGCCGCTGCCCTACTCCTTTTCCCGCACTACCATATGTCCTCCTGCTTA
The DNA here is from genome assembly GCF_000699105.1 of Pygoscelis adeliae. NCBI lineage: Eukaryota > Metazoa > Chordata > Aves > Sphenisciformes > Spheniscidae > Pygoscelis > Pygoscelis adeliae. The sequence goes on from NW_008825234.1 coordinate 2,403,713, forward strand.
GGGAGTAAGTGATGGATGGCATCAACTGCTGGACTCAACCAAAAGAATAGGCAGAGGTAAGACAGGATACTTATTTCTTAGAAGGCTTCAGTGGGCTCCGCAACCTCCACGTGGACCTCCCCATGCTTATCGCTTTAGTTTTATGTTGTGCCCCAAAATGGTGTTCCGACAACTGATGCTCAAACCCCTGGGAGTAAATTACTAAATCTCTGACAGAAGAAAGATCACAGCAATTCCCCCTATCTATTGCTTGTGTCTCTGACACAGACAATGATGTCCTACACCAGCATAAAAACATGTTCTGGAGTAAACCTGGGCCATCTTACAGTCTAAATGATGCAGGACATGGATCAAGGCCCCCTGTTTGCCCTGCAGCCCTAGCTCAGTGCTCCCTATCCTGTCAAGGCCTCTGGGAATCATCTTTACTAGTAAAAATTAGGATTGTGGTAACAGTATATTTTGATAATGTGACTCAGCAATAAAAACATAAGTATATATCAGCCTTACATCCTTGAGGGAAATATAACTTTAAAAAAAATTAAATTCTACAGTTCTGTGTCACTTAATATGTGCCTTTTATGTTTTTCAATACTTGTATTGTGCATATTGTAAAGCATGTAGACAGTAAAAGAGTACATGTGTAAATTCTTTTTTCGAAACTAATAACTAACTCTGGGCATATTAGTTTTCTTGACTGCTGAAAGAGCAGAGAAAAAATCATGGACATGCTAAACAAATGATCTTTAACTGCCAGCTAATCTCAAAGCAGAAAAATCTTAGTATTTACCTGACTTTCTATATCTGAATGACTTAGCATGTGACAATACAGGAAAAAAGTAAACTTCTCTTTCTAGCTGAAGATCTAAAAGTGTTTTACAGACTCTAAAACTTAAGGTTCTCAACATCCCTGCACATTAGGTAATGATCTAATTTTACATCTGGGAGGAACTAAGGCACAAAGAAATAATCAGATTTATGAACCACATCATTGCAAGCCTGTGATAAAGATCAGAATAAAACCTGAAACTCTTCAGCATAGTCTTTTGCTTTAATTAAAGTTCTTTTCTAAGAGTAGTCGTTCTCAGGAGTTTTAGCAGATGTACAGGTTGAAATTCTGCTAATATAAGTCATTGAAATATATATTGCATCTTTTGAAATCTTGGAAATGAGGTTCCTGTCTTCTGAGGGTGGGTACGGACAGTCTACAGCAGAGCTCATAAAAAGGAAGTTACTTTTTGTTTGGCAAACCCCTCTCCTTTCCTCCCTGTGCTTCACCATAAATTGTTACAGGTCAGTAACATAATCTGATTTTTGGGTGCCTTTGGAGTAAATGGAGTTATGTACTATAAGTGAGAGAGATTATTAATGAAAAGATGAAAAAATATCCTGCTGACTTGCTTTGTGCCATGAAACCTCACACTTACATCCATTTGCATGAAAGAAGAGAGACTGTATTCTTTAAAATCAGTCATAATTAAAAGATTGTTTTAATGATGCATTACTGAATCATTTATAAATCAAAAGGAGGAGAACTCAAACTAGCTGGTACCTGCCACAGAAAGGGCAGGTGGCTGCTGTGGTAGGCAGAAGTGTATCTTGGAACTGAACTGCTTGCAAATGTCATGTGAAATAACTGAAAATATTAGAAGTAGGAATTACACATACAGAAGTTGATGACCATGAGAAAACATGCATGCAGCTTTGGGACCGCAGGCTAGAAATTACCCTTCCTATCTATGTGCAAAAACCTGTGAAAAGGCTCTGACAGATTTAGCTGCAGCAATTTCCAGTGTTACTTCTCCTGCCTGCCCTATTTTTCTGACAGAGTTTGCCACCACTTAGCAGAAGAGGCAAAATGGGACAGGTTGCTGCGCTTCACCCGCTCCTGGTCACACCTTGCATATTAACACAATTCTCTCATCACGGTGGATGGGATTAATACACTGAAATGGGGCGACTGAAGTGTGGACACGCATCCGGCTCTCTTGCTGCTGGGATAATGACAGCAGTTTCTGTCAGAGAAATGAGGGGAAGAGCCTGACTGGTAATGTTCTTACCAGCCCATCATTCAGTCTGGAGATCAGAGGCCATTTCACCCTCCCTGTTCCTGCAATGGCCCCATTACACAAGCTATCAGGCAGGCAGTTTTTGTGATGGCAGACATGCTATGCGCTGAGTGGCCTTGACAGTAAGATGCAGAGGAGGTTGGACTGATCTTTGGAGGTCACCCAGTCCAAGCCCCTGCTCAAAGCAAGGCTAACTTCGCACATGGCTATGCATGCGCACTGGCAGACATTAACATGTCCTCTGTAAACTGATTTAATGGGGTTTTTCTTTTTCAGGTGCTCTTCAGGAGTAGTTTACTTTTATAGGTCAAGAACACAAGGCACAAAAAGGTGATTTTTTTAAAGGAAAAAGTGCTTGGTTGTAAATAGAAGCTGACGTGTAGATGCATTTTTTTTTTATTTGACATACAAGTTTTCACAAAGTATTAAATTTCTGGGTTCTTCTTTTTAATAGACACTGTTTACAGCAGGTGAACGTTTTGCTCCATCAGAAAATCTATTAAAGGTACAGTAAGCTGATGCTCAGCTTGCCCAAGACTGGAGAGTTTGCATATTATAAAAAACAAATAAATCTGGTGGAGTGGGGGAGAGGAAAAATAATCATGATATGCATAAACAAATAGGTAGTTTATGTTGGTATTACACAGAAGTTGGCAATTGTACAATAAATTTTAGGATTTTGTACTTGTGTTCCTTTACCTCTTGTGCTTGTTGTTCTTGGATCTCAGTTCTCCAGGTGAGATGGGTTGAACTCTGCATATTCTCTATAAGAGGTAGGATAAGCTGTCTCCCTCTCCTGAAGATTATGCATCATCCTGGAGCTCTACTGCAAGCTTGGAACCTCTAGTTGTCATCCAGTATGGCAAGAAACAGAAGTTCCCCAAAGAAAATCAAACCATTAAGTACATAAACGGAGAATAAATGGCTCTAGAGAGTGAACCAATAAGATATAGAAATGATGACCGATGTGACAGTCAAGTCTTTGAAATGGTAGATGGTGTGAAAGTTTATGAGCATTTAACCTCTATTCCTTCACTGCCCACTTCAACTGTCAAACTAAGCAGACTGTGGGGAGCGAACTTCAATAGATGATGTGCTAATTATTTAAACCATATTTGTATTCTTGCTCCTACATCCCC
>NW_008825234.1:2406994-2409930 GCF_000699105.1 Pygoscelis adeliae
CCAGGAAAACAGTTAAATATATTTTGGAGTGTAGGCGTATCCTTTGAGAATTTTGAGGTGAAAATGAGAGAAACAATGAAATTTGACAATTATCAAGATCAAAGCCAACCTCCAGTTGGCCAGAGGAATGGAAAGCCCTTGCAATGAAGTTTTTTTGCATTTAACAGACAAATCCATCACTGGGACAAAATTTCAGAAGCACAACAATTAGCATGAGGCAGAATTTCTAGGAGAAAAAAAAGGTAAAATTAAAATGCATTTTTCAAATTTTTGTCCATCTCATGAACCCCTGGCTTTACCAGCTCCCTCATAAAATAGCTTCTGGGAAGCAGTGTTGCCAGGAAGATGAAAAGCTGATAAAGGAAGCTACTGGGAATGTCCAGAGAGCTGAGTTTTTTAAGGAACTGGTTAACTCACGTAGCTCAGACAGCTTGGGAGACTGTTTAGGTAGCATGTTTGGTGTTGTCTGTGGCATGCTGGAGTCAGCTGGCTGCAGACTGAGGCAGTAGCTCTAGAGAGTTCATCTTTGTTGTTGTATTATCTTGATTTCCAGCTGCCCAGGGAACTGGTAAGCCTTACAAGCTCCTTTACAAGCTTGCATGGTGGCTGAGAACTCTGCCAACCAGACTGCTTATAAAAACCCCAAAGAGCTCAAGAGATAAAGCAACGCAGGAGTTGGCTAGATAAAGGGCTTTAGTAGCCAAGCACCCAGGAGATGGGCAGGGGGCAAAGTGGCCAAAAATGAGTAGATTTTCCTCAAAGGTTGCAACTTAACTGGCATATCCCTGCAGAATGCTTTGATCCTGTCAAATACATTATTTTCTGACTGCTGCTGGGAAATTTCTGATAAGCTCCAAATCTAAAACCAAGTACAAATCTTTACATTTGTGTTTTTGTTTTTCACGTAATGAATAGATAAGATATGTAGGCCTCACATTACACCAAGGACAGTAACATGTAATATAGGTCTGAAAACAAAGGACCTTATTTTTCAATTTTTTTTCTGTCATTTACACTTGTGAAAGTGACTGTAAAGTAGGTTTTACAGTGAACACACTAGTGAAAATGCTCAGATGCCTTCTAAGACATATTTCCTCTGGCCTGTGGCTGTTCTTCCAGTGGAGAAAGAATTTGTACAAGCTTGATTATGATTACACAACTTTCTGATTTTTGATTACAGATGTAATTCAATTGCTGGCCCATTACTGCCATAACAACAACTTCTGAAAGGTACTAATTTGTAATCAGAATTCATGCATAACAATATGACTGATAATTATTTCTGTGAATCAAATGAGATTACCCTCAATTACCATTTTCCTTCATCACAGGGTAAATAATAGTGCAAAACCTTCTTTGGACACCTCCTTCTTCTGATGGCCTTTCTTGAAGAAGCAATTGAAATTTTGCTTACCTCTGATAGGCTTCATTATTTAAGTAAACTATTCCTATAAAATTTAGATATATAAAACTCTCACTGAAGTCAACACAGTTATGGTGAATCTATAATACTTTGAAATTGAAAGCAAAATTTTACATATTGAAATTAACATCCTCACCTTCTTTTAATGTAGACCAATATAAGTCCTTTGCTTGATGCAACTTACAATTTAGCTATGACATTAAATGTTGGGGAGAAAAATTGTTCTGTTTATTACAGTATAAATAGCTGCCTGCATTTAACTGAGAGCAGAACATAGAAGCACAGTCCAGAATTTAAACCAGATCAGTTTACTCACTATGGAAAACAGACAGATAGTTAGGAGACAAGGAAAAGGATTCCAGGTAATACACCGAATACCTTTCAGATTATAAATAACAGTGGTCTTAAAATGACATGCAAAAGAGAGGGAAAGAAGCAGTAAAATTTGGTAATTTTATTATGATATTTTCCAGTTCTTAGATCATGATTGTACTTATTTGCCTTATATTTGAAATGAGTACTTTATAGTATGAAGCACCCCTGAAACTACTGATATGTTTTTGTCCACTGAGAATGCAAAACTTCAGCTTTCATACAACACCCCTGTTTAACAAGTAGGTAAAATTAATCTGTGCTGGGCTGTGAAGAGCTTCACGGATCTCTGCATACTTTTTGTGGTGCCACAAGTCTGTGCTACAATGGCACTTATATTCAGGAAATATTAATTTTTTCCTACTTTGCACTGAAATTTATTAACTTTGAAAGTGTTCCTGAACTTGACATTGGTTACTGCAAAATACAGATGCATCCAGACTGAAGTTCTGCAACTGAATGATTTTATTAACAAAATTTAGATTTTGGTGTGAATGTCCTGGCTAACCGGGGAGGTCCCAGTTGACTGGAAGTTAGCAAATTTGACACCCATCTACAAGAAGGGCTGGAAGGAGGATTTGGGGAAGTACAAGCCTGTCAGTCTGACCTCGGTGCCAGGGAAGGTTATGGGGCACATCATCTTGAGTGCCATCATGCAGCACATACAAGACAACCAGGCGATCAGGCCCGGTCAGCATGGGTTTATGAAAGGCAGGTCCTGCTTGACTAACCTGATCGCCTTCTATGACAAGGTGACCTGCTTAGTGGGTGAGGGAAAGGCTGTGGATGTGGTCTACCTGGACTTTAGTAAAGCCTTTGACAGCATTTCCCACAGCATCCTCCTGGAGATACTGGCTGCTCGTGGCTTGGATGGGTGTAGTCTTTGCTGGGTAAAAAACTGTCTGGATGGCCGGGCCCAAGGAGTTGTGGTGACTGAAGTTAAATCCAGTTGGTTGTCGGTCACAAGTGTTGTTCCCCAGGGCTCAGTGTGGGGCCAGTTCTGTTTAATATCTTTATGAATGATCTGGATGAGGGGATTGAGTGCACCCTCAGTAAGTTTGGGCAGGAGTGTTGATATGCTCAAGGATAGGAAGGCTCTGCAGAGGCATCTGGACAGGCTGGGTTGATGGGCCGGGGCCCA
>NW_008825234.1:2410464-2425450 GCF_000699105.1 Pygoscelis adeliae
TGGATATTAGGAAAAATTTCTTCACTGAAAGGGTTGTCAAGCATTGGAAGAGGCTGCCCAGGGAAGTGGTTGAGTCACCATCCCTGGATGTATTTAAAAGACGTGTGGATGTGGCGCTTAGGGACATGGTTTAGTGGTGAACTTGGCAGTGTTAGGTTAATGGTTGGACTCAATGATCTTAAAGGTCTTTTCCAACCTAAATCATTCTATGATTCTATGTTCAAAATGGTCCTTTTTATAAAATGGATTTGGCAAAATTCCAGACAAAACCAATCAAAACTTTCCTTCAAAATCAAAAGTCTTTCCTTCACAGCTCAGGATACCAGTGAACGTATTTCTCATTTTTTTATGCTTACTATGAATACTTATCTATGTTTTAAGCCATACATATCTATGTTTTAAGTTAGTCATACACTTTTTCTCAAGACTTTTTCAATTAAACTTTTGCTTTCATATCTAAAATTGGAGAAAATTCTCCCATTCCCTCCTTCCCTAGTCTAGTGGTTTTCTGGAAGCCAAATTAGTAAGTGAATTCTACCCCTAACAACAAATAAATCAAATATAAATACTTTCATAAAGTTTTGATTGCATGCAAATTCTCTGAAAATTAATTGGGATGTGTTACAGGTTTTGTGATTGCTTTGCAGCTGGAGATTGATTTTTATTTCGCAGCCTGCCTTTTTACATAGCTCTCAATGTTGCCACACTTTCATGTGCTAAAAATAGTATTTGCATTTGAAATTCACTGATTGTGCATATCTCTTAATCTTAGTTACAAAACAAAAGAAAAGTTATAGTTTCTATATGTCTCTTTTGTTCAACAGACATGGTTGGCCCATTACCCAGCTGGGAGGACCTGGTGTTATGCGTTGATGTGAGGTAAACCTTTCTTTCCTGGAAACGGTGTTCCTCATATATCAATTCAAGCAGCATGTTTGAAGCAAGATGAAAGACTAATTTTGAAACAAGGTAAAGACTAATTTCTGAAAAGTTCCTGGATTTCATAGAGAAAGAGCTATTGAATCATTACATTGTGTAGTTCAAGTTACAGGTATGTTATTTTAGAAGGAAGTGCATTTCAGAGTTTGCAGTTGGCATAAGTAATGCCTTAAAACATGACATTTGGAAAACAGTATTGTTGCAATATCTACATGGAATCAAGGACATGATGGCAGTGGGAATGAGTGAGTGAAGAAACAGCCATTTTTTTCGTTGTTTTTTACCACATACATGAATCTTGTGCAGGGTTTAACATTAATAAGTATTTTAAAGAGGATCATATCTTTTGGCCTATACAAAGAAAAATCCTTCATACAAGATACAAGGCAAGCAACCAGCAGTTATTCAGAGTAGCTGGGAGAGATATGGTGGGACTTACCATTTTTCTTACAGGAATCCAGAGCTGCTTCAATAAGAATGAATGAAATATCATCACCCTTAGAAGAAGACTGGGGAATTAGTGTAGGGCAAATCTGCCTATCTGCCTCCATCCCTTCTCTTTTCTGATAGCTGAGATGCTAACAGCTTGAACAAAATCCTTGCCATGTAGGTGTCATGTATCACTGTGTTTTTCCTTCAACACTTTTTTCCATGTCTCCTTCTGAGATCTTCCTCCTGCCTGGCAGATCTACTCTGGCTTCACTGCCAGGGAGTCTTTTGTGCCTGCAGAAGGGAGCTGGATTTGTCAGCAAAGTTAAAAACAAACAACTAAGCCGCTTTAAAAGAATTAGCTAAGATTTTTTTTTTTTCCAAAAGAGGTAATACCTCAGACAGACCTTCATATAAATGTCACTATGTAATTTTCTGGTTTGACCATTCAGATGTGATGCAGTGTCACTTCTTTAGTCTTGTGATAACTATGTAATGCAAGTTCTTTATTGTGTTTACACTGTTTTGAACCAGCATCTCTTAAAAATGGCACTCATTTTGCTGTAAAATGCAACATAACATAGAACATTGTGTTTTCCAAACTTGTGTTTTAAACAGCACTAGGCTATGAAGATTGTCACCAGTAAGGGTGTATTGTGAATTGTCTATTACATGAAGATTTTTAAAAAATAACTATCACTGAAGAATTGGTCATTTCATACATTTAAACATTAATCCTGATTAATACTGTTCTCTTTCCTAGTGTGATCCACATGTCCAGAGCCAGATTAGCATTTTTAACCAGGACTTTTCTTCCTTACCGGTATTCAAATATATCTAGTATCTCATGCTAGAAATGACCTGGTCTTCATAGCTGATCTTCTGTTCCTTTCTTGTTCACACTACAATTTGTGTCGATGAGGTGGTGTGTAATGCTATTATAAAAAAGTTTATCTGCATTTCCATTTTCTGTGTTTCTATTTAACCAGACCCTTCTTCACTGATTGTGAAATAAGAATCACTTTTTTTGTCTGTGTAAGGACAAACTTTGTGAGTCACTGTTTCTTTTACTAGTCCAAATGGCCTTTTTTAGAGATTGTCTTTCAGGTAAGGACTTTTAGTCCTTAGTACCCTTTTCTGTGATGTCTTTCCTACTGGAAAGGAATAAAACTGCCAAGAAAACCTAGGTAAAATAAGGAGCCCATCAAGAGTGACAGTCTAAACTTGTGGCAAATATCCGGGAAGGGAAAGGCTCCTCCGCATGAGCCCCAGCCGAGCTCCTTTGTTCTTCACGGTCTCTGCAGCTCTGGGAAGCCAGCTGCCCTCCTCAGCGCCAGATAAACACCTCAGCATCTATTAGGGAAAAAACACAAAGCAAAAACATGAACTAGGAGAAAGGAATGACTCGTGCAAAGAAACAAAAGCCTCGTACTTCAGGTAGGTCTTACTGATTTTAAAAGCTGCTTATTTTCTGCTAGCTGGGAAGCAGTCTGTAACATCCACCCCAGAACCACAGTCTCCCCTTCCTGGTGTTACGTGGGACATTTAACATTTAACCCCAGGAGGTTTTAACACTCCCACCACCTCTGTAAATCTCACCCTGGGGCAGCCCACGCCAGCCTGGAAACAAGTCTAGAGCACGCAACATGAAATGACTGAGTTATGCGAATGACATTTTACACCAAAATGACTCAGTTACAAAGCCTGCTGTGATTTTTATGTTTATTTTTATTATTTTTCCTTTCTCCCCCTCCTTTTGCCACCCTTACTACTTTGGGCTGGGCCGGGCCGGGCTGGGCTGGGCTGGGCTCCCCCCTCAAGCATTGCACCCAGGGCCTCCCTCGGGCAGAGCAGGCGCGCTCAGCGGCTGGGCGGGAGTAGGTAGGAAGCCATCTTCTGGCTCCCGGCTGCCCCAGCTGCACCCCAAGGGGAGGCTGTGGGGCTGCATGGTCCAGGCCTCAGCAAGATGGTGGGGGGCCACCGCGGTGCTTGGCGAGGAAGGGGAGAAAACCTTTACGAAACCTGCCAGCCACTGCGCTTTCCAGGCCTTCATCCCTGTACCAAAGAGCTTCCCCGGCAGTTTAAACTGTCTCAGGTGATGGGGCTTAAGTGTCGCCCATAGAGAGAAAGTGCTGCCCCAGCCTACATTGCCTGCTGCCCGTGTGGTTATAAACTGCCTTAGCATTACCAGGATTTTATCATAGCGAATTGCTGTGTATCAGCCAAAATGTGCTTGAAAATGCAAAAGGGAGAGTGGAGAAAAATAGGTATGAAAATACACTTCCCTACCACACTTTGCAGTGAAAAGGCAAATTGGTTACTGAAGAAGACACCTAAGCTTTATTCAGCCACATTGCTCCTCTGGGAAATAGAGCCGATCAAAGGTTTTTTTCTTTCTTTAATACTGTAAGCAATTTGTCACCCTGAAAAGCTTTCCAGTGTTGATTTTAAAATTGTCTGCTCTCATATGGAATGCTCTAATGAAGTTTAGCTGTTCCTGCTCTGAGAAGGCAACATTGGGACTGTCAGTAGCAACAAAATAAAATTTTGATTTTTTTACCAGTGAGAGTGATGATGCTCACAGTAGACAGTACATTTTAGCAAGAGAGATCATCGAGCTTTTATGATGTTACATGTTCTATCCTGAAATTATGTGCAAATAATGAATAATCTTCCCAAATGTACAGACAACTACACTCTCTGTTATGTTTCTGTTTTGTCAAGAGAGAAGCTAGTTAAAAAAACAGTGAGATTTACTCAGTTTTGCTGTTGCTCTGAAGAGCCTTGGAGGACAGTAGAAATAGTCAAGAGCCTAGTCAGCCTCATGCATGCATTGCTGTTACTGCCCTTTGGGGAAACTGGCGTAACAAAAACACCCAGTGGCTTTTTTTCCCCCTTTTTTTTTTGACAGTGCTAGACCTAACAGACTGCTGCGAAACAGGATTCAGTCATTTGAATTCAAATCCTGAATGACTGATAAACTACATTTGTGCTTTCTGTTGTGTGTTTTTTATTGACATTTGTGAGCAAATCTTTTTTTTTTTTTTGCTTACACAGTTTATACAGTATTTAGAAAAGAGATGATTTTTATATGAGTACCCACAGGAATAGCCAGGGATGGGAAGTTCTGTGTGATTGTATCAGAATGACTGAGGGGAGATAGTTGAAAACTATTACTCCCCCGTATTTTGAATGAGACTTAGATTCACATGTTTTCTTCTTAATGGAAGTTGATGCACATAGTTTCTTGAAAATTCTGGAGGTCTTTTCATACATCAGTATTGGCAATAGCAGCACAGATGCACAGATGTAGAGAAGGGATGGCTTAGACAAATAAGCCTTAGCCTTAAACACCAAAGGCTGGTGTCTCTGGCTTCTTGGCTGTAAGGATTCCTTAACCATGGCCCTCCCTCGGAGTTATGTAGCTGCTTTGATAACCCCACATGTTAGCAACTAAGAGAGTTTTTTTTCTCTATCACCTCATGCTCCATCTCATTTTCGTGCTTGTCTGTTTTTGCTGGCACAAGTTTTGGCAGTGTTGTGCTAGTTTTTGGCATTTCCAGTGGATCTGAAAGTTGCAAAATTTTAACCTGCAGTTAAGCTGTATTGAGGAATTGATCACTTCCCTGTGAAATTAAAGAATTCTTTGTTTTCATGAACAACATTAGATAGTTGGCAGATCTCAGCTTGAACAAAATTAGTTTAACTAGTTTAGATATCCAGCATGAGCAGTTGCTCAGCTGTGCTGTGACACTGAAGATTGCACAGAATTTTTGGTCAGATTTTGTTGAAGCAGAAAACTACAGAAATAAAGTATGATTTTTTTTTTTTTTTTTTTTTTTTGGCAGAGAGCTTGTTGATGTCTGAACTGTGGATTTTAAAATGTCACTGGCATGTGCATAATGGTGCCTGTCTACCATGATTCATATAGTATCTCCATGGATCAGCCTGTTTAGACAGCCAAAACCATTTCAAAATTCAGATTTTAATTGACCATTTACAGAATTCTGTACTAGAACTGTGGAGTAAATCAAGCCATGAAACTCCCTCTCTACATATACATACATACATATACATACAAATACAATATATCAGAGCACACATCACAAAAATAACTTGTACACCAGAACAGTGATTCTGTACAAGTATGTTAGTCATTAGGCTGTTGTGTTGGAGATGGGTGGTGCCATCACTAGCTACAGTCATGAGAAGATGTATAGCAGTCTTCAGGGAGAGTTTTGGACTCAGGACTGAGAGCTGATAGAGGGCATTCTCTCTCCTTGTCTCAGTAAATTATTTTGTGTAACTGTATTTCATACAGTTACATGTGGCTAATATCTCTTGCTGGCCATCTGCAGCCAATTCCTGGGCAAAGAGTGGGATTTCTGAGTAGCCCTTTTAAAGTGTCTTAAAGCCTCCACACATAGGGAGCCCTGTGCCTGACACGCTTTTGGATTCTGCAGTGGTAGCAGTGCATAACATTTAGTTTCCTGTTCTGGTAAGTTGAAGTGATGGTATCCATGTCCTTTTTTGGGTTTCTCTTAATCCTTAGTTAAGGATTTCACACTGAGGCCAAAGTATTTTTAGATTGTCTATTCCATTTGGATACAAATGAACAAGTTTTATCTACTGTGTCTTTTTTCCTCTACAGTTACATTGAAATAGGATTTAAAAAGCCTGAGGGGAAAAGGAAAGAAATGATGGTAAGTGTTTAATTATGAATACTGCCTGCTTAAATTACTATGAAAAGATACCGATTCATTACTTTATGCTTGTATAATTTATGTTTAGCAGTTAAAATATGGTATTTCAGGGAAGAATAAGATGTGATAATAATATCAATTTACCTGAGATTCATTATGTAAAAATTTGGATACAAAGATAATGTTACTCTTGAAGTTTGTCTTAACATTCCTTTGTCCGTACTGTGTAACTATTTAAACATCACATATGCTGTATAGTGTAGACTCACTCAATGTGATATAGATTGCATACCATACAGAGTTCCTTTGGGCATGCTTAGTCAGTGACAGCTTGTCATTATCATTCTGAACGGTATTTTTGCATTCTCTCATATGGCACTGAAGGCAAACAGGATTGGATTCGTAACAGTTAAATGGGAAAGGCCTTTGATAAATTTCTACATTTTGAATTATAATTGGATTTTGATTTGAAGTAGAGATTTACTGTAGTTATTTTCTGCCTCTGCCATTGCTTTCATAGTAAAATATAGTGAAAATGAACTGGGCTAGGCTGCTGGCTTCACTGAATCTATTCCATTCTTAATGAGAATAAATAAATAAATAAATAAGTTAATCCCAAGCAACTTTTATATAAGAAATATATTTCTTGAAATTTTGGTTATTGCCTTGATACATACTTGTTATAAGTTGCTAAACTACAAGTTTGTAAAATGTCATAGTAAAACCTATTTAAATTAACATTTTAACTACTGTGAATAAAAAACTACCAGTAAACTTATATTCTTGGATCTGCATTATCAAAGCTATTATAATGAAACAAACATCTGGGTCTAATTTGAACAGTAGCGTTTCTCTTTGTACAGCTATTTGTGACGTACCTTATGAGAGTGTTTTGTCAATAGAGAGAATTTAAAAAATATCACTCTGGAAGTGACACTTTTGTTATATTTTATTATTTTCTCTCTGTCAAATTGTATTTAGAACCAAATTCTGCTTGTTCATGCATTTAGACTGAAAGGCAGAGACCAGGTCTAATTGATTATAGAGTGGATGACTTAAGTATCTGGGAACACCAGTTCTTGGGCTCTGTGTCCTGTCTGTATGTCATGATGAGACCTAGGTGTTTATTATTGTCCCCTTCTTGTACCTTCTCTTCTATTGAAATGATACCAGGAACATGGGCAGAAAGAGATCTTTAGGCAATAGCTATACTACACAGTGTCAGAGCATGTTTCCCTCTGGCTGCATCTTTATTAATACATTAAACAGTCTCCTAGAATATGTTTGGGTACTGAAACTCTACTATCTGTGCTGTGACATGCTTTTGACTTGTGCCAGCTCATACCCCAATTCCTAATCACAGTCTGGAAGTTAGGATGGACCAGAGATCATTCTCAGTAGGCATGAACCCTGTTTTGTAGACTAAGTAAGCTTAGTATTATGGAGTAGGCAGATGACACTACATGGTTTTGGGGCTGGGGAATAGGTATTATCACTGTTTCATTCACTAGTGTAAATGTGGTAAGTCCATTTGGTACCAGGATTTTGTGATAAATTGTCCTGCAATATTTGGCCAGTTTAAGAGCTTTGTTGTACTCCACAAATGTTCTTTAAAGCTAGAAAAATAGTAGCTATAAGGAAATTAGAAGACTAAAATGAAAAACAAAATTGCATCATTGCCAACAGTAATTAACGTATACTCCATCTAGAACTGTAGCAGCACTCGATGGCCACCTTCATACTAGTACGGACAGAGCCAGGACATGGTCCTGAGGACTGGCAAGAGGTAGAATAAAATTTCCAATTTGTTAGTGTAGTCCCTGACACATTATTGGTGAATGTCAGTTGTCACTCTTTCAAATATTGTCCTTGTTTTGAGGTTAACATTCCCTGTGGGGAGGATAGAATATCCTGTGAAGAGTGTTCAGCTAGGGATACAAGCCATTCTGTGCTTTGTGCTATCCAGTCCCTGGACCTTTTTAGCTTATTGATATAGATACAGCTAGTGAGGCTGACTCAAGGCTAAATACAACGTGAACGTTGAAAGAGAGATTGTAGATTTTTATGTCTAACCAATTCCTTGCCATATACATTTGCTGATAGAATCCCATCAGTGAAGATGTCTGTCTCACTGATTCTTCGTACCTTTTTTTTTCCTCACATAGCACTTGCAGCTTTTGCATCTAGGGACAGGTTTTATGTTGGAGAGAAGATTTATGCTTTCCTACCTTTGCCATTACACTAGCAGCAAATCTGTGTTCCTGCTGGGTCCTCATCACCAAACATGAATTCATTTGGATGAATAGATTGAAGTTACAGAAAAGTTTACAATCACTACAGTATCATTAATGATAACAGGGCTTTCTATAGCATAAACTAAAGCAAAATGTTGCCAGCAATGTCTTTTTCAGTAGGTGGGGAAAGTAGGTTTTAGAGTTACTGGCCTACTTACCATAAATATTTAGCTGTTTATTCTGGTTTGGACTCCTGTGTGGGAAATCCTCTTTGATTCCAAGTCTCAATTTTTCACTTCTTGGCTTAGCAAGTATTAGAAATGCTGTGGTGGCAGCTTATTTTCTCAGAGGAGAGAGCTTATCAGGCCATTTGACAGCAACTTCTCTGGTTGATTAAATTGTGTCAGCTGTTTCAGAACAGAAAAGTCTTTTGGACAAATGGAGAATGAACATGACACAGGTTTTTGAGGATAGAAGACATGAAACAGTGAAAACCTTGGGATTCCTCAAGTATGACAGATTTTCCAAAATACTGACAAGTAACATATTGCACTGAACAAAGACAGTATTTGAAACTGGGACTATATTTAGTATTTATATTTAAGGAATGCTTCTGAGAAGAAAATATTTTAAACATCTTGCATCAGCTAATGATGTATGATTTATTTTTTCTGCAGATTAAACCAATAATTCATAGTACTATCTGTGTGCCTTCCAGATGGCAATTTATCTATAATAAGCCATGTAATATCAAGTAAGTAAGCGTGTTATAAATCAGACATTTACATTTGGTTTTAAGTTTTCTACTATAACAGTATAGACAAACTCCCAAATGTCTATGTTCAGTTAAAAGCTGAATGTTTGTAGTGAAACCCTGATTAACGAGGTGTGATTTGAAATGGTCAATTTCTATCTTGGTTTAGATACTGTGAATTTAAATTAAATTTGCATGGTATGACAGTAGGCCTAATTTTTCCAAAGTATTCTTAAGGAAGGAATTAAGTTGAGAGTAACAATGTATTGCAATGCGTAATTGTTTTATACTAGTGAAACATGAAGAAAAAGCATTATGTAATATTTGGAAAAGTTATATGATAAAATGTGTATACATCATAGATAATATGGTAAAATGACACTTAATTCAAGGGGATATTTAGAAAAAAATCTCAGAATCACAAAGCATTGCAGAGATTTCTAAAACAGTGGAGTGTTATGAATGGAGAATTTGAGAAATTAATTCTCTGAACTGTTAATGAAGCCTGATTTCCTATAGATTTCTGTCCTATATTCCATAAACTTTCTCTAACAAACCTGGATAATAAAACAGAATAATAATTCACATTTATCTTCCATGTGCCTTTGGTCACCCTGCCTGGGCATACGAAGGGGTGTACCATGGCTACAGTTCTTACCAACAAGTTCCATTACTCAAGTAATGTGTATAACAAAATTCAAGCAAAGTCACCTTCTTTGGAGTTGTGATGCTTCCCACACAGCAAGACCATATCAGTTTAACTGTGCAAGAATGGGGGAGTAAAGTGTTGGATATGAAACAGAAAAGAAAAGAATACCTTGTTTCTCCATGCTTCATGTTAAGACTTATTTAATGGAGAAGCTATTATTTAAAGTGATGAGCATTCAAAGTGGTATAACTAGAGAAAGGGCTACTTGTAGAAGTTTATAAAAGTTGATTATCTAAGTTTTAATTTGATTTCAATGTAACTCCTAATAATTCAAGCTATTGTTGTAACAGTGTGTACATGTAGGTAATTCTAACAAGTTACAAAAACAGATCAAAAGGCTCTGCAGATTTTGCGAGGTCATCCTTTAGTTAAACTGTTTTTATATGACCTTTTATATTATCTCTACCTAAAAACTTGTCTATAATGGGAGAAGCTCAGGAAAAACAAATGTGTTCCCATCATTAACTGAAAATCAGTAGACTTAGACTCTGACAACTGTTCTATGTTCAATTAGTTCTGTGCTTGAAGACAAGACTGACAATAGTGTGTATTCTCTTTGTATGTAAGTAGACTGTTAACCCCAAAGCTTTGTATGATCTTATCTGGAACTGTATTGTGGAGATCTTTGAAATAATCATGATAAATCCTATAGAAAGGTTTGTACATTAAAGCAAATAACCTTTAAATTGTACCCAGAAATAAATACAAAGCTGAGGTAATTCTCAAAGTGCAGATGCGATGTAGGGAATGTTGCCATCAGGCTAATGTTGAAATATTTAATTTTTCTGTAATGAAGCAATCACACATGATTCCAATGTCAAAATCAAGAGCTAAGGTTAAAAATATAAATTGAAGAATATCTCTGACGTATGATCTGAATTGCTTCTTCAAGGAAAGGAAGTGTGTGTTTATTTGATTGAATAATTCTTGAACCCTGTGTATCTTCCATCGGCAAATTAAAATAACAGAATTTAGAGATGAAGAAGATTCTTTAGGTCATGTAGTTAATTCCCGTGGCTGCCATGCCTTACACTATACAATGTGTTTTCCTTGTCTGCCCTGGATTTATATGTTTCTAGGGATGAAGTTTCTAAATCAACCCTCAGGGGATCATTCTGCAGTTTTGTATTTTGCATTAACAGTAAGTTCTTTGGATAGCTATTTTTTTCTTAAACTTGACCAACAAAAGTTGTGTCAACATACATAGTATATTTGAGGAAAAAACTGCTAAAAATGAAGAATGGATCCCCCTTTTCTGGTAAACTGAATGCTTGTTTCACCTACACGATCTCCAGGCTTTACATGACTTTACTGAACGTTCCACTAGGTGGCCCCAAACTTCTTCTGAATGCAGTCTTTATTACTACAAGATGTTGTTTTAAAGTGGCATGCAGACATAAATATTTGCTCTTGGCTGAAATTTGACACACTGTGCTAGGCCTTGCCCCAGGCTTCTTTTTTTCTTTTAAAGCTTAAAAAAAATGAGTACGTGTTCCTGGAAAGCATTTTGCTTGCCACAGTATTCTTACCTATATAGGAAGTTGTATTATGCTACTTACAAGCTAAACAGGTGATTAAAATATGTTGCCTCGGTCTTGAAACAACTAAGTATATTATTATATTACACATAAAAAAAAAAGAAAAGTAGGGAAGAAAGCTGTTCAATATTGAGCATTTAAATCCTAACTGCATAAAGAATTGTTAAATTAATAAATTAATTTTTATGCTGTCTAAATTGTGTTAAATCCCTTATGTTACACAGAAGCAGCTTTAGATTCCTGTTTGATATACATAGGTGATTTATTAAAAGTTTTTTTTGTTGTGGAAGAAGATACAGAAGATACTTTCTAAAGGATTTTAGAGCAGGTTTGCACCACTGTCAATTGTGGACTGGCTGATTTAAGCCTAGATTGCAAAATCCCTTTTAAAACAGGTTTTTTTTCAGCTGTAAATTTGTAAATGCTGCCTTCTGTGCAATCCCTTTTTTATGTTACAAGACAAGGCAACCTGCTCGCAAACTGCTGGACTCATAGTAGAAGATCAGTTATTTTTTACATACTTTCTTATGGGTTGGATCAGATTCTAAGTTTCATCATTGTTTTGTGTGAGAGACTGGATATAAGACTGAACCCTTGATAACAATTATAAATAGTACAAAATAGCTGAAAATGTTTAGATGTAATGTAAATTACTTGTAGTTTCAAAATAGAAAAGGTTATTAGGAAATTATTTATTGGTAAGAATGTAATAGGTGAAACTGCAAGGAATTTTCAGTTGAGATGCAATATCAAAAAAAGTGAAAAGATTTAATGAGTAAAAATTAATGAAAAACAAGTGAAAATTAAATATTAAGATTGGTATCATTAGTGATGTAGGAAAGGGAATTATTTTAATGTTTGAACATGTTGTGAATTATGGATAATCTTCAGAAGGTATAAAAGAAACTTAAACTTGTGGAGTAATGTGAAGAAGTGAGGAGTTTCAGGGAGAAAGGATGTGTAATGCTAGGGGCTGAGGAAGGTGGCTTTACTAAGTTTTTTTTTATCAGAAAATGTAATTGTTGGAAAGGAGATTGTAGTATTCAACAAAAGATGAAAACATTCAAAATATTTTTCTGTTGATTTAGTGGAATCTATATTTAAAAGAAGCGTTTATGTTGAAAGGGAAAGAAAGAATAGAAGAAAGAAGAAAATAAGGAAAAGGAAAAACTGTAAAATAAGACATGGGTTTAGAGAATCTGCCATTGATATAAAATCACATAGATCACAGAATTGTTGAGATTGGAGGGGACCTCTGGAGGTCATCCAGTTCAAACCCCTACTCACAGATGGATCAACTAGAGCACGTTGCTCAGCAGCATACCCAGTCAGGGTCTGAGTTTCTCCAAGGATGGAGACTCCGCAATCTGTCTGGGCAGCCAGTTCCAGTGTTTGACCACCATCACTGTAAAAAAGGCTTTTTCTTATGCTTAAGTGGAATTTCCTGTCTTTCAGTTTGTACCCATTGTCCTGTGACTAGATACCACTGCAAAGAGTCTGTTTGCTTTACTCCCTCCATCAGGAATTTATACACACTGATAAGATCCCCCTGAGCCTTCACTTTTCCACGCTGAACAGTTCTCTCGGCTTCTCCTCATCATCTCATATATGCTCCAATGCCTTCCTCATGTTTCTGGCCCTTTGCTGGCTTTGCTCCAGTATGCCCATGACTCTGCTATACTGAGGAGCCCAGAACTGGACACAACACTCAGATGTGGTGTCAGCAGTGCTGAGTTAGAGTGGAATAGTGGAAGGATCACCTCCCTCAACCTGCTTGGCAGTGACTTGCCTACTGCAGCCTGAGGGGCTGCTGCCCTTCTTTGCTGTGAGGGCGCCTTGTTGGCTAATGTTCAGCCAGAAGTACCAGGGCCTTTTCTGCAAAGATGCTTTCCAACCTGATTGTCCTGCAGCCTGTGCTGGTGGATGGGGATGTTCCTCCCCACATACAGGTCTTAGCATTTCCATTTGTTGAACTTCCCGCGGTTCCTGTCACTCCATTTCTCCAGCCTGTGAAGGTCCCTCTCAATAGCAGCAGACCCACTGGGCGTTATGCACCACTCTGGCCAACTCTGCACTGTCTGCAAAGTTACTGAGGACGTGCTCTGTCCCATTGTCATTAATGAAGAAGTTAAACAGTGCTGGTTTCAGTATTGACCCCTGGGGTTGGTCCAGCACTAGTGACTGGTCTTTGTGCCACTGGTCACAACCTTTAAAGCCCGACAGTTCAGCCAAGCTGCCTGTCCACTTATGTAGTCTGTGCTTCTTCAAGTTGTCAATGAGGATGTTATGGGAGACAATGTTGAAAGCTTTTGTAAAGTCAAGGAAAACGAAACAGTAGCAAGTGGTCTGTCTTCTAAAAGAGGGTCAGGCCAAAAATGGTCATAGTCACTTAGCAAGACTGAGAAGGAGCAACACCTAATGTGGACTGCAATGAATAAAACAGTTGATTTGCTAACCGTTTTAATGAACTGTACCTTATTTCTTCTAAGAATCATGAGAACATCTTTGGACAACATGAAGAGAATGTAGCTGAAGTCTGAAGGACAGCGTATTTCACTGTTGACTCATCTATCATGTCAGACAGGCATATTAAGGATATGATCCTGTATTTTTATGAATGAGTTTTAAAGTTTAATGAAGTAGGCTAAGATTTAAAATGAACTATTGAAATCTAAGTGGCAGTACTAATAATGATCTGGGTTACATAATTTTGTCAATTTAATATGTTTTGCCTTTTTGGTTTTTATTACTTTCTTTACTAAAGAAAAATACGTTCTTTGCCTCTTGGCAGTGTTTTCCCCAATGTAGAGATCATCAAGTCACCTATAAATTTCTCATACTGAGGTTTACTCTGAAAAGCTTGCCCTAATTAATGAAAGAATTTTTCTTCATTTAGGAGTTGTTCACAAGTAAGAGAAACTATCAACAATTTGATATGTAAAGTTTCTCAATCTGCAGTTTATCATTCTTTTTATTCATAGATCATTTATGTAGCACGCATCAGATTATGATGTTCCACTGTTTGATTATATATGGAATATATGAAGAATGACCCATTACCAAATCCAGGATTTTTTCAAGCCTCTAAGTTAACACTCCTTAAAATGTATATCTAATTTTTTCCTATGGATGTGGCCTTAGTGTAGTCAATCATACATTAACTGAGTTCATGTTTCCAGCCAGCTGGAACCGTGAGTTCAACTAATATACGATCATATCATACTGAGCAAGAGGACACGGCCGGTCACGAGCAGTGTTCCCCAGGGCTCAGTTTTGGGGAGGGTCTTGTTCAATATCTTTATCAATGATCTGGATGAGGGGATTGAGTGCACCCTCAGTAAGTTTGCAGACGACACCAAGTTGGGCGGCAGTGTTGATCTGCGCGAGGGTAGGAAGGCTCTGCAGAGGGACCTGGACAGGCTGGATCGATGGGCCGAGGCCAACTGTATGAGATTCAACAAGGCCAAGTGCCGGGTCCTTCACTTCGGCCACAACAACCCCATGCAGCGCTACAGGCTTGGGGAAGAGTGGCTGGAAAGCTGCCTGGCGGAAAAGGACCTGGGGCTGCTGGTCGACAGCCGGCTGAACATGAGCCGGCAGTGTGCCCAGGCGGCCAAGAAGGCCAATGGCATGCTGGCCTGTATCAGAACTAGTGTGGCCAGCAGGAGTAGGGAAGTGAT
>NW_008825234.1:2425843-2439061 GCF_000699105.1 Pygoscelis adeliae
GGCTGCCCAGGGAAGTGGTTGAGTCACTATCCCTGGAAGTATTTAAAAGGCATGGAGATGAGGTGCTTAGGGACATGGTTTAGTGGGCATGGTGGTGTTGGGTTGACGGTTGGACTCAATGATCTTAGAGGTCTCTTCCACCTTAATGATTCTATGATTCTATGATTCTATGATTCTATGACTTTATGACATGATATTGTGTATCAAGATTTAACATTATTTAATAGTAGCTGGTCTGATTTTCCAGAACATTGTTGTAGGCCATGTTTTAGTCTAAGAAATGGATGTCCTAGTGAACTACAGCTTTAATGCAATGATTAATGTACAAGGCTATAGAAATCAACGAAGAGATTGTCACAGCTGCAGGGGGTAGGTCAACAAAATAAAATGGGCAAGTGTTAATTAGTAAAGACAAGATTAACTGATGTTTCAAGTGTGAAACAGGATTTAAAATTATATTTGAATAGATGATATAAGTTCAGCCAGCTTTCTTCTTGAGTCAACTGTTTTTACTACTTATTATTTGGTTTTGATCATGTTCAGTTTGTAAACAAAAAAATAGGGTAAGTCACATGGTGAGCTTGTAGTGTATCACCAGATAAATAAAATAAAATGAAAGAAACAAGTTCTACCTATTTAGATAAAGCTCTTCATTTCCCAGGATGTTAATGGGAGTTTCTTTCTTTCATACTTAGAAAACTTCCATCTAAATCAGAGATGATAAAATATCTTTTCTTTTATGTTTAGGATCCTTCCTCTAATTATTAAAGGATCAGAATCTTTACACTTCACAGAGTTCTCTTTGGGAAAGCCTTTACAATACAAAAATCTTACAGGGATGTCCTGGTTTTGGCAGGGATAGTGTTAATTTTCTTCTTAGTAGCTGGTACAGTGCTGTGGTTTGGATTTAGGATGAGAACAATGTTGATAACACACTGATGTTTTAGTTGTTGCTAGGTAATGCTTACACTAGCCAAGGACTTTCTAGTTTTCCATGCTCTACCGACTGAGAAGGCTGGAGGTGCACAAGAAGCTGGGAGGGGGCACAGCCAAACTGGCCAAAGGGACATTCCATACCATGTGACGTCATGCTCAGTACATAAACTGGGGGAAGGTGGCCGCCGGGGGGGCTGCTGCTCGACGACCGGCGCAGCAACCGGCGGCGGGTGGTGAGCAGTTGTACTGTTCACCTCTTTCTTTTATTATTATTATTATTATTATCATATTATTATTATCATTTTATTTCAATGATTAAACTGTTTTTATCTCAACCCACGAGTTTTTCTCACTTGTGCTCTTCCAATTCTCTCCCCCGTCCCACCGGGTGGGGGGGAGTGAGCGAGCGGCTGCGTGGTGCTTAGTAGCCGACTGAGGTTAAACGACGACAAGGGATTAGAAAAAATGTCCTTCTCACTTATTCTAACTTCAAAATGACTCAATTATTCTTTCTTGGTCTTTCTAAGCAACTGTTCCCTTCAGATCTATCCATATGTTGAAAGTGTTTATCAGGCAGCAGAAATGTTCCTGAAAGCTACAAATAAAAAATAACGTTACACTGAACTTTGTTACGTTGTTTTCCCTTATATCTCTCAGGGTCTATGCTTATTTAGAAGTTGATATGTTTTCTGCTTCCATATTGATATCAGTATTTCAAGAGTTCAGAACTGCAGACTGCAAACCAACACATTATTTACCACAGAAAATTTTATTTTCCTATTTGTAGAAACTATTTTATAAATCCAGCACGTTTAAGTCGTTAAATATGGCTCACTCTCTCTTGCTTTACATGGAACCTACTGTTTAAGGCCTTAAAGACTGAGTAGGCTTTCCTGTTAAATTAATTCTTTAGTTTGGAATCTGATTTTTACAACCATGCTAACATATTCCTTTTGGTCTTTTGAATCACAGTTTTGTGCAACATTGAAAAACCACCAACTCTTATGCTACATTATCTTCTATTTGTCTCAGACAATTTATTTCTCTTTTGAGAGAATGTACATAAGTGCAATTGTTGGAGCTTTTAGACTCAGCAGCCACTGTGGGGATGCATTTCTTCTCAATCTCCTCCATATGTTACACATGTAGTGTAAAAAGAAGAATATGAACCTCAACTCCCATCTTTTATTCTCAATATCACAGCTGGGTCACAGTGATTTTTTCTGTGGCTTATGTTGAGTTTGTGGTCAAGTCGAGGCATCTCCTCAAAGTGACTTGCCTCAGTCATCCACCATTCCCTCTTAGATGCAAACAATTTTAGTACATATACATTTCTTGCCATGATTTCCTTATGCACAGGCAGTGGAGCATGCAGTTTGAACATGCCCCAAGCCTTCCTCCTGCTCCTGGGGTTTATGCTACTCTAAAAGAGGCATAGCATATAATTCCCTTTCAGTTCCCCTCAGTCAGTTGACTGAATCAAGCTGCTTTTCTGTGTTTTCTGTTGTGTAAAACTTTCATCTTTATTTCTTTGCTACCAAGACATCTTTCCACATCTTGAGTATTTTATCAGAACAGTTTGTTATTGCTGCCAGTATAGACTTCTGAGATGAGGTTCTTATAGACATCTACTGCTGTTTGAAATCCTCTAGTGTATCCTGCCTGTCCTCCAGCTGCTGCTGCAGAGTGACTTGAGGCTCCAGAAGTCCTGTTAGCCCCCCTTGTTGTGTGTCTCAGATTCCATATGTATCTGAAAGGGCATTAAATGCCAGTGATTAGGCAGCTGAGACTTGTATGTGTGATGGTAGGTAAGTTATGGAGTTTATTCTGAGACCTTCTGAGCCAACACAACCTGTTACAGACATTGTCTACTTTCATCACCCTCAAAATTCTCCTTGCCTGTTATTATGGTACTTTTGGCTCCCATACATGGACTCCAGACTTCTGTAAGTCCACCTTCAGCTGAGTAGATCAAAAAGACCTTATTCCGGAGGAATTTTCTAGAAGTGATCTTACAGGAAACAGATCGTACAACAGTTACTTTCTGGGTATAGAAGGATCAAACTTGGAGTCCAATTCTGGATTTTAGAAATCTGCATGCTTTTCAAAATAACATGGCTTCATAAGAGAAATTAGTTTATGTCTGTGGACTTTCAAGAGGCTTATTCTCATGATGTTTCTGTCAGACCTTTCCGTTTAAGTGCCTACACTGAAAGAGGACTTGGGAGTTAAGGTAAGCACTGAGCATCCTAACAGAAGGATTAAGAGCTCTTTAATCCCACGTTGGTCCACATAGAAGCCATTGGAATCAACAGTGGCTTGCCTTACCTTTGAAGACAGTGATTTTGTAGAAGTTGGACAATACATGTGAGCCAGTTTCAGTACTGAAATCTCAGTTCTTTTCATATCATGGCTTGGATGCTGGATGGTTCTGAGAGTTAAAAGAAGATGGATCTTCTATGGTTAGATACGTCCTTACAAATGACAGCATTCAGTCTAAATAGTCAAGGTTCATACCTTTTCTTATGACACAGTTATTAACTTGTCTGCTTGTCATGCTACATTGTTTATTGGATCTGAAGATTTTTATTAGTTTAGTCAGAATTAATCTGATGGTTATTTTACTCAGCTTCCTCATTTTATAAGTTTTTGTGCAGTCTCATATTCTGCAACTGGTAGGCTTATGACAAATATTACAAGAGTTTTTCCCCTAGTTAAAAAATCTGGTACCATAATAGGGTTTAAAATGAGTGCTAATTTTCTTAATGGGAAAACCCTAGGCAATGTGTTCTTTCTGTTGCTTGTTTTTGATAGCAATTACTTTATCTATGAGACCAAGGAAGGTTCAAACTCTAACATCTGAACTGTAATTCTCTCTCTTTTTATTTAAAGAAAACGGTTACTCTTAGAACTTGTACTAAGTTTTCATGCAGATACTACCAGTTTTGCTTAAATTGAGAAACTAATTTGACTGTATTTTTTCCAAAGCCACACAGATTAGATTCAGACTTAAAATTGCTTAGTGCAGTCTAGTTGTTAGATCTGCTTTATCCTTTTATATTGACAGAAGTTCTTTTAAAGAGATCATTTTTACATATCTGTTGGCAAATGACCTAAAGGATTGTTTGCTGCTGAATAATTGACTGTGAGATGTGTTATAGGGTTACTAACTAAGACCACCCTCTTTTAATTAGGGCTCATTCAACCACAACTCAAGACAATCAGAGATATACCATTAGTTGACATCTACAGGGCTCCTGTAAGAAATGTGATCTTGCTGAATGCTTGTGTTGCCTTTCAGAGAGCGTCCATCTTTATTAAACTATGGCCTTGGAGCGTGCACATCAGATGATTGCCTGCCTGCACAGGTCAGTGTTGTGGGGCACTGTTTCAGTGAGGATGTATGTATTTACAAACCATTCTCCTACAATCTCTGTGAGAATACTGATGGAAGGAGGAACACATCCTACCGCTAAGATGCAAGACAGAGAGAGAGAGAAGGGCTTGCTCCTATCAGGTTATCTCTCAAGCCACTGAGTGTTTTTCCTCTGCCATTCCCAATCTGACTGCTTTGGAAAGCTAGATGGGTAAAAGTGAGGAAAAAACCCAACAACTTGTGGGTTGAGATAAAGACAGTTTAATATGCATTGCCCCCAACAACAACAACAAAAAAAAACCCCCAAGTGGCACAAAAGCAGTCACTTGCCACCAGCAGACCAATGCCCAGCCAGTCCCCAAGCAACTGCTACCTTGGAAAAACTCCTTTCCAGCTTTTATTGCTGAGCATGACATTATATGGTACAGAACATCCCTCTGGTCAGTTCGGGTCAGCTGTGCTGGCTGTGTCCCCTACCAGTTTCTTGCCCACCCCCAGCCTGCTCATTGGGGTGAGAAACAGAGAAGGCCTTGATGCTGTGCAAACACAGTTCAGCAATAGCTAAAACACTGTTGTGTTATAAACACTGATTTACTCACTAATCTAAAACATAGCACCATACAGGCTGCTATGAAGCAAATTAACTCTATCCCAGCCAGACTCAGTACAGATGTCCTTTGAGTATTTCCCTTTTTCAGAACAGAGTGTGCAGGCTTAGCATGTGTTTTAGAAAGAATCAGAGCTTGTAAGATTTTCATTATTTCTTCATTTCTCCATTGGCTTCTCTTTCTGTAGTGATTTGTCTCCTAGAATTATGAGATTTTCCTTGGAACTTCTCTTGCTGGATAATTTCAGCATGTACGCTGACCTTCCCTGCTGTTGGGAAGCAGGGCACATTGGTTAGCACTCCATTTGAGACAGCAGTAGACCCTCTCAGTACTGTTATTATCTGCTTGCCTTCCACATTTTGGACAGCTTTACCAAATTATCTAGCCATTTAGAATGAACCTTTCTTCCTAATGCTTCAGTCTAACAGTGGGTAACCATTCCCAGATCCTTCAGTCAGGGTCTGTTTTCATAGTTTCCAGCCTGTCCCTGAAGTTTCTCGCAGTAGCAGCAACTTCAAAAAGAGGTCAGCAGTCTCAACCCTGCTGTCAGGAAATATAAAGGTTGGGACATATTCAGAAAGGTCTATGCTTCTCTTTGTTTTGTCAGTTTAGGATGTCAAACAGGCTTTCAGGGTGCATTGTGGTACTCCTACAGTTCAATCAGTTACAGAACTTGAAATGGCCTATATAGAAAGTGGATTACTTAAATAATGAATGCTGCTTCAAACAGTCCTGGATGAAACAGATATTGTGACCTGGTTCATGACACTGCAAATAGTGGTGAATCAAACCACTTAGTAATCCAAGTGGTTCATGGTAATCCAAGAAACTGCTGTTTTGAGGCCAATCAGTAATATTAAGAGTGTTCATAAAGGTTATGACAGCTGTTTTTGCATGCCTCCAGAAAACAGAAATTATCCTTTTCCCATAGCTAGGGATTTGGTCAGCAAAAGTGGTTCTTGTGGTCAGAATTCAAGCAGTCTGGCAAGCTTTGAGAGTCTTCAGTCCATAGGGACTAGTTTATAGAAGACACATCTCAGAATTCACTGAGGTGAACTGGACATAGCTTTTGCCTAGAAACATAGAAAGTTTATCTTTCTAACAATCATTTAAACTCCTTATGGTGTCGATTCCTTCATTTGTCTCTCCTTAGACAATTTTAAGTGCTTGTCTTGCAGCTCTTAACTCGTGCTCCTTTGTATCCAGGTTACTCTTTATGCTTGACTACATATACATATATATCAAACACAGCTTCACACCTACCAAACAGGATAATGCGAATCTCCATTCTGGATATGATCTGAACCTCCTTACGGTGGTTATAAAGCCTGATTAGCATTTGTAAAACATCTTTGAGGCGTATATTCCACCAGGACTACAGGGTGTAATATGCACTACTACCTCCCTGCAATGTCGACTGTGGTGCTGGTCTGTATTGCTCAATCAATGCACAGCCTCATTTACACTTCAAAGTTTTTGAGATGTGAATGGTTTGGAAAATGTGCTGGAATCCTTGCCCCTACGTTGTAATGTTTAAGTGATGATTAGCAGTACTACTAAGAGGAGACAGATCTTCTCTTCTGTCAGGAGATGATGAATCTCTGTCACATATCATCAGCTTATCTGAAGTTTAAGAGCTTATGTTGAAAATTTGTGCATTTTCAGACAGTCTTGCCTTAATTGGGAAATATGGATTGCTATGCCTGAGGTGAACTTCTTCCAGAAGCCCTTTTATGTCCTAAGTTATACTCATATTTTAATGAATACTAGAGTGGCACTATGTGTGGAGGAGGTGGGGTGGTAGCTTACCCATGGTAGAACTGTTGCAGTACTACTAAATGGCTCTGGCTTGGGTGAGAGGGAATATGTATGTACTGTATGAATGGATAATACATTTAACAGAACTACTTTCTTACAGAGAATATGCAACTGTGAGGAATGAATTGTCCCTTCTGGACTTGCCTGTTTTTTCTCTCTTGACTGCAGAGGAAGACTAGAGCAATTTACCTTCTAACTGAGGCACATAAAATCATCAGAGATGAATCTTGGCTTCTGCTGCAAGGCAAAACATTTAAATATACAGTTCACTGGTAACTTTGTTGGTATTATGTTAGACTATACAGGTTCAGAGTGAAACACTTAGCAGAAATGGAATTTCGGATTTTAATTGTTTTCCTGTGTTTAGTATACTGTCTTCTATTTCTCAGTGCGAGTACTACAACAGTGACATCAATTTTATTTAAAAGTTCCTGTCTTTGGTTATAATTTAACTTTTGATGTACATGCTGTTCTTTCTTTGTTACCGTTTTAAGCATTATTATTTCTAATTTGTGGTGAATGACTGTTTCTGTGTCTTAAAAGTTTCTGTAATTAGCACTTATGATGAGGTCTTGCTACTGTGTGTTGTTGACTAGTCTGAACTGATTACTTTATGAAAATATATCTGAAGTATTGGATAGATAGTATCTGCATTTTCAAAAGGCCTTTACTATTGCTATTTTTATGTTGAGTTTTGGTCATGGTATGAAGAAAACAAAAGTATCAATAATTTTTGCCTTTATTGCAGAACTGTTTACATTACATTGGGCAATATGTCACTTTTCCTTTTAATATCTCTTATTTTTGCAGCTTCATTTTAATTTTTATGCTTCCCACAGTTCCTCGATTATTATTTTTAACCGCTAATAAACTGACAGTGCATGACTTCTGATGGTTTATTTAAATTAATTAATGAGCATGAAAGACTTCATGTAGGTTTGATGCAAGAAAAGTTGTTTTCAGTTGGTATGTTCTTATCAAAGTTCTTCTCAGTAATGCGTAAGTGACTAATTTTTTTTTTTTTTTTAATTTAAATGTTAGAAGAATAGATGTCAGGGTATGTAATTTTGTAATATGAAGAAATAAGCACAGATCCAATACAGATGACAGAACAATGAATATTATTTCTTTTTATCATCTGTAATTGAAATTCACTAGTTGTTGACAGGGACAGCAAAAGAGTCTACATGCTGCAGAATTTATTTGGATATTTAGGTACATCCTAAAACAGTCACCCTTGGGAATTACCATGTAGATTAGATGTTAAACACCAAATTTAATTCTTTTGTCTGTTTTAATGCTCTCATATTATGGTAATTAGTTGACAGTTCATTAGGAAATATTTAGGGTATTTCTGATTGTCAGCATGCATCTTTTTTCTTTGTACCTTACCTTTGTTATGTTAGTAATGGTTTATATTTTGGCAATTGTTTGAGACATCATTATGTCACTATATGACATTCTTTTTTTAGGTCTTTGTTAGTTTAATGCTAAGTTTTTCTTTAAAAAACTCACAATTTTTGAGTTGTGTTACAATATTAGAACTCATAAAAGGATTAAGTCATTGGGTTTTGATATTGGGCTTATGAGTAGTATACATGTATTTTATTTGTTGATGAAGTTCCTGGTTATTTCCCCAGAGGGAGATTATGTAATCAATACTGTGAGCATGTTTCTAGCTCTAATGAAATCAGTTAAGTGATAACTTCAGCTAATTAAAATAAGAAACACACAATCAGAATGCATTATATTTATAAATTATTCAATTCTTAATAATGGGTAATTTCAGTACCACCAAACAGGAAAGTTCCCATATTCATATGTTTGGTAACTTAGGAGATAGAACTGTCTTTCAACCTCTTGTAATACCAGCATTTAGACACTGTCTGATCTGAAAAAATATGCTGATTAATTCATGGGTCTGAGTATAATGTTGGACTTAAATGTAGCTGGTAAATTAATAATCTGCTTTCTGCTGTTTTTGAAATTCTA
The DNA here is from genome assembly GCF_000699105.1 of Pygoscelis adeliae. Classification (NCBI taxonomy): domain Eukaryota; kingdom Metazoa; phylum Chordata; class Aves; order Sphenisciformes; family Spheniscidae; genus Pygoscelis; species Pygoscelis adeliae. Next base: position 2,434,574 of record NW_008825234.1, read on the forward strand.
TTAGCAATTCCTGAAGGTGCTTGATTTTTATACAAATACTATAATTGGGTAGTAGTAATGTTAAATTTAACCTACATGAAAGTGATTATCATCTTGAATTGTCTTGAATTGAATTGGCATGCATCACAGAATAGGGAGTCACAGATGTAATATGTTTAGCAAAAGATAAGCTGGTATGTTCTGTTCTAGCCAAGGCTTCTGAATGATTTTGGAAAAACTACTGTGTGTAGATATTATACTGATCTAACCAGATACATGGACAATTGTTTAAACACTGGATTGTTAATGAAAATACTCAATCTTTTGTCCAGTTGAAGGTAAAGTAAAATATTTCTGTCCATCACTATGCAAATATTACTTCCTTTAGAATCCTGAATTTGGAAATAACTCTGACAGTTTGTGGGCAGAGGCATTTGGCAGAGGGTGAATCCACAGTGAAGCAACTTACTCTGTCAAAATGCCTGTTTTTCTTACCTGTGCTAAATTTAGTTTCTGTCACATAGTTCTTTCAGTACGATACTACAAGCAGAGAGAAATAGTTATGTCCCAGTCTGATGAAATTCACCTTCAGATCTGCAAATTCCAATATTATACACCACAGTGTTTCAGAGTATTCTACGGTTACTTTCTTATATATTTTCCGTATATAGAGCAGACACAACTATTGAGCAAAACTTTTTTTACTCCAAAATTTATGAACCATCTGACACTCTTTACTAAAGTCATGCATGGATGTAGGCCAGCTAGGCTTTCTTCAAAAGGACATGTGATTATTTTAGTGGTTCAAACCATTACTTCTAAAACTTACATTTAATTGAATTAAGCATATGAAATTCTTCAGTAATGAAGTGTCTTTTCTAAAGTAGAAACTCTTATGAAAATACTGTTGGAAGGAACATTGCAATGTACTAACTTTTAATATCTATTATTAAAAATATTTTATTAACAAAAGAATTATTTTATTTAAGTCTTTAAGTACATAATTCTCTAAGTGTTTGTTATATTGGTAAGACTGAATAGGGTGAGTGGGCAGAACCACCAGGAGATACTGTTTTTTCTCTGTGTTAAAAGAAACTTTCAGGAATGGGCTTCTCAGCTGAGCCAAAGCAAGTGGGAAGGCATTCAGCTACTGACTGATGCTGACAAGTGTTACCAGTTCTCTACTGTCATAAAAAACCATGTCATGGGAATCCTTTCTGTGAAATGATCAAGCTTCATTTTAAGAAAAATGTGTTGCTTTTTTGCTCTACTCCTTTGATTCCAGATTTTCATTAATCTAGTGCTTAAAAACATGATTTCCAGCCTAAATTTATTCATGGACATGCTTGTATCCAATTGTTCTGGTGACAATATTATCTTTTAGTTTTCACAGTATTTCTCATTCTTCTTTCAGGGCTTGGTTCCTACTTCTTTTTTTCTGATGGATGAAATTTAATAGTATTGCCAAACTGGAAAATAAATCCATCAAAATACACCAAATATTGTTTACAATTGATATTGTAACTACTGAGATCACTTTTGTTCTTAGGCACTTTCTTAAAAGTTTCTTGACATAATTTAAATCTAAAGTAATCCTCCACAGTTTGCAGTGTCTTGCTGTGTAGCCAATGAATGCATTTCATTTGCAATTCATATTATTTTTTTGGGGGGGGATTACACTAGTAAGATGGAGAACCAAATGCTAGGTCTTTTATAAGGAAGTGACCTTTATATATTTCTTCTGGAGGACAAGACAGTTATTAAGTATTTAATACTAGCTCACTGTTTTTATAGATTTTGTTTCACCTGCTGTATCAACTTCATAATTTACTACCTAAACTGATGTATTATTTTCATTTGAAAAAATGTGTTCTTCTGCTAGTGTTCATTCCTTAGTCTACTTTTGTTAGGGTGAATATTTGTCATAAGATAGGTAATAAATGAGCTTTTTTGTTGTTACACTGACAAGAAGCAGGATTTTCATGAATCCCCTTGTTCCCATTTGGGTTCCTGGGTTAAAGTCAAGGGCAGCTGATAATCAAACAGTGCTTTCTAAGAATGGGTAAGCAACTATATTCTGCCTTGCTCAGCTTACCTTTCCTGAGGACTGGGGAGATAGCTCAGTTTATTATGATACTATGATTTGGGGGCTGAGGGTCATGATGTGCAAAAAGAGGCTGTGACAACCGGGTTTGTTCAGCCTTAAAAAAAGAAAGCTTAAGGGTGACATTATTGCTATTCAGTTACCTAAAAAGAGAGAAGATAATCCCGATTGTTAACAGAGGTGCACAGTGAAAGAAGAGGCAACAGACACAATCTGCAACATGAGAAATTATGATTAGATGTTAGGAAGTTTTTTTACCGTAAGAGTAGTCAAACACTGGAGTAGGTTCCTTGAAAGGCTGTGGGATTTTCATCCTTGGAGATATTAAAAACTCAGCTGAACAGGGTCCTGAGCACCTGGTCTGTGCTGGCTCTTCTTTGAGGAGGGAATTGGACTGGATGACCTCCAGAAGTTCTCACAAATCTTTCTGTGATTCAATAATCACAGTGAGTTGATATCCATGAGATGACAGCTTGAAGTTCTGCCCAGACATTCATTCAGGATTTGAGACTTGATAGATACTTCTAGTAAAACTTTTCACTCCTTGTCTAACAAAGACATGTTTATATACAATAGTAATTATGGTTCCTTTGCAGAACTGTTTGCCTGTGGTTTATAGTAGCTGCTTATATGTGACTCTGGAAAGTGACCTATGCTAGGATTAAATATGTGCATATCTATGATCTTCGTGATACCTCAGACCCTAAAGATATGATAGGCACTGCACTTTTCACTTCATTCCAATGACTTTCCAAGTCATTCCACTTGATGAGAAGAGAGGTCAAGTAGTGAAGATCTTTGTAGGCAAACAGTCTTCCTGAAAACACAGTTTAACTTGTTACATGACCCCTCGATGATTCTCATGAGATCAGTAGTGTGTGTGTTCAAAAACAACTGCTGGGCCTTTTTGGATTTTAATAATTAGAATAAAAGTCTGGTATTCCAAGTGGAGCATCTGATACTGAAAGTGAATAGAGGGATTACTTTCCTGAACAGATTAGTTTTTCTGTATTTTCCAAAGCGGGTATCTTTGATAAGGGTAATGGAGGTCACTGTAAGAGCTATTTGTTCTAGATTCTCTTTGTAGTGTAAGACCAGCGATTTTGTAACAGGGAAATGTGTAGAGAATAATCTTCTTGCAATCTTGGAGTGAAAATTGAGTGATTACTATTATTACTCTCTCGGTTACAAAATAATAGAAAATTATAAAGGAAGACCTAGTTTTGTTTCACCATCTAGAGAATGCAACATATCTTTTGCTTGAAGAGATGCATTCTAAAAGAAATAGCAGACATTCCCTTTTGCAAGAATGCAGGTTTGAGTGAAGAGGCACCTTATTCTTGAAAGATGGAATATAATGCCTCATCAGGATGTCTGTTGTAGATTCTTCACGAACACAGTCATCTTTGAGGCAGTGGATGGAGGGGTCCAGTGTTGGTGATTCCATTAGTTGGGCATGCACCCTTTGTAAGTGTAAGGGTGGGGGTAGGTCTGAAACAGGCACACTTACTAAGTTAGTCTTTGAAAGCTTGTTAATGTGAGATGAGAGAAGACAACTGTGTTTTATACTCATTGAGAAGGTATTATCTTTATTCACTTGTGGTGCAACTGTCAAGACACTAGATAATTCTTTTTTTTTCCTAAAACACTAACCTTTTAAGGCACACAAAAGGGTTCAGATTTTTCATAAATTGTTAGTTTCTCATGGATGGGAGAACTGAGATGTGAATGTAATTACTTGTTTACATTAACCAGGATTTACAAACAACCTTAACTAACTGTAGCAGCTGACAGTTACAACCTGCTCTCACTCTTCCTCCAAGAGGAATGAAACCAGCACTGGCTATTACAAAATTTACATCTGGGAGATAGCACGAAAGTAGATGAACCAAAATCTGTGGGAGACTGGCTTATGTTTAACAAACAGTCCAAATGAACAGAGCTGGAATCCTACTGTGGCTATCTTGTTTATCTTCCCAGATAAATAATTGAAAAGTTCTCAACATTTCAAGAGCCTTTACAGTCAAAGACATCAATTTCCCTGGTTTCTATCTTTGCTGTCATATTGCATATCTATGTTGAATATCTAGTATAAAGGTGACCCTACACTTGTGAAACGAGTTAAAACAGATTTGGAGACAAACTGGAGGATCTACTTTCATAACCCATCCATTGGACTGCCAACACTGATAAAACCAGTGTGGGGTTTCAGCATCTTGAAATAAAATAAATCAAAAGGAATCCAAATAAAATGTATTTACGTGCAGGGAAGGTGAGCGGGCAAGGCACAGTCCCCCTCCTGGCTCTAGAGGCCAACTCAACTAGTAGTCATTGCCCTCCCAGAAGAGGACCAGCTATGGTTTCCACTCGGCCGCAAGCCGTCGCCAGAAGGAATGTGGCGTCCC
>NW_008825234.1:2442315-2446167 GCF_000699105.1 Pygoscelis adeliae
GGTGGTCGACAGCCAGGTGAACATGAACCGGCAGTGTGCCCAGGCGGCCAAGAAGGCCAACGGCATGCTGGCCTGTATCAGAACTAGTGTGGCCGGCAGGAGTAGGGAAGTGATGGTGCCCCTGTACTCGGCCCTGGTGAGGTGGCACCTTGAATACTGTGTTCAGTTTTGGGCCCCTCACTACAAGAAGGACATTGAGGTGCTGGAGCGTGTCCAGAGAAGGGCAACGAAGCTGGTGAAGGGTCTGGAGAACAAGTCTTCTGAGGAGTAAAAAACTTCTGAGGAGTGGCTGAGGGAACTGGGGTTGTTTAGCCTGGAGAAAAGGAGACTGAGGGGAGACCTCATCGCTCTCTACAACTACCTGCAAGGAGGTTGTAGCGAGGTGGGTGTCGGTCTCTTCTCCCAAGTAACTAGCGATAGGAGGAGAGGAAATGGCCTCCAGTTGTGCCAGGGGAGGTTTAGATTGGACGTGAGGAAAAATTTCTTTACTGAAACAGTGGTTAAACATTGGAAGAGGCTGCCCAGGGAAGTGGTTGAGTCACCGTCCCTGGAGGTATTTAAAAGATGTGTAGATGAGGTGCTTAGGGACATGGTTTAGTGGGCATGGTGGTGTTGTGTTGACGGTTGGACTCAATGATCTTAGAGGTCTTTTCCAACCTTAATGATTCTATGATTCTAAATAAAAATATGTGATACCAGTCAGACAGGAATGAATCTAATAAAGACACTAGATTTCTTGGATCAGACATGGCTCCACTTAGTTGTGTTTTTGCTGGCCATTACAGAGGAGCCTTCAGCCCAGGCTGACTAATGGTTCTTCAAAACTATTTGGTTTGACTGTTGTGTTTCCTATTGAGATCTTCTATTATGATATTTTTCTAAAAGATTAAGACTTATGGTTATGATATATTGATGAACTCACATTCCAATTTACTACTAACTTTCTGCTTGAAAGCTTTGTTCAGGCAGGTATTTTATTTTATGCAGAGCAACACGCTTTTGCCTTTTGCAAAATTATTTGTATTACCTGCATGGTGTTGCCTTCTTTCTGTACTATGATTTGGCATAATATTGTTATTGCTTTCACAGTTATTGAGAGCAGATATCTTCGTGGTTGGCATATGTTTTACCTTTATAGTTTGATTGCATTTTTAATTTGATGCATTTGGCATTTTTTCTCAGCCTGCTAAACTTTCCATTTGCGAGTAATAATTCTTGCTAGGTCTGCTAATATTTTTTCTTTGGAAAGTCAAGTTTGTTTTTACAGTAGTCTTTTATTGATATGGTAATTGGTCATACTGCAAATAGTGAATCATTTAACAAATAAATTTCTAAATTTGTGAACTGCTTAAATTCATGGAAAAAGGACAAATTATATATTCTTTTATTTATATATCTTCCCAATCTTTCTTAATGTACGTCCATGATCAATTCATGATACCATTACAATATCATGTGTTCTTCTGGTTCCAAAACCAGCTTCCTGAAGAATTAGAGTTCCACAGAAAATATGAGTACTAATAAAATTAAACACAGATACCTGTAGTATAAAAAGTGGAATGCATAAACATCATTACCTATTGTTAGTGCTTACTTGAATTGAATAACTATAAAACACATTATGATTTACAGTGCTTAGAGTTGGATTTAAAACTGCTTATAAGTTAATTTTATTCCTCTGGTTTTAGAACTAATGCATGGATAATCCGATATTTATTATAATGGTATTTTTATCAGACTGTCTTAAGTATTAGTTGAGTCTATTTTAAAACTGATGTCTAGTTCATGAGTCTATGAAATTAATTCAACTAATTATTGAATATTGATAATTCAAGGTGATTTGCACTGTAACACATCAGCCTCTTACTTGTACATAAGGAATGCAAATCTGGACAAGACTTATGGCAGGCAGAAGTGACTCCATTTGGAAGTCTTTTGGGGATCTAAATTAAGTAACTTGATGATTTCACACCATTTACCAGTGTCTAAATACTTTATGAAAATGCTTCACAGCAGTGTCTAGGTACTTCACAAGACACCCTGCTGATTTAATTGAAATTTCTTTGATTTCTTCAAAATTTTACTGTAAAAGACAGCAGTTTCATCACGTTGACAAGTATTTTATTGTCACTACCTTGGTAAAATTATGCTGGCTGTTTTGTGGGAGGACTTTTACTCAAAAAATTATGGTACTGGGAAAGAAATGAAGCAAATCTTGTACAGCTGCTCATAATAATTTTATAACTGCATCAACTTTATAATATTCAGCAATATTTCAGACTGTGATGAGTCAGATTTAGAGTTATCACTGAAGATCAAAATTCATTATTTTCTCTTGTATCTTATAGTTAAGATTAAAAGCTTCAACCTTGCAAATGAATGATCTGAATATATCCTTTTTATGCTTTGTCTTCTAAGGAAATCAGAAAATACTAGCTAATGGAATTTTTTGTTGCAGTGAGTCTGTAAAGACGCATCGCTTTCAGGCTGGCTACTTGGCTAATGTCTTTCTGATACAATTAATATATCTGTTTCTTAACTTTATAAACTAATCACTTAGTAGTTCCTTAGTATATTCCATCTGTGGGGAAAACAGTTCGTATAGAAAGTAAACCATTAAAGTGCATCTAAAAGTATTACCATTTAAATACAATGTCTTATTGTGTTATAAAGTCTTTCGCCTTGCTGAAACTGCTCAGTGGGTGGAAGGAAGACTTTAATAACATGGTTACTTTTGTTTAAAAAAACAGAAAAAAATGGACCTTTATTGTAATACTTTTCATTCAAAATTGACAAATTACTTATTATTTCCCTTTTAGCATATAGGGTGAATCACAAGCATCTTCCAGAAGACCTAAGAAAAAAAACCAAGAGGAAGTTAAAACGTGAATTTTAAATATATATTTTAAAGAAGTTGCTATGGTATGTTTCAGGTATTTTATATAAAAGATATTGTCAAAACTGTGAAATATTGTAGCATTACAATAATAACTGGCAAGATAATGGAACTAGTGTAATTTATGCTTGAATGCAGATTGTGTGGATTTAAATATTTGCATTTTAAGTAAATGCAATGTAGACAGTTATGAAAATATATGTATATGTTTTAAACCTGAAAATATCTTACTGAGTGTATTTTCCTTATTATTTTTACATTTATCCTCATCCCCAAGTCCTCATACTGCTCAGTTTTCTCATGTTGAATTTATTACTTCTCTGATCTGCACTAGAAGAGTATGTGATTTAGTATTCATTTTTAGAAGATAAAAAAGATTTTATTGTTTCATTCATTGAGAGTGTTTCAGGCTAGAGGAAAAGATGGTTCTTTCACTTTTAGATTCCTTGTTAGGCCTGTGAGCAAGTCATGGGTAAAACACTCTGATTACGAAGTTTCTAGATTCCTGGTCTCCTGCTTTCCTACAGATATCATGAGGTTTATAGAAAAGACTTCTGGCACAAACTCAGAAAGAGATTTAGACACTAAGATGCAAATCAAGAAAACAAATAAATTTGGGGGCCCAAATAAATCATAGAATCATAGAAAAGTTTGGGTTGGAAGGGACCTCTAAAGGTCATCCAGTCCAACCCTGCCTGCAATGAGCAGGGACATCTTCAACTAGATCAGGTTGCTCAGAGCCCCGTCCAACCTGACCTTGAATGTTTCCAGGGATGGGGCATCCACCACCTCTCTGGGGAACCTGTGCCAGTGTTTCACCACACTCAGCGTAAAAAAGTTCTTCCTTATATCTAGTCTAAATCTACCCCCCTTTAGGTTAAAGCCATTGCAGAGGGACCTGGACAGGCTGGATCGATGGGCCGAGGCCAACTGTATGAGATTCAACAAGGCCAAGT
>NW_008825234.1:2447914-2448184 GCF_000699105.1 Pygoscelis adeliae
TGGGGGTGTTATCCTCCCTTTTTCCAGTCAGGGGGAACTTCCCGGGCCTGCCATGACTTCTCAAATACGATGGATAGTGCCTTAGCAAATTCATCTGCCAGTTCCTTCAGGACCCACGGATGGATCTCATCGGGTCCCATGGATTTGTGCACCTTCATGTCCCTTAGATGGTCTCAAACCTGATGTTCTCCCACAGTGGGTGGCTCTTCATTCTCCCAGTCCCTGCCTTTGCCTTCTGCAGCTTGGGTGGTGAGGCTTGAGCACTTGCCG
>NW_008825234.1:2448499-2469811 GCF_000699105.1 Pygoscelis adeliae
GCTTAGGGACATGGTTTAGTGGGCATGGTGGTGTTGGGTTGACGGTTGGACTTGATGATCTTAGACGTCTTTTCCAACCTTAATGATTCTATGATTCTATGATTCTACGATACAGATGATCTGCTGTGCATCTTGATCAGCTGGTTGTCCTCTAACTGAATATGTACAATCCCCTTTCATAAGGAAACCAGGGCAAGGTGTACATGTATTTTTGAGATTACCTGTGTCTGTATCATCTGGTGGCATGGAGCTGGGATATCGCCAGTGAACACATCTGGACCTGGCTTTGAAGCTGGAACACACACCTAGGTCAGAGCATTAGTCATTCTCTGTCTGTAGCAATGCCATTGAAGAGGCTGTTACCTCCAGCCTGCTCTTGCTGCTAGTTTGTGCTCCTGAATGAGGATCCATCTTAGCTCTACTGGCTGAGGTTTTTTTCATTCAGAGTGGGCTCGATTAACTTAGGCAGTTTTTGTTACACTTTTATTAGAATTGCTTTTTTGGAGTGAAAGACTATTCACTGCAACCAGTGCAGCTATTGCTAGAGAAGGACATGTAAGGAAACTTTTGGGCATTGCATACTGGGACTTACAATAGCTGACACACTATGGAGCATTGTATAAACCAGATAGCAGAGAATGCTAATAAAAGGGGTATATTGGAAATATTGTTACTTTCCTGGAGTTAGCTGCTGACATGAAACCTTGAAATAGTCACCTCTGAGAAATGGAGATTCATGGTCTAATACTTCCTTCAGAGTCTGTGTCCCTGTTACCATCTGGGTATAGGGAACTGGACCACTCTTTTAGAAAACACAGGGAAAGGGGTGCAGATGGAAGAGAGAAGTAATTTTTATAAATTATTTAGCTGTCTAAGGACTTACCTGGAAAATGGGAGTCCTGAGTTCAGAATCTTTTCCTAGCTTGATGGGTTTCAAACCCACAGCATGCACTTCAGTGACAAGGCCATAGCGTATTTGAGCCTGAGAACTATCTTCCCCTCATCTTGTTAGAGCTGGGTAATTGAGGAGGGAGCTCAGTACTACTTAAAAAGGAATTTTGCCTTTAATGTTGTCAGCCAAAGTTTGATTTCTATGTTGGATTTATTGCATAAATTTTATAGTTTATAGGTTAATGTAACTGTGCATAAATGTAACCATTCTCTAAATGTTACTGAGATATATTCATTGTTTCAACAGTAAGAACTACATGTAGAGTGTCCGTCATGTATTAAAAATTACATTGGTTTCTATCAATTTTGTAATTTTATTGGCTATTCTGCTGTTCTTGAATTAAGATGAATGCCATCTGTGCTCTACTTATTATTTTATAGGCTTTTATTATAATCCTTCTTTTTTTGTATCTTGCCTACATTCACAGCTACATTCTTTAAAATCTCTCTCCATGCGAAAGATCACATTATGAAAATAAAAATGTATTTTCATGACTAAAATTAGTTTATATTTACTTTCAATGGGATTTTTGTATCCATCAGTTTTTATGTTATGTTGTGCAATTGGCTTTTTCTTAATTTTTTTTCTCTCTTGTTTTCTGCTAGTAATATGGCAGATATGTTATTATATATGACAATTCCATATGTGTTAATCATAATACTGGAAATAACACTGCAATGATGTCACACAAGCTTTGGCTACTTGTAATCCATTGGGACATTAAATCCAAATCCTGGCCTCATACAACTCCTGAATTAATAACAACGACTCAATCAAAGTCCAGTCATGGCAAGCCTTGCAATAAAAGGAGATGTAAGGATTCAGGATTGTTTACATGATGTGTACTATTGTGCAAGGCCTGAAATCGTTCAAGAAGTGGGAATCGGAACCCAGAAGGGGAATAACCCCTTGCTGGTGAGGGAAGTAGGGCCACAATGAGAATTTGGGAACATACTGACTATGATGTCTTTTTAAACATTTTAAGAGGAGTGATGAGTTGTTAATGGCTTGCTCTTTGAAATTGTAGGAACAGTTGTGATCGTTTCATGCATTATAGTTTTGTATAAAGATCCCTTACAAATTTTTAAAATGTACTAGAATAGTTTAACATTTACTAATGAAATCCATGCATTCCAGCTGCAGTTGCTGATTTTACACTGCAACAGAAATATGGGAATATACACAGAAGAGCTGCAGTTGCTTTCTCATTTTTGCAAAATCAAAAGAACTTGAGAAACTAAAGTAAAAGAGATTATGGGTATAATAAATCTGAACATTGGTATTGGTTACACTAAATACAACTGGAAACAAATTATTTTGGCATAATTATCAATATATCAAAACTGTTTAGTCTCCATTTTGACATTCTCTCTTTATGTTTCACTAGTGAGCAAAGCCAAGCACCAGGGAATCCTCCAGTAGACCTCCAGGAAAATCCGTCAAAAATGCAAAAATAGCAGATAAAAAATCAAACACAGATTTTTACGGAAAAAGCAAGAAGGCAAGTCCTGAGAGAACTTCAGATCCAGCATTTGCTAAAGGTAACCCACGATAGTGTATAGGTGATGGCTTAAGGTGACATAAATAAATTCTGAGATAAAGTGTTGTGGCATTAATATTATTCAGTCTTTTCTGTCAGAATTACTCTCCATCTTATATAAATACCCAAGTATTTGGGATGGCAGAGTAAGGGAGAACCATGAATTCTTTTTAGGACAATGTTAACTGCAGTTTAATGAACCTGTATAAGAAATAATGTTTAGATACAGGGATAATCTCTTCTAATGCTAAGCTTTTAATCTAGAAATATTTTTTCTGTATATGTTATACAGTTGGATCTCTATAGATCTCAGAAATAGTATCTATAATCTCCTTTTTGTAGATATACATTAATGGAAGGATTATACCTAGTACCACACTGTATGGCACAACTCCACTTCAAATACCAAAAGTATCTGATATTATTAGAAGGTAGAGAACAGAAAATTTGTGTTCCATAAATACATTTAATAATAATTTTGTCATTCTTAATTTTCCCAAATTTCCATTTTTCTTGAAGTACTTCTTTTCCTCCTTCCACTTTTTAATGTGTTTTCAGGATGTTTGGAAATTTTTAATATTTACAATGTCATATCCCCTATCACCTGCAAACCTCCAGAAAGATTGAATGGTATAATGGACTGCTAAAGACTGCTGAGAGTGTTGGGTGCTGGGGCATGGAAATACTGGTATGCAAATTTAACAGAAGCCACTTGGTTGGTTAACACCAGAGGATCAGCCAACTGTCCTCATCTTGCCCAAACAAAGCCTCTACAAATTGGGAGGGGATAACGTTCCCATAATGCACATTGGAAAGTTGCTGGGAAAGGCAGTGTGGGTTGCTTCTCCCTTGGGAAAAGACAAACCCATTTCTTGGATTGTCTTTGCTCAAGCACCCGGGTAGGCTTGTTGGGTTATGCAGAAGAATGGGGAGATCTGGTGTGTATCTCAAAGATATTTAACCTTGGAGGAAAACAATCCATGATTTAAATTATGAGTTGTAAGAACTAATGCAGCAGGACCTACCTGAACTGATGAAGAATGAGCTTCACAAGGAACCAGGTAAGTGCAGTGATGACCCAATCCATGCCATTCTTGGCATGCAACATGTTGCTTCTCCTGTCCTGAGAGATCATTTTGACACATGGGGCTCAAGTCCTCACCTGCTGTTATGGACATTTTTTGGGGGAAGACCCATGGAATGAAGGAATAACATTTATCTGTATGTTAAAGGACAGGGGATAGTGGTTAGTAAGGATGTATAAACCTTGATGTTTATGTAATCAAACATCTAAGGATGTTAGATGTACAGATGGTTTAAGTATGTAGTGTAAGTCTTAAGTGTTGGTAAGAGGGGATTTCAGGAATGAGAAACAGAATAGGTAGAATACTTAGATGTATCAGATAACATGGGATCTGAACATGACACAAATGGTATGGAATAAGGGGTGGAGGTTGTACTGGGTCTGGCAGATATGGAGTTAACTTTCTTCACAGCAGTCTGTATGGTGCTGTGCTTTGCATTTGTTGCTAAAACAGTGTTGATAACACACTGATCTTTTGGCTATTGTTGAGCAGTGCTTGCACAGTCTGTCAAGTCAAGACTGTCTCTCCAACACCCCCCTTCAACCCCAACAGAGGCCAGTAAGCTGTGGGTGGGCAAGACATTGGGAGGGGACATAGCCAGGACAGCTGACCCAAACTGACTGAAGCAATATTCCATACCACATGATATCAAGCTCAGCAATAAAAGCAGAGGAGAAGGAGGAAGGTGCAGAGACATTCATGGTTATGGTGTTTGTCCTTCCAAGCAACCATTAGACATACTGAGGCCCTGCTTTCCAGGAACTGGCTGGATGTCTGCCTGCCGATGGCGAATAGTGAATAAATTAATCTTTTTGCTTTGCTTCCATGTGCAGCTTTTGGTTTTCTTACTAAACTGCCTTTATCTCAACTCATGAGCTTTTCCATCTTCTTTTCTTCCTCTGTTCTGTTGAGGAGGGGGAGTGAGAGAGTGGCTGGGTGGGGGTCTGGCAGCTTGCCAAGCTCAACCCACCACAGATATATGTATATTTAAATATATCTCTCTATATATAGTCCTCTTATATGTTGCAAGGGGTAGGGCCCTACCTTCCAGTTAAGCTTATAAACAGTATCTAAATTCTGAAGTTTTTTTGTTTTTTGTTTTTTTTTTTTTGTTTTTTAAATTCAATACATTCTTTAAAGTCAGCTCTATTTTTTCGTGAGGAGGTTATTCTGAGAAAATAATTCACTAAGTTCTAAGACATTGAAGTGAACTTCTTTGTTACATGGTATATTCCATATAAAAAGGGATATTCCATACCATATGACATCATGCTCAGTAATAAACTATGGGGAAGGTTGGTGTGGAGGCCGCTGCTCAGGGACTGGCTGGACATTGGTCGGTTGGTGGTGAGCAATTGTTTTCATTTGCATCACTTGTCTTTCTTGGGTTTTATTTCTCTCTCTTTGTTATTTTCCTTTTCATTACAATTTATTATTATATTATCATCATCATTATTTTTATTATTATTATTTTATTTCAATTATTAAACTGTTCTTTTCTCACCCCATGAGTTTTCTCACTTTTACCCTTCCAATTCTCTTCCCCCCATCTTGCTGATGGGGGCAGTGAGCGAGCGGTTGTGTGGTGCTTAGTTGCCAGCTGGGGTTAAACCATGACAGGTATTTTTCAAATGCGATCTTGTATTGTAAAGTTGAAAGTTCAGAATAAAGGAAGACACTGAGTTTTATTAAAGGACTTGATGAACATGCTGGAATTTCAAAATTTTTCATTATGTTTCAGCATCAAGTATCTTTAAAGCGAGTGAACCAAGAGAAGAAATTCAAGGAGCAGAAGTACAAGATGATAAATATATGCTAGTAGCGATGCCTATTGATCGTGTAAACTCAAGGCAAATTTATTGTTTTCTGTGATGTGATCATGAGTTGTCCAGAGCCCTTGGGATGGAACTGCTGCTGCTTTTTCTTGAAGTAAGTCTTTAAAGTTGTTTTGCTAGAACTTGTGGAAAATAAACCAGATATTTTAAACTGACCTCATGACTCCGTGGTAAAAAAGATTAAATAAAAGGTTTAAGAAGTTTTCTCATGGTTATTGAGTCTCTGCCAGAGAGGTATATGATTTCGCTACTTCTTTGTACTCTGACAAAATAGGGGAATCTAAACAGGAGCCCTCACCCATGAGCTCATACAGCTTTTTGTTTAGTTTGGTTGGTTTTTGACTGGTAATGTCATGGTAGAGAAAGAGCACAAAGATGTATAGCAGGCTGCTGCTCAGAAGTGAGCTCAAGAGAACACCCAGGTTTTCTTGTGCTTCTTTTCTGGCAGGGTTAGAATGTGTTGTGCTGTGCTGAATGGATGTGTATGTATTTTCTATAGACCCTTAAGCCCCATCACTAAAAAAAAGCGGAACTGTTTCTAATCTATCCAGGCAAATCAGAAATTATATTAGTGATCATTAAGAGCATATAGATTTCCTCATTAAAAACAATAACAAACAGGAACATTTCACATGTATAGTTCAAAAAACCAATAGAGAAGACCACATATGAAAAATTTTGATTTCATCTATTGTTAACTCATGATCATTACATTAAGTCATTAAATCATTAATTCATTAAATTAATTTATGGTATTAAATTTAATGTGATATTTAGGTTAATTAATGGGGCTTTTATATGCATGTACATTTTCACATCTTAGTCATTTTTATAATAGTTACAATAAATAAACAAATTTTTATGATTTTATATCATTATATCGATATTGTTTAAAAAAACAAACAAACAAAAAAAGCTGTTTTGTGCTTTAAATATCTCCTCAGTGATATTATACTTGATATGTGCCCAAGCATATAAATCAGAAATGGAGTAGTAGATACTGTAAAAATAGGGAAAAAAGAGGAAAATGTACTAATCGGGATACTGTAATATTTTATTTTATATTTATTTATATTTGGAGGAGATTGAGATAAAAGACGGCTTTTATGTTTCTTTTTTTGCAAAAACATCAGATTAAATATGCTAGTGTTTTTCAGTTTCAGCACAGATGAGAGAGAGATTGCTGAAGGGCAATGAACTATCACCCTCTCTGAAATCTCTCACTCAATTCATCTGTCAGGTCAAACCTGTTCTGACAGTGAAATCTTTATTTTTGTATTTTAAAGGGAATTCAAAGCTTGTGAAAGGTGCCAGGTTGACAGCACAGAAAGGTGAAGTCATCTATTTATTCACGGAACAGATACTGCTCACAGAGTAGCATCAGCACTGAAGATTTTACTAGAAAGTTCACACAGGCTTTAGCATTAAAGTACAATTGCTCCATAATTAACTGCAGGTCATAAATGTAAAAACCACAGCAACACCTAGAAGATAGTTGCCTACTGCAACTAACAACAGCACAAGCTTTATCATCTTTTATAGTTTAGTTACCTACTTTAGCCTTTTGTGTGTATGAAGCTGTTTTCAACCTGCTTACTTTTTCCATTTGACTACCCATTGTGTAAGGTCAATTGAGATTATGTGTTGCCATTTTATATACACCTAGTTTGCCACTGGTTCTTTTTAGATGATCTTTACTATAGTAATCCATGCCGAAATCACTGCGAGGCTAGACAACAGTATATTACACTTGATGGTATAGTTGGAAAAGATGCGATTGAGTTACCAAGAAATGGAATGGGAACATAAAAGGAGAGGGAGAATAAGGAAGAAGGAAAGTATAGCAAGTCGATTGTTCGGGAAAGCATGGGATAGACAGATACAGAAGATACAAACGGAAATAGAGCTGGAGAGATTAAGAGAATTCAGAGATGGAAACAAAAACAATAGATAAAGAGGAAAAAATAGAAAAAAGTGAAATGAGCAATAAAGAATGTTAAGTATGAATAAAAGGACATGATAAATATTTATGTAAAAACACATTCATTTTTGGAGTATACTTGTTATACAAAATTATGATGCTCATTTTTCTTCATTACAAGCTAAACAGCTGTGGGGCTATATCAATATTTTTCTTTGCTTGGAGAACCAATATGCATAAGATGAACCTTTCAGAAGAGCTATTTTGCATTGCTAGAATGTTACATCTTTACTTTTAATGATACTTTCCTTGGAATGTGTTTAGTTGAGTAGTTTCCATATATTTATTTTATAAATTTAATTAATAAGATTCTTGTAATTTTCTGTAAGTATTGCAGCGTTCTTCTCAAACAAAGCCTTCTAGTTAATTTTTATTTCTCTGCCTTTTATCCTTTTTACTCAGTGTGTTTGACGAATGTTTGTGTGTAAACCCTTTTTATCAAATCCAACATATTTGCATTTGTCTTTGAAAAGTAAAACTTCTGTATTTTTACAGATAAGGGTTTATTACAATGTTCAAAGGGAAATTAAGCATTTGGACAGTGGACCAAAGACTACTGCTTATTGTCCTCTGCTTGATGGCATGTTAAAAATATGAACTGAATGTGGCCCAGCATATTTAGTCTATGTGCCAGGAGAAGAGCAAGAAGGCACAATTAATTTTGTTAAAATCCTAAAAAAAATGCTGAAAACATTTTGTCTGTGTTTTCATTGGTGAAGATGTCACAAATCCAAAACAGTGCTTGTTTAAATTCCTGTAAATTTTAAAAAGATCAAAAATCAGCATTCTAATGCCTTGCTTCTTTAAAATAAGTGTTTTCTCAATAATACGATAGGTTATTTATAACCTTATAGGTTATTTATAGCATTTATATATATAAATGTTAACCTTTTCAGTTTAGTGGAATAAGTTTATAATGGTTTTAGTATTGTAATTATGATACTGTTGCTCCCTGTGGTTGTTCTAATTCACTTTCTTACAGGAACAGTAATTTTGATTTGCCTAAATTATTTATAAGAGTCTTTGTGAATATGAAATTAGCATAATTCATTATTTTCCTACTTTAAGCCAAATCCTCCAGCTCTTACTTAAGCAAAAACCTTGCTGAAGTGTATACCTATCCCTGAAGAAAAAAACAAGAGTTTTGACTTGAGTAAGGTCTTCAGATCAGACTTTCTGTTTCTTAATATATATGTAAATATTTATTTTGAATATATTTTGATTCATAAATTAAATAATTAGTATTTTATTCTTTGTATATTACCACTGAATATAAGTTAAAATTAAGGGAAAAAAGTTAAGATGAAATTAATGATAAAAGCTAATGAAATTAATGATAAAAGTTAGATTGCAACTAGAATAAGGGAAGTTTTAATGACTAGTATACAAACTCTGTAAATTAGGAAGAGCTAATTTGATTTTAATGTATGTAGGTTCCAGCTGAGAATGTGGAGGAAGAAGAAATTACGGCATATACCAGCAGTACTGTGACTGAGATTAGATTTCCTTGTTTTTTAAGTGTGAGTGTGTACATATTTTAAATATAAGATAGATTTTTAATGCAGAATGTAAAGAATTTTGCATTTGATTCTGAATATGTTAATCTAGTTTTGATTAAGGGATGGAATGGAGACTTGCATGAGCTTGGGTTTTTTTTGGTTCTGGTGTGGCTGAAATTTCAATGAACCATTTACCTCAGGACATCTGTATTATTAAAAGATGATGGGACTCCTGTAGGATTCAGTAATCAGATTTCTGTCATTGTTACAGTAGTAACTCATGAAATTGCAGCATCATTGAATCAGTTTTAACTGAAAATGGAACTCCATTTGACTTAACTTGTGGATACAAACATCACCCCCTTTTCCTTTTGCAACCAAAAATTAAATTGCAATACAACCACAGGGGTTTTCTTGTGAATACCTATGGAAGCAATAAAAACAAGTCTATTTATGTAAGTCCTTTTGCCTGAATATATTTATTTTCATTCCACCTCAAATTGTCACTTGTCTTTTACAAACTCGACTTAGATTTGACTTATTCTTTGACAGTGTTGTAAGAGAAAAGGCAGCTCTTAAGGTTCATGTGATGAATTCCCTGGCAGAAATCCTGCTTTCACTGAAATTAGTGTGTGCTTTACCATTGATTTCAGTAAGATTAATAAAATCATACCATACATATGCTTTATGAGATAATGATTAAAATGAAAAGCATAGCTGTTATGTCAGAATGTCTCCATCATTGAACTATTTGTCTTTTGTGTTACTTATGATAAAAGGAATGCCTACACTGGTTCTTTTTTTACTTAAATCAATGAATTGAAAAAAACAATCAAATCTCATTTTAAAGACAGCATTGTCACTGTTTTGATTATGGGAATATGAATATACCTGCAGCATATGAATGTTGAGACTGAAACCACTTTGGAAGGGCTAGTGCCACTTGATGCTGAGGCAATTTAATAGTTTACTCAATGATTTTAAAAAATGGGAACAGGATTCACAAAGAAGATTTATGTTCATAATTACAGCATCTACTTTCTGAACATGATCTTATTTAGTCAAATTTGTACTCTCAGTATAGTTGCTTAAGCTTCCTGCAGAATGCATGTGGAAAATAGAAAATCTCAGATTGTGACCTACAATAGCCTGAATGCCAGGTGTGAGCCATCTGAACTGATAAGGGCAAGATAGGTGATACAAGTCCTGGCCCTTAGGTTGAATGGGTTTAAATTCAGGCCTTATGACATTATCCTAAGGCACTGAGTTATGAAAGAGTTTGTCGTGAGTCTCTCATTTGCTTTTAACTGAAATTTTGTTCACATTGCATAATTGAGTAAATGCCCACTGTAGGAGGAAATAAAATATAATGCTCCCTCAGACTGGGAGCTGACTACTGGCCACCATTATAGTTTTCTATTTAATTTCTCTTTCTCTTTGTGGACCACCATGCTGACACTATTTCTACAAGCTGAACTCACTGAGATTACATTTTCCTGCATGAGAAAAGGCAAAGCCACTTATGCTATCTCCTTGTATTTAGAAGATAGATTCCAGCAAAACTTGAGTCTTGCTCTCAGACTTGAATCTAAAGGTAGAATTTGGCCCTCTGTATTTGTGGTGGTGTTGTGGTTTAACCTCAGTCGGCAACTGAGCACCACACAGCTGCTCGTTCGCCCCTCCCCCCCCACAGTGGGATGGGGGAGAGAATTGGAAGAGTAGAAGTGAGAAAAACTCACAGGTTGAGATAAAAACAGTTTAATAATGGAAATAAAATAATAATAGCAATAATAATAATAATAATGTAATAACAATACTACTACTACTACTACACAAAAAAAATGATGCACAGTGCAGTTGCTCACCACCCGCCAACCGATGCCCAGCCAGTCCCTTAGCAGTGGCCCCCCCGGCCAGCTTTCCCCAGTTTATGTACTGAGCATGACGTCCCATGGTATGGAATGTCCCTTTGGCCAGTTTGGCTGTGCCCCCTCCCAGCTTCTTGTGCACCTCCAGCCTTCTCAGTTGGTAGAGCGTGGGAAGCTGAAAAGTCCTTGACTAGTGTAAGCATTATCTAGCAACAACTAAAACATCAGTGCGTTATCAACATTGTTCTCATCCTAAATCCAAAACACAGCACTGTACCAGCTACTAGGAAGGAAATTAACTCTATCCCAGCCAAAACCAGGACAGTTGTATAAGTGTGTATACATGTGCACAAATGCAGATATAACCACGCATATTTATGGCAAAATTTTGAGATATTGATTCAGAATATAAAGACATACATTATTATGTTACTCACAGAAAAAAAGGTTTTCAGTTTGTGTGTTTCTGTAACTCTTAGAAAGAAGTGTAGGAATACTGTAGAAATAATTAAATACCTTTAAAAAATGTATGTGTAACTTGAAAGAATTTGCGATTGCAGCAGTTGCATATGAGAAAAGTAAGTATTATTTATTTATGCATTTTCAATGTGTAAAATTCCAAATGAAACCAATGTTGAAAATGCTGATAGTGGGATTGCAGTTAAATATTCAGTGGATTAACTGCTGTACACTTTTTGGCATAGGTTGAAGTGGATACTCTGCCTCTGAGGATATTCAGGAAAAGGTTTAATTAAAAAAACAGATACTGTTTTCTGAACAGAAGAATCCTGAGCAGCAGGCTAAAAGGAGTACTGTAAATTTAGGGGAAATATATGTATATTTAAATGTAAGCATAAGTTCAGCTAGCACCACAGAAGGTGCTATCACATTTCTAGCATGAGTAAACCTAGACTATTGTTATGAGAATATGCTTAGTAAGTAATGGCTTTGGAATGCAGTCTTTCTTACATTGTAGGCTGTATATGGGGGTACTGACATATTCAGAATTTGTACAGCTCCCAACCCATATGTCAGTATGAAAGCCTGAAAAAAATGCCTCTAGAAATATTTTGAAAACTGCATATGGTGATAAACATAATTTCATACTCATGAACAGTAATATGCAGAAAAATAAGTAGGTTTACTGGTAATATTTTCTGTGAAAAATCGAACTATCAGAAAATGTAGTGTGACTAAAAAATCACAGTTTTCCAGTGGAGAGAGTGAGTTTCAATTGACCATTTTTCTTTTTCAATCAGGAATTGGGTCATTTTGAATTGAAACCTTTTTATAGTTCTATCAATTTTTCCAATAATTTGATTTTCCTTTTCCAATCAGGCCATGAACTAAATTAAAAATACTGAAATTAGTATTGAGACAAAAATTCATTTCCTAATTAGATCTAGCAATTAGAAGCTAAAACAATGCTATGTTAGGAGAACGTCTGTGTTTTAAAGTGAGTTTGAAAATGTGGTGTCCTTTAGTTCTGTTTTTATCATAACTGAGTGAATTCAGGGACAGATTTTCTCATTTTGCCTCATATGAGGTAGCTAATGTTGGTGGGAAGAGGCCTTTAATGAGAGATTCTGTGGATGATTTATGAGCAATAATCAAATGTGGGTCAATTTTCATAGTTGTACCATCTCTGCATTACTAATTAAAATAAAGATATAATACTATTTCACTTTTAGGAGGTAATGAGCAAACATGACTCAGATAAAATAGGGAACAAATCTATTGAGTAAAACTATGGTAGGTCAGCTTTGCTAGTCTATGTTAGACCCATTTGCATTCGTGTGTATTCCCTCTACAGCTGTAAGTGAAAGTCAGATAAATTGACTCAGGATGGCACCTTTACTTTGGAGGCAGAGAGGGTGGATGTTTCTCTACTTTTTACTGCTGGCATATACACAACTGTTTACATACAGAGAGCGGAAATGAAACCTCTAATAGAGAGATGTTAGGAAAATACTGCATTAGGGAGACAAGGAGCAATTAGCATGCAAGCATCTGATATAACTTTATTTTGAAATGCACACAACCAGGTTCACTTTAAACACTAGATTTTTGAGCATTTCGTTTCCTCAAATCCAATGGTTTTACTTTTCAGCAGGGGTATTTCTGACTACCAACAATAATACTTCACGTTGCATAGACCATATAAAATTTTTTTACAGACATCTAGCAAATGCAGTCCTGTTTAAATTTATTAACAAAAGTAATCTTACTTTAGTTTTTCTTGCATATTTTAAAGATTTTGGGTTAAATGGATAGTATTGAATGTTTACATGATTTGTACAATGTTAGCATTTGAAAGCCTTTATTATTATAAGTACTTTGCTTATAGAAAGCATGAAGAATAGATTGTAGAAATGGAGAATCATTGTGGTGTTGCTAGTAATGTTCTGTTTAAGCCTATGCACTGTATTACAAAATCAGCATATGTGACTGACTGTTGTAGGGATTCTTATATACAAACTCAGCTATTGCTTGGAAGAATTGGAGAATTATCCATTGTAAAGAGGCAATTTCATCATTAAATATAAGGATTCACTTGCTAAAAATACATTAGAGGATGTAAAAAAAGACAAGTAAAGTTAAGTATTGACATGGATAATACAGGATTGTTTGTCTTTTAGGATTAGGAATTTTTAAAACTATATGTCATAGCACATTAATATTCTTAGGCTGCAATCCAGGAAAACATCTGTATTCAGGACACAAGCACACTTATTCTCAATTTTAATTATGTATTTAAAGTTCTGTCTTGTACAGAAATAAAGTTAAAACTTGTTTGCTGATCTAACACTTTAAATGATTTTGTTCTGGAATAAAACAAATGTATCCTTGCTGGTATAATAAAAATATGTGTATGGAACTAAGAATGAAATTTAGTTTAGTTTGATACCAGTGCAAAGTTTCTATTTACATGGAGAAATTATTTCAGTTATTCAGTATCTTTTAAAATTTGTGCCTGTTGCTAATTTTAGAGAGTTCTATTTCTTTTCATTATAATTTTTTAATTAACAGAGACCACCAAGAATCCAGTGAATAATTCTGTGGTTTACTTTGTTAGAGGCATTGAAACAGAGTTGTTTCAATGTTTCAGTTTATTTTTTTCAATTAAAACATATTGAATTCAACAAGTTAACATTTTTTCCAAAGTTTTGTTTACCAGAAAAAAAAAATTAACTGTGGTGGAATATTTGACAGCAGAAGAGAAAAGTAATAATTATAACAGGAAAATTGTTATTTTTTCTTCTTACGAAAATCCACAGACTGAATGTTGAATAAATGCATCAGCAATATGGCCAATCTATTGCCTTGAATAGGTCATAGGATTCAACTGGAGAAGTGTATAACAAATATTTAATGTTATTGGACACTTTGTCAATTTTCTGGAGTTGGATTTCTCTTTAATATTGCCAGAACTGCTAATAGCACTCAGATTGTTTGTCTCTCACAGTGACATATTGTGATTAAAATTCAAACCTGATTTTCTATATATTTTTTGCGACACTGTCTCTAGCCTGTTTTCTCAATCTATTTACCTGAAACTGTTCTACAGTTGCAGTTAACTATTTTAGTGCCTAAGTAAACAAGCTCAGTCCTGATGGGCGTAGAAGCTACATTATTTAACCATAAGTCATTGATAATACTGATCATGAGAAACAGGCAAATAACATCAAAACTAAATATTAAGGATTTTTTCCAGTCTTTTAGGCTTTTAAAATATTCATTAGCATATCACTCATAAAGGAACATCAACTATTACTGGTAGAGTGCGTTAGACCTCATAAATTGAGAGTATCAAAAAAAAAAAGAACTTTAAAAATGGGGGGGGGAATTACATGTTAATATCTGTATTTTTGTGCCTAGGAAATGATGCGATAAACTGTTTTTCATTACAGATAATATGAACAGATGCCAAAGTAAATGTCCAAATTATTGTGGAACACATCAGTTTCTCAAGACTCTATTAGAAATAAAATCTGAAATTCTCATTTAGTAACTCTTGAACTCAGCTAGCATATCAAGCCAGAGGGGAGCTGGTTAGTCTTACCAGTAGCTATTATAAAATAAAGTAATGTTCAGACTTTTTTTTTTTTTTGAGAGAAAAGTTATAAAGATTAATGTATTTCTGAATATTTTAATTAAATTGTCCTGAAGATGAGTCATCGCATTTACAGAGAAATAAAATATATTGCAACTTGTCATAGTCCTTGTTTCCACTGTATTCACTGAATATTTGAGAGCCTTTTCCATACTGCAAGAACTCTGACCATAGGAAGCAAGGAATTCAGTTAAACTAATCTCTGCAGGTTTTCATCATGTTACTTTGCATATAAGTAAGGGAGAGCTAGGAATGATTCTCAGAAGCCCTTGTTATCTTGGGATGGAACTTCTCCAAAAGTCTTGGTAGTCTTCTCTATCAGATAGAGTAAGACCTAGATAGACTCAGATAAATAGACTCTGATAATCTCTGTTTCAGAGATTTATTCATATTGAACGCTTTATGTGTGTGCTTTAGATGCTCTGAATCATCCCATTCTACTCCCGAAAGGCTGCTAGTCTCCATAAATAACATAAGTAGATTAAGTTCCTTCGTTTTGTCCTCTCGAATTACACCTAAGTGAAATGCCTCAGGTAACAAAAAATAAACAGTACAGATTCTTATACAAGTCTATCTATGCTTTAAATGCAACTGATCAAGTAATTTCAATTAAACATGTTAAATGTGTGTTGAAATCAAGACTGCTGTATGTTGTGTTAATGAGTATGGAATTTTTTATGCATCTATCCAGATATATAGGTCAAGAACACCATTTAGTATGAAACAAAGTTATCCTAATCCACTTTGATACCAGTTTTATACTTAATTCCTAGGATTTCACTTTATCTAAAATGGACTTCAGTCACTGTGTGTAAAATACATGATATATTGTTTACACTAGAATTATTTTTGGCCTCTTTTGAAGTCCCATAACGCATAGTATTAATAGCAATCAAATAAGAATTTATTTAAGGTTTTTCTGAACTTTTATTGCATTAAAAAGATAACTAGAAGTTCATTCATATACTTTTCCTTTGACATTTTTTCTGTTATATTAAATTAAATTTTCAGTTTTGAAAATGTTATATGAAAAAAATGTGCCTCAAGAAGTACTCATAAAATGTGCATCTTAAGTATTCAGCTGATTTAAAAGTGATGAAACTTTAGGTGCTGCACCAGAAAGCAGAACAATATAGTTATTGAAAGGGCCAGTGCTCACAAAAGTGTAAACTGTATTCTTTGTGTACTGATTTAGACTGAATGCACCTGCAGATGAAATTAATCAGATTTATAATTGAATTGAATTATCCTAGATATTTTGTCTTAGAGTGATGCTTTAGCAGGTGGTGGTTTGTTAACACTGCTTTCTTAGATACAGTTTAGAATCTATTTGTTAGAGTCAGCACACCAAGCAGGTGCTCTTCATGTGCTTGGTTTGTCTGAAAATGTTTTCTGATAGTTGAGCAACACGGTCACGAGACAAAATATTACCCAAGTGGTATCGTATGTGCAATGAATGAAGTTGAAAATCTGTTTGCAGAAGTACAAATAATTAACAGGAGGCAAATTACCTCTCTGGAGTCAGGCATGGAAATCACCTAGTCCAGCTTCTTGCCAGCACATTTCTGTAGTGTTTTATCCATAGTATTTTAAATTTTTTTACTTGATAGAGGTTACAGTGTTTCTTTGGAATATTTCTGTGGCTTATCTTACTAACCATAAGCTTTTTATTTTGTACAGCCTTCCATAGGTCTGTTCCATGCTCAACTGTATCTCTCACTATTCCTGTAAATAATTCTGCCTTATTTCGTGGCCCAAGGCCTTTATTTAAAAGTGTGTTGGAAATTCTCACTACTTCAGTGGAAATTATAATTCTGAACAGAAATTTGGAATCTACCATTTTGAACATGCATTAGTAAATATTATTTAGACAGCCAACATGTCTGCATGCTTTTATATGTATTTATGTGTATATATATGTGTAAATGTATTTATATATGTAAATACATTATCATATAAATATAGTACTTTATATCAAGTTTCTCTAGATGTTTGTTCTCCTAACCACTCTTTATAAACCAGTTCTTGAAGTCATGAAATAATTTGATTTCTCTGGACCTTACAGAAGTGAAATCCTGGTAGCTTGCATTTCAGAAAAAGAAGGTAGCACAGAAAGTGAAAAATGTTCATGACTTGATTTGCAGAAGGCCTGGTAATTCAAAATGTATGTTATCCATGCAATCATTGCTGCATTAAAAAAGTCACTTACCAAGAAGTTTAGAAAATAGTACATTACATAGGCTACATCTAGGTGTGATTTGGAACACAGCACAAGCCAGAAACTCTTCCAGTTGGCAGTATGGATGGGGCCAAACTTCTCTGAACAAGAAAGAGAAGACATAATAGCCATATGTCAAGCTAGACCATGCCACTTTACCTTAGGACCAGAGAAAGGTCCCTGGTTTGTTTTATTTAGCTGTATAGATATAGCCTCAGAGACAGATGAGGAAACAAGTTAAAGAACTAACAAGCCATAAAGTATGCAGTTAGCAAGAATAAGAAACAATGCCACTCTAGCTCTATATCACCTAGAGTTAGAATTGCAGATTTTCAGGCTGTCCTTTAGATCTCTTATTTATCTTGAACACACCAAAGTATGTAGATTAAAAACCTAGAATCTGTGGATTTGAAATTTTAGCTGCAATCTTTCATACCTAAATATCTTGAACAAGTTGCTGAAAGAATGAGTATGGGTTAAAGGAATAGTCACTTTGAGCGATGAATTCCCATTGAAGCTTGTTAGCTATCATTTATAGAAGATTCTTTCTGCACTTCTTGTATAGTTGTTAACCTGAAAATGGCTATTTTGTGAATTTCTATTACCAAAATGATTCAGAAATCATCCTTAATTGTTCTGATAGAAATCCTACATTTCTAATGTCTCTTAGCATATATGTATTTCGTTCAAGCATTCTCCCACTGAGTATGGTTATTGGTGATGGGTTAGAGCTTACACGAAGCAGTTGTAATAATGTGCAATTTGTTAGTTAGCTTTGGTAAATGCTTATCATAGAATCCGTCCAAGAAATTTCAGAATAATCTTTAATGAAATTCACATCTATCAACTATAACTGAATAATTTGACCTACTCTTTTGGTGGACTGATAAGCTGCTGTACACTGACAGACTAATTTACACTGAGAATGAGCATCCTTTGGACCTTTTGTTTTCATTCCTTGGGACTTTCCATGACCTCATCTATATTTTAAAAACCTCAAAACTGCTGAACAGCTAATGTTCTATTTTGGATAAGCCTTTTTCATGTTTTGATATACAAGCTATTACTTAGTCCAAAAGCATCATGTTCTATTTCTAAACTGAGAATTTCAGTATCTCTGTTCTATTAATGATCACACCATTTAAATCATTCAGTGGCATTGTTTCTTATTCTTGCTAACTGCATACTTTATGGCTTGTTAGTTCTTTAACTTGTTTCCTCATCTGTCTCTGAGGCTATATCTATACAGCTAAATAAAACAAACCAGGGACCTTTCTCTGGTCCTAAGGTAAAGTGGCATGGTCTAGCTTGATATATGGCTATTATGTCTTCTCTTTCTTGTTCAGAGAAGTTTGGCCCCATCCATACTGCCAACTGGAAGAGTTTCTGGCTTGTGCTGTGTTCCAAATCACACCTAGATGTAGCCTGGGAGAGTAGTAGCTGGCATGGGTTTTAGCAAAGAACATGTTAGCAAGAAAATGCAGTGGACAGTTGCAGGTTATTGCTTGAGCCTGTGAAATAGTTCTGTTTATTGTATTAGCAGAATTCACAGAGTCAGAATAATTTAGGTTGGAATGGAACTCTGGAGGTCAGGTCTCAAAGCAGGTCTAACTAGATCAGGTGCTCAGGGCCATGTCCAATTGGGCTTTTAATATCTCCAAGGATGGAGATTCTACAACCTCTCTGGGCAACCTGCTCCAATATTTCAATACCCTCATGGTGAAAATGTTTTCCTTTATACCCAGTTTCCGATGTTGCAGCTTTTATGTCTACTGCCTCTTGTCCTTTCATGGTGCACCCTTGAGAACAGTCTGTCTCCATCTTTTCTATAGCCTCCTATAAGGTAGTTTTAGACAGCAAGAAGATCTTGCCTTAGCCTTCTCTTCATAAGGCAGAACAAATCTAATTTTCCTAGCATTTTGTTATGTATAATTTCTTTCAGGTTCCTAATCATTATGGTACACTTGCTACAGTATGCATGCTACACATGCTACAGTCCGTGTCTTTCTTGTACTGGTAAGTTCAAACTTTTACGCAATACTCCAGATGCAATCTCACAAGTGCCATGCAGAGAGAGTGATTTGCTTCTTTTGTCCAACTCTCTTACTAATGCAGACCAGTATGCTGTTGGCCACCTTTGCTACCAGTGCGCACTGATGATTGATGTTCAGCTTCTTGTTCACTAGGACCACCAGGTTCTTCTCTTGCAAGGCTGTTTCTCAGGCAATAGATCTGCAGCCTGTATTGTTGCACAGGGTTATTCCATCACAGGTACAGGTCTTCGCATTTCCTCTTTTCTTAACTTTGTGAGGTTCCTGTCAGGCATTTCTCTAG
This sequence comes from Pygoscelis adeliae, assembly GCF_000699105.1. Lineage (NCBI taxonomy): Eukaryota > Metazoa > Chordata > Aves > Sphenisciformes > Spheniscidae > Pygoscelis > Pygoscelis adeliae. Next base: position 2,467,926 of record NW_008825234.1, read on the forward strand.
TCTGTGAAGGTTTCTCTGAGTAACAACCCTGCATGCCAGCATATCAGTCGCTTCCTCCCTATTAGATACTGTCTGCGAACTTGCTGAGAGTGCACCCTGTCCCATTAAGTTTGTTCATAAAGAGATTAAATAGTATTGGCCCCAGAACTGGTCTCCAAGAGATACTACTAGTTTGGAGTAGCCATTTGGATTTTGTGCAGCTGACCTCTAAACATGACAGTCCAGCTAATTTTCCTCACACCATACGGTACACTTACCCAATATGTATTTCACCAGTTTGGCTACAAGGGTACTGAGGGAAGTGGTATCAAATGTCTTGCTAAAATGAAAGTAAACATTTATTCCTCTCCCGTTGTCTACAAAGCCAGTCATCTCATTGTAGAAGGCAATCGGATTGGTCAGCCATGATTTGCACTTAGTAAATCCATGTGGGCTGTTTCTAGTCATTTTTTTGTCTTTCATGTCTTTTGAAACAGCTTCTAGGAGGAAGATGGTTATGCTGCATAACCATCCCAGGGGCTTAGACTGAACAGCCTGTAGTTCCTTGAGTCCTCCTGCTTGCCCTTCTAGAAGTATAGATGTAGCTTGAGACTGGTTCAGGCTGTTACATATTAATGCAATTAGTCAAAGTTGTAGCACTGTAATTTTAATTATTTTCATATAAGGAAGTAACACAATGGGTGGTATAACTTGGGGACTGATTACATGATATAGGAAAAATAGAAGTGTTTTGGGTTCTACTTCTTCAGTTTATACTTCCTTTCATACAGAAATGTGTAGTACCGTATATTCAATTTAAGTTCTGGTATAAAAGTAGTTTTTGTGATGTCTGCACTGATATATAGAGCAGATTTTATTCAATCTTTTAATAACGAACACAATAAAATGCATTGGGAATTTTGTATATGAGTGCTCCTACCAGTTATTTTATGTACAATAATAGTAAGTGCGGACAGTCCAGCAGTACCCTTTTGCCCCCTTTACATTTGCAGGTGAGTATTTTTGAAAATATATCCAATCTTATCTCAGTTGTAAGATCACACATAGCAGGTGGATAATTCAAAGAACAAAGTGTTGAGGGTTTTAAAATTAACAGCTCTGAACAAGTTTGTGTTGTCTGATCTAGAAAGGGTTTGATGCGATATCTCTTTGACAGAATATTTGTATTAGATGCACCTCTAACTGTAGCAAGGCTTATACTAGCAGAAGAGTATTTTTTTATTTTTAGATACAGTTTATACTCATTTCACAAATGAAGTAAGTTATAGTAATAACGAGTATTTTGCTGATTTAATTTAGTTACACATAAGGAGCGGATGAAGCGTTCGAGAAGCGGCTGGCAGAAGTCTCTCAATTGCTAGTCCTTGTTCTTGTGGGGGACTTCAACTTCCCAGACATCTCCTGGAAATACAACATGGCAGAGAGGAAGCAGTCTAGGAGGTTCCTGGAGTGTGTGGAAGACAACTTCCTGACACAGCTGGCAAGTGAGCCTACCAGGGGAGGTGCCTCGCTAGACCTGCTGTTTACAAACAGAGAAGGACTGATGGGAGATGTGGTGGTCGGAGGCCGTCTTGGGCTTAGCGACCATGAAATGGTAGAATTCTCGGTTCTTGGTAAAGTAAGGAGGAGAGGGGCAGCAAAACTGCAACCATGGACATCCGGAGGGCGGACATTGACCTGTTCAGGACGCTGGTTGAGAGAGTCCCTTGGGAGACAGTCCTGAAGGGCAAAGGGGTCCAGGAAGGCTGGATGTTCTTCAAGAAGGAAGTCTTAAAGGTGCAGGAGCAGGCTGTCCCTGTACGCCGCAAGAAGAACGGGCAGAAAAGACGACCGGCCTGGCTGAACGGGGAGCTCTTGCTGGGACTCAGGAAAAAAAGGAGAGTTTA
>NW_008825234.1:2472169-2481767 GCF_000699105.1 Pygoscelis adeliae
AGCTGAGGGAACTGGGGTTGTTTAGCCTGGAGAAAAGGAGGCTCAGGGGAGACCTCATCGCTCTCTACAACTACCTGAAAGGAGGTTGTAGCGAGGTGGGTGTGGGTCTCTTCTCCCAAGTAACTGGCGATAGGAGGAGAAGAAATGGCCTCCAGTTGTGCCAGGGGAGGTTTAGATTGGACGTGAGGTAGAGCTTTTGTCAGTATAAAAAAATAACTAAAAGTCACACTGTCATATGATTTTACAAACTGACAAAGATATCTCGTATAGATCACAGTGAAAAATGCAATTTTTTTTGAATGCCCTTTCAGATGTAATATAGGTTATCTTCCTAATTGCTGATGATTATTTAAGTAAATCAGATCGGTACTTCGATGTAACAGATATTGAAAAAATAGCTATGTGATCAGTGAAGCTCATGAAAGGACTGATTACATTGACATTTTGATTGACTTTTTTGTATTTTAAAAGTTTGAATTAGCTCTGATGCTATTTAAATCCTGTCTAATTTGATAGCCGCTCCCACAGTGCAGAAAAAAACCCACTTGAAGTGAAATAAATTATATTCTTCCTTTTTTTCGCCTTATTTCTTGTCGCATGTCTGAAATGTAGTGTACTTCTATTTTTCTTGTTGCTTCTTTCTAGATAGTATAAGGCAGAATAATAACAGGAATGTAGTTTTGTTATGGTGCAATGTAGCTATGAAGTGCACTGGATCCAGAAGAAGAGATGCTTTTAGTCTTTTCTGAGAGGCTTTGTTGTGCAGAGAAATGAACAGGAGGCTGGAAAATTGAGACTGCTAAATAATCCCAAATCTATCATTAATGAATTGTGCAACTTTTTATAAGACACAATTAATGAAATTTTAATCCTACTCAGAAGATAGACTTTATCTATAGGAGTTGTTAATGAGATCAGAATGAGACTCAGTGTTGCTTTTTCTAATGTCAAGGTGCTTCACATGCTTTTAATTTTCTTCTTCAAACACAAAAATCACTAGTGAATGTTTAACGTTTTCCAGAAAATTTAACTTTTGGATGACTTTTTGGATGTTATTTCCATAGCAGAAACCATATTTCTGTTATGAATGTCTTAGGAAAAGATGAAAAGAGATAAATCTCTCACGGGATAGATTCAATCTGAGAAATTCCCATCTGTCTCCTTTGTGTATGGAAGCAGCTGGACCAACTAGCTTAGGCTAACTTGCAGAAGGCATGGTTTAGGCAGCAGTGTTACTCTTCCTTAATTTCTAAAGGGTTAAATCAAGAAAGGATTTGGGTGTGGAGCACTAATTCTTTCATAACTGGGTATTATACACATTTGCTATATAACATAGAACTGCTCCATGTTCCAGTTTTAGCATATGGGATGTGATAGCTACACATAGTGTCACTTTTTATTTTTGATAGGTGCAGCAGATGATATGAATTAGATACTATCTTTCATAGTACTATATATGTGGCAGAACTTAATGCTTTTTATTTAATAATTTATTAGCTCTGCATACCCTTTACTTGTAGAAAGATTTTGGAAGAGATCTTTTTTACGCTGCTTACAAATTATTCTGAATCTATAGATTCTGAGTACATTGTGTTTTTAACTGCAGGATGTGGCTTAATCTCCTGTGATCTTTCCATTGGGTAGGATCCAGTTCTATTACTCTAACCAGTATTACTGATATTTAAGACCCTTGTGCAAAACTTGTGCTTGACTCTGTGGTGCTAGAGTTGAAATAAATATATTTGAAGTGAATTACTGAATCATAGCCTGATTTATATAGGCTTCCAAGTTCCTTCAGCCACATCACATGACAGTTGCATCAGCCTTTTAATACCTTGTATATAATTGTCATTCATACTGTAGCAGTGGACACTGTTTGTTCCTTTTTTTAAATGTGTACATTTATAATGTAATTTTGATCTTTTATTGTTAAAAATACTAATGGAGCAGTGAAATGAAGTATGAAAACAATGATTGATTGGAAAATGTTATTAATTGTACTGCATTTTCATAAATAGAATGCGTATTTCTAGTAAAAATCTCGTTATTTGAAATGCCTGATCCAATCTTACATAAATTTAATTTGATTACACAATGTATAAATGCACAGATTTTGTACACAGGTGTTGTGTGCAGGTACACCTGTAGAAAGAAAACAGGTTTTTTGTGTCAAAACTGTTCTGTAACTTTTTATGATAGAGAAGTCTAGATTGATTTGTGGTCATATATTTTTACACTGGAAACAATAGCTTGTAACTTTTAACGATTATTACAACATACATTTATTTGTAAAGTCAAGAGTTTCAAATATACTTCATAAGTGAAAGTACTATTTTACTTCTTTTGGGGGATAACTTGTTGATTTTTTTATGTAGCTAATATCTTCTGTGTGATTTTTCCAATCCTGTGATTAATTTTATCTATATTGTCTAATCAGTGTGAGATGAACCTATACTGCTTTACTGTGTTACTCTTCCTTGAGAATTACTATTTTTGTTACTTTCAGGGCTTTCAAGAACTTCTTTGTCAAGGAAGACATGAGACCATATCTATTTATGGGGAAATGGATACATATGATACGTATGTAAACATTTATTAACTATGCAGAGGTTAATGGTTATATCTCATGGAAAAAGGTTATACATATAAGAAAAATATGTATAAGATACGTGTTTGCTGGTGTTGATAAAATCTTACTCCAACTCCAGGATGTGCTTTCAGGCTCACTGCATTTTATTCCTCATGGAGTTCTGCTTTATTGAACATGAACAATGTATTGAACAGTCTCCAATCTGGCTAGGCCTCCATCCACAAAGATCTTTATTGGATTCTCTAGAATCCAATGAAAAATATTGTGTATCTTTGTCAAAAACCCATTGCTGCTGCTGAGCTGATATTTCTACAATTTTTTGGTACTTCTCCATAGTATTTTTAGCTACTTGACGTAGTTCATTTGCACATTTCATTTATATTCAAGTATTGGCAACCTGTGATGGGGAGCTCTATTATCACTATGTTGTCTACATTGCTATTGTCTCCTCTAGAGTCTGAACAGGCACTCAGTTCAACAGCACTTGTATGCTTGGGATTTCCAGCATTGCTAGTGACCATGTGCAAGATTTTAAACTTAATTTGTATCATGCATTGTTTCTGAGGATATTCTTGTCCTTACTTCTATGTTATCTCTGCCAGTTATCTGACTTAGTCTAGAGCAATTGAATCAAGACTGTGGTGAACCTCAGGATGCCTGAAGACATCTCAATGTACATATGTTGAAATCAATATTGTTCTGAAAGACAAACTGTTAGGAATCTGACATTTTAGTTTGTAATCTAAATGAACTCTTCAGTGTCTTGTAGCAATAGTTTTTTGTTTGCTTTCTCTAATAGGATCCTCGAATACACTGCTGGACTTCTCTAATTTGTAAACCCTTTGCCATGAGCAAAGCCATTTCTGTATCTAAGTGACGTAATGACTTGGAGGAACAGAGCTTTAGGCCTGAATCCTGCAAAGATTTTTGTGCATGTTTAATGTAACGCATTAAGTAGCCTAACAGAAACTAATAGACATGTGCATATGTGCATATGCTTGCAAGATCAGGCTTTTATTTTCTAAAGAATTCTTTGGGACTTTGGTATTCTATGGAACTGTCACACAGGATGTAAGAATAGTAATTTGTACTTTAATACTGCCTTTTAATTTTTCCATTTTAGGATTTTAATGTTGCAGGCTAAGACACAATTTGCAATAAAATACATATTTATACTACAGAGGGCTGTCTTCTACATCATCTATTAAAACAATGCTTTGTAAAGAAACAAGCAATAAATTACCCATCTTTCTTGCACAATTCAAAATGTAAACCCTGAATGGGTAGTTATATGATCTTTATTCTTTATTGGCACATATGTACATGGTTCCTATTAAGCTTTGGTGGATACATTTGGAAATGAAGGGATTTAATTATTTAGTGGCTGTTGAATACAGTAATTTTTACTTTACATGTTGGTGATGATTAATTCTTTTTGTAATTTTCTGATGAATTATTTCTGTTTCTGCCTAATCAGCAGGCATACTGTGAAATATAATTGCACTTGAAGGAAAATTACCATCTCATGAGATGAATAAGCTTGATGATTAAATTACGTAGAATAAAGCAATAACATTCACATACCCAACCAGGATGACATACTCATCCTTTGTTGTGCTTTGATGACCTTTATAAAAAACAAAGAGTTTTTTTAGAAACAATTCAATGTATTTCAAGTCAGACTATATGAAAGGAAATTTGAAGAATCCTAAATCAGATATAGTCTCATGGAAAATACAAGAATTTCACCTTTTTAAACTAAAAATATCAGTCCTGATCTAGGTTCAACACAATGTAAATCACTGAATTTGGAAAAAGCTCTTAAAACTGATAAAAACCCATACTTGCTACTAAAGTTAATTACTAAACTTGATCAGAAATAGGTTTGCAGCCTGGTATTCACATCAGCAGGGGACAGACTTTGTACAAACAACATGAAATAACTATTTTTTCATACATAAGAAAACAAATCCTTTCTTACCTATGTTTTCTGTAACGTTAAGCCCCAGTTTTTAGCTGTATCTTTATATAATGCAGTATTCATGAACCCTAAGCTATTCTTTCTTGACATACAAATATTTGCTTTAGGACTAGGCCCATTCTGATTGAGAACTAATGTGCGTGAGACTGAAGATTTGGAAAAAAAGTTTGACAGCATTACTGCATGATTGTTTGTGACAAAGGCCCTGGTTGTATACTTAAGTATATACTTATACACAGACCTAAAAGGGGAAGTTCATCATAAGCAGGCCTGTATATTTAATACTTGCATATTATTGTATGTCTTCTGTTTTGTATTCCAAAGGAAAAGATAGATTCATGGCCTCTTGACCCTAAAATTAATGTTTGGGAGAACGTATTGATCCATGTGTAAAGAGTTGTGAACTTCTGGGGCCTTTATGTCAAAAGGGCCATTCTAACTGTAGAAAAATGTTTGCTATGTTGAATCATGTTCCTCCCAAAAGAGGGGCAGGGGTTGAAAAAAAGTCTTTGTGGGGTACTGATCTTAGGGTAATGACATATTTTGGCATTGTGCCCAGCTGTTCTTAGATACAGGAAATCTGATAGAAATAGCTAATCTCTCTGAATTAGATTTCTTAGCAAAAGTCACCCTACTCTTGTACTCCATAGAGAATTTCTGCTGTCTATGTACAGAGGTGAAGAAAGCAGAAACGTATTTTGTTCACTTGAGTCTATCCATCCTTTTTCCATAGGAAAAGAAAGGAAGAAGAATATTTCTCTGGAAATCTCCCATGGAAGATAATTATAATGGAGCATATATTACCTATTTGTTCTCCCTTTCTTAATGTCTTCTATACTGCAGTCAGGAAATAAAAATCAGAAGCAGATGGTTGAAAGGACATATGAATAAACCAGTTACCCTACTATCTTTAAAGTAAAGAACAACTAAAATGGAGTTTTTGTTTTTTTTTTTTTTTTTTCACATTAGATAAGAATAATTTCTGTTGGAATGTCATCCCCATGTGTTCTCAGTAGAAAAGACTAAAATTCATTTGTTTCATTTGCAAACTTCTGGAGAGTTTCTGATTCTTGGGGTTTCAGAAACTGTGTGTGATTCTAAGGAGATCCTAAACACTGACAGTTGGAAAAGAACCATGTGAGATGCACTGTCAGTGTTTGCTAGAGACCAAAACTTTAAGATGTAGAGGAATGCTCAGCTTATCACGTTGGAACCACTATCTCTACAAATAATGTGTGATGGTATCTGTAGAAGAATTATTTCCAGAAACTATTCTTTTTCTAGCAAGAAAGAATTTAATTTGAATGTAGAAAACCAGTACTTTGGATATACCATGTAATATAACATACAGACACTAGCCTCATTAGGTTTGTGTCCCTTTATAGTGACCATAAAAATAGCTCTGAAATGTACAAGTCAGAATTGTGTAGTCTTTTCAAGTAGCTGTCAGAGCTTGTATCTGTATATGTAAAGTACAGGACTGTCCATACTGGAAATGAAAATTTCCATTTTTTTAATCTTTTACCATATTTGACCTACAAAAATTCAGGTGACTGAAGATGGTAGTGTCATCTACGGTCTAGTCAAATTTCTATACTCTAGTCAAATATATAGGAAGGTGTGGTTTAACCCGGCAGGCAGCTAAACACCACACAGCCGTTTGCTTACTCCTCCCCAGTGAGGTGGGGAAGAGAATTGGAAAAAAAGGTAAAATTCGTGGGTTGAGATAAAGACAATTTAATAGGACAGAAAAGGAAGGGAAAATAATAATAATGGTAAAAGAATATACAAAACAAGTGATGCACAATGCAATTGCTCACCACCCACTGACTGATGCCCAGCCAGAGTAGCGGACTGCTGGCCAGCTTTCCCCCTAGTTTATATATTGAGCATGACGTCACATGGTATGGAATACCCCTTTGGTCAGTTGGGATCAGCTGTCCTGGTTGTGTCCCCTCCCGGGTTGACGGTTGGACTCGATGATCTTGGAGGTCTCTTCCAACCTTAACGATTCTATGATTCTATGATTCTGTGATTCACTATACCAGCTACTAGAAAGAAAATTAACTCTGTCTCAGCTGAAACCAGGGCAGAAGGTCATCTCATGCCTCAGCAAAGAAGTAACACCAGTAATAGTGTTCACAGAATCAAAGAATGGTTGAAGTGGGAAGGGTCCTCTGGAGGTCTCTAGTCCAACCACTCTGCTCAGAACAGTGTCAGTCAGAGCAGGTTGCACAGGCCCTTGTCCAGTTGGGTTTTCAAAATCTCTGAGGATGGAGACTCCACAGCCTTCCTGGGTATCCTGCTCCACTCTTTGACCACCCTCACAGTAAAAAAGTTACTTCTTACATTTAAGTGGAATTTCCTGTATTTCAATTTGTGCCTGTTGCCTTTTGTCCTGTTACTGAGTGCCACTGAGAACAGACTGGCTCTGTCTTTTTTACTCTCTCCATCAGGTATTTACACACATTGATAAAATCCCTCTGAGCCTTCTCTTCTCCATGCTGAACAGTCCCATCTCTCTCAGCATCTCCTTGTAGTTCAGGGACTCCAACCACTTAATCGTGTTCATGGCCCTGAACAAAATAATTAAGGAAAAAATAGCATAGATAGAATAGCTGGAGAACAGTGAAAATGACTCATTCTACATAATTTCTGGATAGTAATTGTTAGTTCAGATAAGAAAAAGCCTATCTCCCCACACACAGAGAAACAGTGGAGAGGGATGCAGAGGGGATAAAGCCCTGGGAAGGGGGAAAACAGTTGGTGCACTTAGGGCCCTGACATTAACTTTACATGATTCATGTCATGTCCTTATTGCCCTATCTGATAAGATAACAGATGTTCAGGACGCATGCAGAAAAGGTGATAAAAAGAAGAAAGGATGAAGAAAGAGAGGAAGAAAGTGGAGGAGAAATGTCAGCTCTGGAGACATTAGGCATTCTGTGGACACATTGGTAATCACTGATGAAATGAATAATTTATGAGCTTCTTTATGATGTTTCTTCATGGAGGCAGATGCTCCATGTGTGATCTCTGCTCTTCCTTTGGATACATCTTGGCTAAGAGTAAAATATATCTATATAACAGCATGCAGTTTTTGTCAAATATTATTTTTTTAATACCAAATGGAATTGCCTCCCCACTGACATTTGCTTATCTGAGAAACAAAGGCATTCCTCTTTCTCCAAGGATATATTCATGATGGGACAAGAAAACCAGACTGGACCAATGCGAAGGCTTTACCATGCCTTGCTGGCTGTGGGTGGCACTGGATGTTTGCGATGTTGGTGTTGCTGTGGGAAGCTAGAAGGCTTTCTACAACCAGAGCCTGTCACTACAGCCTTATTGATGCTTGTGGACAGCGTCATGAGTAAAACTGTGATAGTATTAACATGGTGTTTTGAAAGATCATTGCTGCAGATACAACGGTTAAGATGTTATGTGTAGGTATGTTTTTCTGATAACTTTTGAATATTAAAAACAGAAACAATCTTGGGAGTAATGACTGGAACCCAGGACTCCGCTCTTCAGGATTAGCCGCCCAAACAGAAAACTATGGATTTTCTCCCTTTTATTTACTCTTCCTGTACTGCTTTCTATGCATTAACAGACAATAGTTCTTTAAAGGCACAAAAATTTAATTCTAAAATAATTTAGCTTTGCTGTTTCATCACTGCTGACAATTAACATTTTAGTTATTGTAATTTAGTATTTATTGTTTTAATTTATACTATTGTATCCTGTGCTGTTTCTTGGGCCTTATCATTTTAGTATTTAGTAAAAGTGTACCGTGGATATCTATGACAACATCCCAAGTTAAATGAAGGAGTTGAAATCCTTGTCATCTGGACCTCATTTATTGATTAGTGGTTTAGAAACTGTGCTACAAAGGGAAGACTGAGCTGGAATGCTGCGAGCAGAGGACAGCAAGTGCTCTGACTATGTAGCTATCATATACAAGGTGATGGTAACTGCCAGGATGCACTCAAGCACTGAGTTCCCACTGACTATAGGAGGTACCTGAATCCCCATAGGAAAATTTAGTTTTAGAATGGAGAAAGTATTTGCCATGTCACCTCCTTAACTATAGGTAGCCTTTTACATCTTTTGAAGCCTTGATTAATTTGAAATACAGTAATATTTACAAAAGCCCCATATTTTTAAGAAAGGGAGACTTATATTTGCTTTAAAAGTAATAGATATTTGCGAATTAGTAGGGCAAACAGCTGCCTAGGTATATATGTCAAGAAACACTGTTATTAAAAAATGTAAAATTATGTTTTGCTGGGTTTAGTGGAGCTCATTTTGAAAGGTAAACTTCAACTTTCATGAGAGTGGCACCCTAAATTGATTTCTCAGCTTTTCCAATGAATCTTAGCTCTTCAGAGTGCTAATTCTGAGTTACAGCTTCCATTTGACAGCCTACACTATAGATTAAGTGCAAAATCATGCAAATATGAGCCACAAATCACAAAAAAAAGAAGTTAGCCTTTGGCATGCATGGCTGACATTGCATGAGAAATTTCGAAAAATTGCTTATAGTATAGATTGTCGCCAAGATTAAAGTGCATGATAGCAAATCCCTCTGGTCCAAACAGTCATTTTTACCTCAGTGCAGTGATTGCCACCATCATGGCAATGATGGATCCGGGGAACTACAGGCCTGACAGCCTGACCGCAGTGCGGGGAAGATTCTGGAGTGGTTTATCTTGAGTGATTATGGAGTGGTTCATCTTGAGGGCACTCACAAGGCAGGTGCGGGACAACCAGGGCATCAGGCCCAGCCAGCATGGGTTCATGAGAGGCAGGTCCTGCTTGACCAACCTCATCTCCTTCTATGACAAGGTGACCCGCCTAGTGGACGAGGGAAAGGCTGTGGGTGTGGTCTACCTGGACTTCAGTAAGGCCTTTGACACCGTCTCCCACAGCATTCTCCTAGAGAAGCTGGCGGCTCACGGCTTAGACAGGTGTACTCTGCGCTGGGTCAAAAACTGGCTGGACGGCCGGGCCCAGAGAGTTGTGGT
>NW_008825234.1:2482648-2492235 GCF_000699105.1 Pygoscelis adeliae
AGGGAAGTGGTTGAGTCACCATCCCTGGAAGTATTTAACAGACGTGTAAATGAGGTGCTTAGGGACATGGTTTAGTGGGCATGGTGGTGTTGTGTTGACGGTTGGACTCGATGATCTTAGAGGTCTTTTCCAACCCTAATGATTCTATGATTCTATGGTAGAAAAAGTTCAGCAAAAACTTCCTTTCTAAAATAAATAATCTATTAGAACAACTCCCTTGAATTTTCAAAATGGAATTTGGAGTTGGAACTGTCCCTGACTGGTGGACTTTGATGCTGAGGCTCAAAGGGGGATTTTATATCATATTTCCAAGCACTGCTGTGGGATGTGAAGGAGAATGAGGAACCTGAATAAATGGACAGAATTAGTATGCTGAATGTAGTGCAGCTTTGCTTAAATGAATGATTCTGTAGTCATATTTTAATACAGAATCAAATGTGGATAGCCAGATGTTTAGCCAGTGTAAGTCACTGAAGGCAGTAGCACATTGTCAGTTTATGCATAATTTATATATGCTTGTGTATATGTGAAAGAAATACAGGAACCAGGTTTGTATTTCATACGTCATTCAGAGCAATTGGTTTCCTTACAAATTAAAATTTCTTTTCTTTGCTTTTCTGAATTCAATATAAAGAAAATAGGGTAAAAGTTTCAAGGTCTATGACATGCAGGTGATTAGATTAGAATATTGTTTGGTACTCCTTGAGTTTAAGCTCCATAAATCCAGAAGGCTATGTCTGAATTCTAAAGAATCCAAATATAAACATAACTATGTTTTTATCTTTTAAAAAAAATAAGATTACCATGCTTATTATCATATTTATTATCATAGTTATTACCATATTGCAGAAGTGTAGGTCAAAGGGAAGTGACAATGGTAAGTTTCCCAGCCTTGACTGACCCCAGATTTGAAGTTCAAAAATGTGACATTTCCCTTGCATTTGCTACAGAAATAAAGGTAAGTGTCGTGGTTTAACCCAAGTCGGCAACTAAGCCCCACACAACCACTCGCTCACTCCCCCCTGGTGGGATGGGGGAGACAATCAGAAGGGTAAAAGTGAGAAAACTCGTGGGTTGAGATAAAGACAGTTTAACAGGTAAAGCAAAAGCTGCGCATGTGAGCAAAACAAAACAAGGAATTCATTCACTGCTTCCCATGGGCAGGCAGGTGTTCAGCCATCTCCAGGAAAGCAGGGCTCCATCACGTGTAAAGGTTACTTGGGAAGACAAACGCCATCACTCCGAACATCCACCCCTTCCTTCTTCTTCCCCCAACTTTATGTGCTGAGCATGACGTCATATGGTATGGGATATCCCTTTGCTCAGTTGGGGTCAGCTGTCCCGGCTGTGTCCCCTCCCAACTCCTTGTGCCCCCCCCACCCGACTCGCTGGTGGGGTGGGGTGAGAAGCAGAAAAGGCCTTGACTCTGTGTAAGCCCTGCTCAGCAGTAACAAAAACATCCCTGTATTGTCAACACTGTTTCCAGCACAAATCCAAAACATCGCCCCATACTAGCTATGATGAAGAAAATTACCTCTATCCCAGCACAGTAAGTGTCTTGCAAAAACAAAGCAGTGTGTATTATCATTTCAACTTCAAGCTTGAAGTTATGTTGCAGAAATTATTTAGGGCTTGTTTGAGTACCTTTTTTCGGTAGAAAATATTACAGTGAACTTTAAATTCCTACTTCCTGTGATAGTAGATCCTCATTTTACATAACTCTTTCAGTAAATGACAAAAATTAATTGTGGGGAAAGCTTGTACACTTTATCCTTGTTCTTTTCAATGCTTGTCTGTTGTCTGACTTGATGTGTGTGAAAGCTCAGGCTTGATGCGTTGTGCAAAAAAGGAAGAAAGGCAGAAAAAGTCTCAGTTGTATTACTTTTCAGCCAATTATTGACATGCTTCATTCAAAGAAATGATTGTTCACACTTACAGCTTTTTCTGTCTAGTATCATCCTGGGGCACAGCAGGAGTTGCTAGAAATTGGGATAATGATTATGATGAACTTTCTCCTTTTCACATACACATTAACATTGGTGTTTCCCTGGCACTAACAAATGGTTGTTTCTAATTTCATAGGTACACTGTAAAAAATTTACAAACATCTATATACTCAATGTTTTATTTATAGATTGACACGCACTGTATGGCCTTGAAGGGACACAAGGAAGCTATTGATGCCTTCCAGGGAAGATTGTGTTGGCTGCAGCATACAAATGAGGGAAGGACAGCCCCTGTTTTAAAGAACACTGGTAGATAAGGAGTATGCCAGGAGAGGTAATAGTTCACAATAGTAATACATGGAGTACTCTTTTATTCTGGTCCCTTTCATTGAAATAAATAAATTTAAGAACTTTGGCAGTTGTGTTCTATATGCAAATGAATCTTAACACACATCTTCAGGCATGGAGAAGTGTAGATTTTCTATTTCCATGTTGGGTTGGCATCATTCTACAGCTAGAATTATCAGAAAGCTTCCATTAAAATAGGGAAGTTCTGTTAAATTTCTGAATCTACCAATCTCTTTAACCTTTAAATGACAGTTACATCTAATACCCACAATGATGCTAGGGTGTTTTGACTCTGTTCATTCTGTAACCCATGAAAAATCTTTGCCAAGCTATGGTAATGAAAATGATAACTTTGCACAGGTTCAGCCAAAATCTGCAGACTCATCTTTTTCTACAGAGATTAGATTTCCCACACTGTTTTAAGTGAACATGCCAGTGTGGACAGGTGGCCTTTTAGGAGTGGGATTTACAGCATAGAATGTCAGAAGAGATTGAACCCTGGAGGGGGAAAGGATAGCAGCTCCCGTAAGCTGGAGATACCACATAGTACATGGAATATAGATGCCAATACACATAGAATCATAGAATCATAGAATCATTAAAGGTTGGAAGAGACCTCCAAGATCATCGAGTCCAACCATAACTTGGGTTAAACCACAGCAGTCCAACATACTGCTTGGGTTACTTCTTTAGAATGAAATACTTAGAACTGCTGACTTGAAGAGCTGTAAATTGATTCTTTGCTTTCAATAGATTGGAATGGTTCTGAAACTAGCTGAATCAAAGCTCTCTACTCTGTTTTTTTTAATTTTTCTTTTTTTAAAAAATTTTAACTCCCTGTGCCTGCTCTTGTTAACATTTGTAACAAGGACTGTCCTGCTAACTGTTTCATGTTTATTGAATGAAAGCAGATTCAGGGAAGAGGACACAGCAGGACAGTGGTGCTGAGGGAAATGGCACGTTGGGTTTGAAAAATATACATCATACTATAATGAATATGCAGGAAGACTTTTAAAAGCACCTAGACCACAGTAAAAAACATGAACTTTTAAAGCAGAATAGGTCTTAAAAAGAAAACTAGCAGAAGGGCCTAAGGAGCTCTCCCTTTGCGTGCATAACTCGAATCCAGCTGAAGCCATACCTCTTCAAAGAGCTCTCTTAATACAGAAGTGCCTTAATTTTGAAAGAGGTGAGTCTGTTCCTATTCATACCCATGAATATGCAGAGAAATGAAATCCAATTCTAGTGTGTGCTTGGGGTTATCAGTGTTTGAAAGCTCTCTCACAGTGTTCATGGGGATGAAATGGAACCCCCTCAAGCAGAAATTCTAGTGGTAAATGAGCTTCTTTTGTTAGTGAGAAGGCAGAAATATCTGCAACAGGGATTCTGATTTGTGTAAGCTACTGGAGAGTGAGCCCTTTGGTGACAGCTGGGTTGGGATTCGTCTCATCTAGTCCTATACATGTCCATCTAAGGTAGCAGAAGTAGAGTAATGGTAGGTTTCTTTTGTAGTCCACTAGGCATTCTTTAGTTCATAGTTCTCCAAACCTTTTTTGTGTTTTCTTTTAGGATGAAGGCTTTATTCTGTGGAATTCATTTAGGATGAAGTAAGCCACATTCTAGAAGTGTCTGTACTGTAGAAGTTTAATGAAGGAAAGTTCTTGTGGTGAGGCAAGTAGAGTGTTCAAAATGTTGAAGTTCATGTAGGTTTTCTCCCAGTAGAATTTGCAGCTGTTGATGCTGTAGCTTAAGACTTTTTTTTGGGGGGGTGGAAGGATTGTGTAAATGATAGCTCTTCTAGAAGATAGTCAACCCTGTTAAAAAAGCTAAACCGCTTAATCTGTGAGCAGCTATCTCTTCATGGCTTGGAGCCAGACCAGCAAAGTGCTATCATATTATTTGCTGATTTACCATCTTACTGGTAGTTGATGAATGCATCTAGCAAGGTGTTGCGATTAAGATACTGTTGCCTGGCAAGAAAGTAAGATAGACTGCCGCAAAGTAAGGTAGACTGCTGCTAAAGATATTGTAAGGTAGGATATTTTGTTCTTTATTGCAGCATTTCCCTGATTTTTTAGCTGTTTTAATACTGTTTTAATTACTAACAATTTTCTTGTTTTTATGAATTCTAGCAGTTTCTATGGACAGGATTATTCAGCATCTTGGGGGTGGAATTTATTTTTCCCAGGTTTTTAGGGTCACAGGATTTTTTTCTATATATTTTTAATTAAGAATGGTCCTAGTCTAGCCCTTGATGCTGTGATTGATCAGTTGGGAGAAAGATGAAAGAAAAGTATCTCTAAGAATAGAATTAGACTGACTTATCTGTGTGATGTCCTGAATCTTGTTAATCTTGTTAATTACAGGGCGTTTTAGATTTTTGTCTCATTAGACTTCACGAATTTGCGACACAGTGTGTCTAAGTCTAAGTCTAGCATTAACTTTGAAGTGAATAGATGTCAAACTCATTACTTTCTCTGGACTCTTCATGTAAGATAAGTTTCGTTTAAGACCTGAAACCTCTCCCCTATCATCACAACTTAATTCAAAAAGCAAATCAGTAAGTAATTAGTTTGCATTTTATTTTGAATTCAGTATCATAGGAAAATATTTAATGTGCATGTACTTAAGTAGAGGAAGATAGCGACCTCAGCTTTAGTGAGCGTTCTTCATTCCCAGAACTACCTGTGTTCTGTATTTCAGTGTTGCACCTACTAGGTCTTCCTTTAGAGTGAAATATGCAAAAATCTTTTTGTATTTGAGGAATATCAGTGCTTCTGAGGGTCCTTACTGCTATGCTTTCTTAATGTCCTTGGACTGTAGTTAAGGTGAAGGGTTTTAGTATAGTCTCATCTTTTCCCATTATATTAATTGTACTTGAAATGCTGGCATGTGGTTATTATTGCAGTTAGGAACGCGCTAGAACTGAACTTGCAGTTTCCTTTTAAAAGTCTAATGCATTGTAGAGACTATGAATTAAAGAGATGTGCCCAGTTGATTTAAAGCATTAATAGGAAACTATCAGTCCTCAGAGGCTGGAGATATTTCTAAGCAGAAGCTTGACAGACTAGATTAGAGATAATTGTCTTCCTTATTCTCAGTGAGAAAGTTTCTCATTTGATAGTTTGCCATTGTCACAAAACACATTGGACAGCAATTTCGTATTAACTTGGAGACCTATTAGCAAAAGGCAGGGATAGAAAGCTGGAACTTCCTTCACAGTACATGTGATAAATGGATGTATTCCTCAGAGCCATCAAGAAGGTGGCTTATTAATAATATTATTAATATTATTTAATAATATTAAATTACTGAAGGGAGAAAATAAGCACATAAGTCACCAATTACCTAGTTAAATTAAAGAGAAGCTACTGGTATATAGAAAAACTAGGGAAAGCAGAGATATTTTCATTTATTACACTGACTTCAATAAATGGTCAATTAATCTCAAGAATGATAAAATCACTAAAGTGGAACATACAAGAGATCTTGCTCAGTGATGTGTATTTCATTTTAACTCAGTTCAAATATGGGCTACTTTTTGACTGATAACCCTGTCAGTTTGCGATTAGGGACAGATATTTCATTGCATACTTATAACAAGATATCTAGCTCAGTCATAGGAAAAACAAACATTATAGATTAGGGCTGACCAAAATGCTGCTGAAGAAAAAGAGACAAAACCCCAACAACCACCAAACCTGTCAGCATCTTGAACAATTTTTTTGCTTTTCTGGCAAATCTTAAAGTGCGAGGGTAACCAATTTACTGCCAATATTCAGCTGAACTTCTGAGAAATGGCTTTTCTCTTGACTTGCGCTCCAATGACTTTATATAGTAGTATGAATGAGTTTGAAATCCTGCTGCCTCACTCATATCTATAAAGGTAAATTCAGACTTCTGTGTCATCAATGCCAAATACCTTTCAAGGAACGTGAGATACTAGCACTGAAAATGGAAAGAAAAAGTCAGTGTTGAAATATCACAAATATTCAGCTTTCTGTCATGAAAGAGGCAAATATTACTTAGGTTCCAATGTAGATATAGAACTAGATTGGACTGATTCCTTTCTGGTTCAAAGGCTTCATATAGTGGTTATTTTAGTTTCAAGGAGTTCCTCTCCTCAAACTAGTTAGTTATCTGAATGACTAACCAGGAGGTTATTTATAAGCAAAATATTTTGTGCCTATTATATATAAAAATATCCAGTATCTGCGTAATCTGCAAAGTCATACCTTTAATTTTTTGTGTACAATTATGAGTTTTGCCTGTAGAGTGAGTTAAAAATACCAACTATTTTATAATATATATGGCCATGTGATTTGTCATGTAAGAAACAGCAGGGGAAGCTTGCATCTGGCCTAACAGATGGTCTGTCAAGGAATAATAGAAAAATGTGTATTTAGAAGAGTCCCGGTTCTCTCATATTCCATGTGTCCAGTTTGCATTGTCAGTCTTTTTGAGAAAAGTTAATGTTGTCTTCAGAGCAAGTGAGCAGTCATGCCATTACAGCAAAGGGTATTTAACAGCTCTATCTGCAGTAAAAGTTGAGAGGAAATAATCTGATAGCAGGGGTTCACATCCGACTCTAAGCAAATCATTTTGGGACTGTAGTCACATAGGTTCAAAATTACAAGTTTAGCTCCTCAGTACCTCTCAGCTGCTACAGGTGCCAAATCTTCTATCCATAAAATTGCACAAGCATCTGGGTATCGGCTCCCAGCAGAACCATGGCCATTAAATCCCGTCTGGTCCCAGAGCCAAGGTATTTCACCCTTTCTTACACCTATGATCTGACAGGCGTTCAAACAGTTTAGCGAAATGGTTCACTCTTTGTTTGAACTAACATCTATTAAACATCTATTGGGATAGGGAATGAAATTTAGGTCAGAGAAGTGCCCCAATCACTGATCTATATAGTCATTCTACTTCTCTTACTGACAAAACATATTTGGTATACAAAGTATAGCAACTTCAGCTGTAAGGCTGGAGAAACCTATTTTCCTAGGCTGGTGGCCTAGAAGACACATGAAAATGAAGTGGTGCAGTACTCGACATTACATCATGTATGTCTTCATCTGACTAGCCTTTCTGTATTTCACTTCCATTTACCGAAGTGAGGACATGGCTCAAACCTCATTCATTGCACTAGTGATGCTGCCACTGACTACAGTGGGCTTCTGATAAGAGTTTTGATTCCTTCACTCAAGCTAAAGTCCTGGTGCATTACACAGGAGTTTTGCCTACATAAGAATTACTGGATGAGCCTTTCATTCTTCTCCTGTCAAATACTGCCTGCAAGGTGCCTTGTGGCTTACTGTGGCTGTCACAGCTTCACCTGCTAAAAATGGCCAAAAGAAAGAAAACAATGGGATCAAAAGCCTGCCCTTCCACAGGACAAGATAAGAAAAGTACTAGGTTGGCTTTAACTACAAGGGCTCAATTTTAGGGCCAGTGCTCTTTAATGTTTTTATAAATGATCTGGACACAGTAATCAAATGTACATTAGGTAAGTTTGCTGACAATACTAAACAAGGAGGAGTTGTGGACTCCCTCGAGGGTAGAGAGTCCTTACAGAGGGATCTGCATAGACTAGAGAGATGGGCAATCACCAACCACATGAAATTTAACAAAAGCAAGTGCCAGATTCTCCACCTGGGATGGGGTAATCCTGGTTACACATACAAACTGGGGGATGAGAGGCTGGAGAGCAGCCCTTCAGAAAGACATCTGGGGGTTTGGGTTGATGGCAAGTTGAATATGAGTCAACAGTGTTCCCTGGCAAACAAAAGGGCCAACCGTGCGCTGGGGTGCATCAAGCACAGCATTGCTAGCCGGTTGAGGGAGGTGATTGTCCCAGTCTACACTGCACTGGTGCAGACCCAACTCTGGTTGGGTCATTTTGATGAATTTTACTTTAATCCTTTGGCTGGGAACAAACCCCCCTCCTTTTGTCATATGGTGTTTAGAAGCATGACTATGATAAATTCAGAATCTAAAGGAAAACATGTTTTGATGCAAAAAACTCTCTCCCATCACACAGCAGAACTGTAAAGAAAAATGGACAATCCATACCATTTGAAAATAAGAAAGTAAATAATTGTTTTGAATTTACCATACATGCAGCTAGACCTTTGTGAATGATGACTGTCTAGATCCAACTCGTAAAAAGATGCTTTGTTTTAAGTATAACAACAATGATTTTTGGTAAAATTAAAGAAGGGAGTGTTGAATTCAGGTATGTAACTACTGACCCAACCCTTACCCCTTTCTATTCAAACTAGAAACTAACTGGCCCTCTTCAATATAAACATTTAGCAGTGTAGCATGACAGCAAACCCAACAAAACCACATCTCAACCCAAACACTATAATGTGAACATAATTCTTCTCCCAGGGAAAGGGTGAGAAAAAGAATGAACTGCATGTTAGAGGGAGCATTACTGCTGCTTAAATGTCTCCTTAGATGGTATTTAGATGCTATAGTGACAGTAGCCGTATAAAACCCATTTGAAATGGAGTAATCGCAGAATCAAGACCAAGAAGACCTGTCTCTTTCAGACAGCAGCACTGGGCAAAGTCTGATGCTGTTTCATTGCAGTTATAGGAAAGCACTGCTGAGAATAAGGTTGTTTGGTTAAATTAGTTTAATACCTGATCTATCATTGCTCATTTACTTTGCATAAATGAAAAAGCCCGTTTGCTTAAAGTGCTTTTTCACCATTCTCTTAGGAAGAATGCAGAAGAGAGTTTTCTGGGTTTGACTGCTGTAAAAGACAATAAAAAATGTTTCTATAAATACATTAGCAACAAAAGGAGGGCTAAGGAGACTCTCCATCCTTTACTGGATGCGGGGGGAAACATAGTGACAAAGGATGAGGAAAAGGCTGAGGTACTTAATGCCTTCTTTGCCTCAGTCTTTAATGGTAAGACCAGTTGTTTTCTGGGTACCCAGCTTCCTGACCCAGAAGACAGGGACAGGGAGCAGAATGAAGCCCCCATAATCCAAGGGGAAATGGTTAGTGACCTGCTACACCACTTAGACACACTCAAGTCTATTGGGCTGGATGGGGTCCACCCAAGGGTACTGAGGGAGCTGGCAGAAGTGCTCACCAAGTCACTTTCAATCATTTATCAGCAGTCCTGGCTAACCGGGGAGGTCCCAGTTGACTGGAGGTTAGCAAATGTGACACCCATCTACACGAAGGGCTGGAAGGAGGATCCAGGAATCTACAGGTCTGTCAGTCTGACCTTGGTGATGGGGAAGGTTATGGAGCAGATCATCCTGAGTGCC
>NW_008825234.1:2493379-2547280 GCF_000699105.1 Pygoscelis adeliae
ATATTTAAAAGACGTGTAGATGTGGCACTTAGGGACATGGTTTAGTGATGGACTTGGCAGTGTTATGTTGACAGTTGGACTTGCTGATCTTAAAGGTCTTTTCCAGCCTAAATGATTCTATAATTGTTTGATTCTATGATTCTATGACTGACTTGCTTGCTAATTTGGCTAGACGTAGATACATTTTCCTCGAAATTTTTAGGATAAGATTTCAGGGCAGCACTATTACTGTGAGTGGTTATTTTTTTAAGTTTATGATACACACCATTTGCTTTCAAGAGATGTGTATGATTTGAGGAAAAGGGAATTCTTTATCTTTTGTCTTAATATTATTGATATTTATATTTTATGTTAATCTACCCTCAAAAGTAATGACCTTTTGGGTAATTTACATGACTGTTTGCTTTCCTTTCAATCCTGGGAATTTGTGCGAAATCAATCAGTACTGAAAACTAAGAACTCAGCCAGCTTAAAAATAGCATAAGCTTTTTAATTAGACTGTGTTTCACATGTTTAGTTTTATTATGTATGGTGAAATGAATGGAGATTGATGACTAGGCTGCCAAGATAGATGTTATGTGGTTAACTGTGTTTTAGAGAAATTATATCAAATTATATCTGTCTTGTAATTTTTTAATGGTTTTGCCCTGTAAAGTTTACTACCCTATTAAATCCTTAGGTTAGCCTTTGTTAGGAGGCTTTCATAAGATTTCCTAAGTAGATGGCTCATAGAAGAATTCATCATATAAAACAATACATCTCAGAAATTCATGGTCATAATTTAGTTTGTAGGGGGAGGGAACCATGAGACAATTTTATTATTTCAAAATTCAAATTAATAGACATATCCTCCTAAATTATGTTTTTCAATTTCAAAGGCAAAATCAATATACTTAAAAGAATTTGAAATACATTTTATCCATTGCATAGCAACTCAGTTTTTTACTCTTCCCTTTTAAACATCCTGGCAATAACTCATGCTGTGTAGATAGATAGTGATTTATATTAAACAATAATGATGGAAATATATGCACCAGGAAAATGCAATTATTTATACACAAAAGCAACTTCATAAGGATTATTATGCTTGTTAGCCTCATTTTCTATGGGAACAAAGTGTATGTGATTGTACTGTCTCCACATCTGTCCCTCTGCCTCTGCTTCCTTATTCAATGACTAATTTCAAGCAAATTGGATAGTATGGTTCAAAGACACTAAATTCCTACAAACTTTGGTGGTCAGAGAGAAAACCTCTCTGAGAGACTCTAATACTGAGAGAAAAAATGCAGCAGGAACTTAAATTTATTGGACATCAGAAAGGGATGTTACAAATCCCACACTGGGAAAAGCTTCAGTTGGACTTTATTCTTTTGTTATGTGCCAACAAATCCAATCCTACATCAAATTTTGTCTCCAGTGTAGATTCTTTATTGTATAATAGGTTCATGCCTCCAATTTTGTGTACTTCCATTGAAAAGCCAGTTGATCATGAGACACAGCTGCATTGCAGACCAAGACTTGGGAGGTTTAGTGCTTGCAGGAAGTATTTTTGTCTTGTACAATGCTAAGGTATAAAACAGTACGGCCTCATTGCACTAATTGTTTTACAGGTAGATCTTCAACCTGCAGTGAGCTTGTCTAGGTTCTTATTGACACTTGTAGTGATTGTCCTTTGTATTAGCCGTGTCTGCTGCTTGGGCTGTTTGCAAGCCAGGGAACCAGTCATGGAACCATGACTGGTTCCCTGCTAAAGAATGGTACAACACTAGGCAGAGCACTGAATTTGTGCTTTTCCCCTCATTAAAGCATTTGATGACAAGATCCAGGGGTTTCTAGGTCTAATCCTGGGCTTGCCCTGTACTACAGTAGTGTGGCAGGAGCATTATCTGCCTCCCAGAGCAACCGGGGCTTTTGGACTGTACTGAACAAGTCCCAGCGATTTCCGTAGAAGTAGTCACAGCTGATAGCAGAGTCACTAGGCTTTTGGTTTAAGCCCAGGTTTCTGAAGATACTTAAGCATGCAGTTTCCATTCTTTTCAATAACATTTTGATATCTAAGTACTTTCAAGAGTATATGTCTTCATTTTTTTATTAATTCAAGGGGTCAGTCATCCTCACCTCCTTTCCTCTTGTGATTTATGCTTATGTTCTATATATGATATTTAATATTGTTTAAACAATAAAGGCTGTCTTCCTACCACCAGAAACACCAGGATTCTGGGCACTGATCATACATAATGTTGCATCAGATGAAATATTGTAACCCTTTGTCAGGTAAAGAATAGAGCTAATTTAAATTCTTTACTCAAAAAGTGAAAGGCATCACCATCATAATTTTAATTGCGATTGGTATTTACATTGTGGGAGTGCCTGGAGGCTCAGTCAGTGTCAGTGTGCCATTATGCTTTGTGAAAAGCACAGCAAAGACACAGTCCTTATTCCAGAGAGCTAATGATTTGAGAAACTGCAGAATACCAGGGCATTTTTATGCACGCTTATGTCTGAATTAATTTGACCCAGATTTAAACACTGAAACCCCTGAATGTTTTTTTTTTCCACTTTCTGGGTTGTATCATCCATTGTGATTTTAGAAGGATATAGAACATTGACATTATTGAGATAAAGAATGAATTTATTGAAAGTTCTTTTGCAATCAATATTTTTATTTTTTTCAAAGCATGACAAATAATGCTCTTTTTTTCCTTTTTCCTTCTGATGACCGGGTGTGATGTCTAAACTTATTGTAATCCATAGGTGGACAGAGGAGAGGAAATTATCAAAATAATGTATTTGTGACTGGAGAGCTTAAAAACAGTAACCATAAACCAAGTTGTCAATCCACTTTACAAGAAATGCATGCATGTCTCATTCTATGAGGAAAGATACTTTTATTGCGCTCACAGAAGTCATAAATCATGGTGAAAATCTGTTATGAAAATACAGCCCTGCACAGTGGAAAAAAAAAATCCTTGTTACATCTGAAGGCTGAGAAGCAATTATGTTGGAATTACACAGAGCTCTTCTTGGGTGCTGAGGAAGAATTGGAAGAAGTGGGAGCTCAGCCCACATTTAAGATATGTCTCTGGGGTTCCTGGGTTGCCTTGGTCAGCCTGTACTCCTTTTCTCATCTCTAGCTCGCCCTGCAGTTCACTCAGTGCTGTGTGTTGTGCAGCTCTTGCTGAAGACATTGTTGTTCTGGCAGAGTATCTCAGCTTTTGGTTCTTCCTGTGTGTTCATTTTCTATTGACAGGAAGTGGAGAGGAAAAAAGGGGTGTAGAAGGACAGGATGTAACGAGCAGAGAACTTTGAAGCTGTTGCAGGACAATTTCTTGTACATGAGATCTGTGGTGTTTTGGTGACCTCTCTTGCACGTTCTAGAAGTGGGCAGGGAAGAATTCAATACTGTCAGCACAGAAGGCTGAGGAAAAGAAATATTTTAGGCTGGCTGAGGGGAAAAGGGGATCACTGTAACCACTGTTCAAGTGATATATCTCCCTCCCCCTGGCTATATCTGTACCAGTAGCTTCAACAGTGTAAGGGAATGTACTTGGGCAGTTGAATTTGATCAGCTGGTAGAGGAGTCACTGACCATGGTTTCAGACTGTGCCAACCAGTACCCATTCCTGCATATAGTTTGGGAATTTGCATAGACGCAGAACCTTTCCCATTTGGCAGTTTGCATTGAATGGGAAATTCAAATTGTAACTGCTCAACAATGGTAATTTGTGTCCAAGGAATGATCTGGCATGGAGATCAAGAAGGCCCAACTGCAGAAGGGGTTAAACTGGCTGGAAGCAGGGATGCCAAAGACAGAAGGACTTGTCTGTAAGGGAGTGAAGTTTCCCCTGATGATGGGATAAGAAATAGCTGCAGCATTGTCTTGTGGAAATCCTAGAATGCAAGAGCTCAAGGGCCACCTTTAGGCCGCAGAGCTGGCACTGGGGGATGAGCTGAACACCTGGTTGAGCCACCTGACGCTGATGCTCACGGGATTGGTTCCGGTGTAAGTGTATATAAAGACATGCACTGCATTGTTTGGTTTTTTTTTTTTTTTTAATGTATTTAAGCACAAACGTGTTTAATTTGGCTCAGGGAGTACAATAAATTCCCCAACAATATGCAGCCACCCTGTTTTAGAGGCTGCGAATTCAGTGACGCTAACTGGGTCAGACCATATATTGTCCCAGGCCAAGGCATGATCCCAGATGTGCTTAATTTTCAAGTGTAGATATAGCTTGTGTGTCCAGCTTTGTAGCTCTAGTTCTTATCTCTTTACCTCAAAATGCAGCAGTTTTGTTCTCCCAGCTCTGGAGGCTCATGATTCAGACCTTTGGGTTGGCAAAGACTGATTGCTCCATAAGCGCAAGTTTCTTCTACTGAACCTTTTACCAGGAAAGGGTTTCTGTTAGTGCCCCCATGCTAAATTCCCAAGCCATCCTGAGGCTAATGAACAAAGATCCTGTGCATGCTAATGAACAAAGACCATGTCTCTCTTTTTCTCTTCTTCACTGGCCAGAGATGGCCACAGTGTCCCTGTGCATATACAAACACATGTTTAAGGCTTAGTTTTCTATGTTTTATCTTTGATAGTCACATACAAGTATTTTTACAGCCTTACACGCTTGCTTTTAAAAGTGAATCTTAGTTCTTGATAGAACTAAGCAAAGTAAAACTAGTTAAAAGAGAAGAAATGTGTGAATGAAGAGTGAACAAAAGAAATAGTGTTATTTGGTAAATCTTTGCTGTGTAGTCTCTTTCAGGGAAAAGATCTAGGTTCAGCTCTGGTTTCTGCTGCCTTTCTGTTGTGGCATTCAGGTTCACAATGGTAAGACTTAATCAAGTAGCTTGTGTAACAACATATGAGCTAACACAATGTCCATCTGACACTAAGAATGCCAAAGTTACAGCTATTTAGGAGAATTCTGCCCTTAGGTAGGCTCTCTGCCTCCTTGTAAAGCATAATAATGGTGAAAGCAGTCACTTATGTATGTACCTTTCATGTAAGAATTGCTGACAATTCAAGCTGCGAGGTTGGTGCTTTCCTGCCTGATCAAGCAAGAGTTTGCTTGAACCTACTGTGGCTGTCCCTCTGACAACAGTGAAAAGAAAACATACTTTTTTCCTGCTGGCAAATGGACCATGGAGAAGGAGATTTTCTGGTTCTGTCCCTTGCTATCTGACCAATGTAGTTGGCTAGAGGTAAAAGAGAATAAGTTCTCTAATGAGAAGGAGTATATAATGTATTCTCCCTGCAGGTGATTCTAGTCTGTACTTGGATGGTTTCTGTTGATGCTGCTCACTCCTGTTGCTGCTCCTGATAGGCAAGAGGTGTCTGTCCCAAGTGGTTTTCCCCACCTTTTAGCAGGGGTTGCTGTTGTTATTGCAGCGATTGAGGGAAAAGCAATGTGTGGCTCCCAGCACTGCAGTCCACAGATACCATATTTCCATTTGCGCTCTGAACTGGCAGTTACAAGCTTTGATTCACAACCTCTGTTTCATTTACCCATATAGCTGGATAGTAGCTGAAAAGGCGAGTTGGGGCTAGCAACCTCTGACTGAAGCTAAACTTGCCAAACATCATAGGTTGGCATCCTCAGTTTGTTCTGTGGCCTCTGCCTGGTGTGAGGCAGAATGTAGCCATCCTTCAGGGAAGATCCCCAAACTACATTTAATTCTTACTGTCATAGAAATTGATCAGAAGCCCACATCAGAAAATGTTAATTTATAGAGAAGGAAACCTGGAGTAAAAAATTTTACAAAATTTTCACTTGAAACTGACATTTAAAAAAGAAATGACAATTTACATCCTGTCTTGACAAAGCTCTCATTCTTTTTCAGGTCTTTGGTTTAAAGAACTTGGGTGATATTTATTGGAGAAAAGTTGATTTTTGTGTTGATTTAAATAAAACCCTGCAAATTGTTCAGATTTTTTAAAAAATACTTCTAAATACTTAAAAAAAATACTTATTAAATACTGGCTTGAAGTAGAAATTTTCTCATGGCAGAAAGCTCTATTTCCTCCCAAACAGTAATTATAGCCACATAATTTTCTTGTGATCTGAATGACCACTGATGAATTTATCTGGTGTAAATGGGGCATTTTTCATGTCATCTGTATCATGTACAATCATAGTCTGATCTGAAGGCATTATTTTTAGGCATATTTTAGCAGTAGCATATAGTCAAATTACGAAAGCAATTATGTACCTCTTGCACTTAGTCATCATCATTTTGTATAAACATTTTAGCTCAAACTGCCATAACCACGGCCTCTTACATTTTTTTAGATTAGTAATTTTCCTTTTTTATCTCAAATATCTAAAGTTGTGCACTGAGAAGCATTCATAATATGTGAAAAGAAACAATTATTTTCTGCACGTCAATATATACAATATTTATGTTATTCAGTGATGATCTCCCTCCCTCTGTGTGTGAAATAACATTGCTCAGTCATGGTCCTAAGGGTGTAAATCAAAACAGAGTCAGCCTAAAAAGGGCGCTTTTCATCCTCAAATACATAAAATATGCATATTAAATTAAAAAGCTTTGGAATTCATGAATTATTGTAACCTGGGGTTAGTAATAATTTATACCTTATGAAATTATTCTGGTAGTTATTTATGGCAGTACTCAACACTAAAGCATACATACCACAGTACCATTGCAATATATAGAGTACATCACAGGTTACTTAAAAAGGAAAAATAACAGTTTTTTACCTGATGTAAATCAATCCAGTTGTCTTGATTCCCCCCCACTAAAGATCAAGCCCAGGTTTTCAGTCAGTGTCTAGGATTCATTTGGAATACAATATCTAATAGCAAAAGCTAGATGTGTAAGGGAAGCTTGGGGTGCATGATGGGCTCTTTGATTCCTTACATATATAAGGCTTACCACTGCATTATTTCCTGCTTCTAGCTTCTGCAGACATACTGCCTATTTTATTCAGGAAGGAAAATTCATGCAGGAAACTAAAGGTGTTATGGAAGATTTGAATTTTCTCTCCAATAATTTAGCTGGAGAGAATAATAAATCCATTAGGAAATTTGCAGTGTCAGCCGCAGTTGAAACAGGTTTACACAGTGAAGCTTGGTAGGGGTATAGGGGAGAGGGTAAATATGATTCTGCAATCACAGTCTGGGACTGCAGTCAAGCAGTCAAAGCAATGGCAATCAATCAGTCTCATAGGATTACTGTCATGACACAGTGATGATCCTGGAGGCTGCTAGAGAAGTATTGCACTGAGCTTTGTACACTACAAGAAAGATACATTAAATCCTAGCGAAGCTGAAATGTTTGGAAAATGAGAAAACATTTGTGAAATTATGAAGGAAGTATGTACTCTTCTGGAGGATATTTTAAATTCATAATGATTTTCTTATATCTTTCGGGGAAACCTTTAAGTTAATGCCTGTTACATTATCAGCATTATGATTTAGCTTGTCTTGTAATAACAATAACAACTTGGAGTCAAAAGCCATAAAAATTCAGGGAAAGACATACAGTCTTTATCACGTGATATCACCTAATCCTACATTCTTAGGTAGGGCAGAAATGCCATGCCTGTGAAGACACAAAGAGCAATTCAGACCTTAGGTTGTTTAAACCATTCTCTCGGGGTCTCCATTTTATTTCTCAAGATTGTAGAGAGATCTTCAATAACTGGATTACCATGTTATGCATCTCATTTATCTGCCTGATATTAGGAGAGAAGATCCATGCCAGAGTGCCTGATTTTTTGTTCATTTTTTAGAAACTTGTTTGAAGCTCTTTTACATCATAAACTGTCATCTTATATTCTTGACTGGAATCATTGTGTTAGCTCCTGGGTCCAAAGTGTATGCCAGGACTGTGATAACAGGCTTGAAGGTATAGAGCCATTATAATACAAGAGTAAGGATAGTATCGCCATTCTTTAAAGTACTGGCAGTATTTAAACACAACTTTTCAAAACAATTTTATAACTTTCAAGTATTTTATACAATTTATTTTTCAGTTTCCTGTATGGAGGGAATTGTATTGAACATAGCATTTTGAGACTAGTTTGTAGAAAGCTGTCTTTCAGCCTGCCTATTTTGCCAGCTGAAGGGTCAGTTGTCCTGGATGAGTTTCATGGTGAAGAAAGTCCCACTGAAGGGAGTGTGTCCCTTTGGGTAGCCTGGCTTGACCCCACCACTCACTTTCTACCAATACACTGTCAAGAAGTAGAGTGATAGAATTTTTCAGGTTCCTCCCCTACTCTTGTGTAGTTGGGATAAAATACAATGGGTTGATTCATTTTACAAAGCTTCTCTGCCTTTTTCCATGCCTTTTTGGGGGACAGCTGTCAATGTCAGCACTTCTTTGAGTAGGGGTTAGACCAGAGGCCTTCAGAGCTCCTTTACAACCCAAATAATTATATAACTTTCTGCTTTTTGAGACAGATTTCAAGAAATGGTGTGTTTTTAATCTGTGAGTGTGGTCATTGCTTGTGGTCATGTTAGCATGCTAACCTCCTCTCTGCTGTTAATTAACAGACATGGCTGATACAGTCCCTCTCATACATTGTGACACAGCGTAGACTGGGATCATTTACACCAGCACCGAATGATTGAATTGCTAGTGTTAATAAGCAGATATGAATTGCCACAGTCACGGCATACGTACAAGAATAGATGACAGGGCTGAGTTACTGCACTCTAACAATTTGGTAACTATTGTAAAACTTAATATAGATGCAGAACGATTCAGTTGTCTAGAACATGAGCTAAAATACAAATAATGTCACAAGTTAGGCTGTTTTTGAACAGAGACTTGGAGACTGGTTTGTGAAGTTGTCTATATGACATAGGGGTAATAGGTGTTATGGTTTTTATGTCATTTAAAAAACCTTAAATGCTCTTTTGGAGTACCTTATCTTAGAGGTGCTGTGTTGTTCTGAATATAGTAATATGAAATGTGTTTATCTGACAACCTTTTCTTTCTAAAATTTGAAAACAATATTAGTTTTGAATTAATCTTTTAGAATTCCCAAATAGAATTTTTTACTTACTTTTTAAAATTAATTTAAAAAAAAAATCTTAAAATTGACATTGTTTAAGAATGAAAATGCTTGTTACGCAACTTGCCATGACAATTATTTTTCCATAATTAGTATTATCCCAACCATTTTCTGTGAAAATATTTTTCTTGAAAAACTTCATAAACAAAAGAATTCTCTAGCTTAATAAAGGCCAAGGGAGTTTTATTTTTATTTCATTATTACTGATATTGATCATTACAGGTGTTATTCATCTATCTGAATCCATTACTCTGATTTTGTAAGATGCCCCAAAATTTTCTAGACATATATTTGGGCCTAACCTGAGAAAAATATCCCTGACGCAGAACTGATATATCAAAAATATCAAAATATAACAAAAATATCTTTGATGCAGAACATTTCAAAATCTTTCCAGACTCCTGGAAAGAGAGCTGTGAGCACTTTTCGCATTGTGGAAGTCATGCAGCACCTTGCAGGACTGAGCTTTTAATCAGGATTTCCACAATGTTTGACTTAATGTTCCGTGTCAGGATATTCTACTAGTTATGCTCTTTGAACCTCAAATTAAATAAATAACCAGGGAAGAAACACAGCTGTCACAAATGCATGAAAGAATGCTCAGAAGAGGACGAGGATCAATTATTCCCATTAGCAAATGAGGGTTGAAGAAGAATTGTTTTAAAACTATAGAGGAAATATGTAGGCTAAATATTACATAAAACACTGATAGAAATTAACTGTAACAAGCAATTTAATGAGGAGGGAGGAGTTGGGCAAGGTTAGGAATCTTCTTTTTGGAATGGTTAGTTTAATTATCACTGACAGTATGGAGGAAATGAACATATTAATGACCAACTAAAGGTTTATTCTAGTCCAAATTATTCTAGAAATTCTCTTGTGGCTATAGCTAGTGTGTATAAACTCTCTGTTGAGCTCAAAATAAAGTCAGTGATGAGTAATCTCTTCATTTCTCAAGAAGCTTTCAAGGGCAGGAAAGGTATGAGCCAGAGGTTGTGTGCATTTTTCACCAAGATTTAACCTGGACTAACAGCACGAGTCTCTAAAGAGCAGCAGCCTGCCTGCTAGTCCTCAAAACTGAAGTAAATAATGTATAAATGACATTCCATTTGATCTTTTCCATGCTCTGTGACTATACATTACCACTAACAAATTTCACGTACTGTCATAGATCCAGAGCTGCATTTTGTTTGACTTTTGACAGGTAGCACCCCATATTTTCTTGCACAGAACATGCTGAATGTACTTCCCATGTGTCTTCCACCACAGACTTCTTTCTCTGTTGCACATGCAACTCCTCCTGTTTAACCAGGGAACTGACTAATAGTGTCTAAAAATGACTGCATTGCTGCTCCCATTAATTCACAATATATACCATAGAAAGCATCCTGTCTGTTAAAAAACAGAAGCCAACCCAAAAGCCTAAACAGAACATATCCTTATGCAAACACATTTAATGAGAAAACACCAGTCCTTGCTGGAGCTAAGGCTTAGATTATGCATTGGAAAGACAGATTAGGCCATTCTGCAGCTTTTTTGAGCATAGCCACACAGTTGGAAGAATACGAAGAAAAAAAAATATGGAACAATATCAGTCTGAATCAGAGCCTCAAAACTGCATTTTTCATGCAGATTATTTGCAAGATTCTACTGTGTCCCACATTTATTAGATTTATTCATGGCTCACTGCCATTTATTACACTAGAATTTGCAAATGCATAGACTCCTACCTCTCTTTTTGCTGAGCAAGGAAACAAGGAAAGGATTAGCTGAAGGAATGTAGGCAAAAGTTTTCTGATGAGTCTCATCCAAAGTCTCAGTTTTCCCTCCCAGAAAAGTTGGTCCTTAGCTTCCACAATTATGAAGCAAGTCTTCAAAATGATAGCTGAGCATGAATTACAAAATCACACATTGCTGCTTTTGTAGAGAGGCTGATACCATAGCTCCAATTTGGAAATGATTGCATTTGTACACATGTATCTTCACCGATGCTAGGAATGTATATGTCACCTCACCTAATTGTAGGTGCTTAAGGTGCATAGTTGGTTTGCAGTCTCTGGAGAGGTCATCCCTGTCCCAGAAAGGATGTCAGGTGGTCAGTGGATGGCCGATATGATTCTTTTACAATATACAATTAACTTATACAACCTATACAATTAACCTAGCCAAATTTCAGTTTACACTGAGAGAAAAAAGGAAGATTAATTTTTTTTAATTTATTTTTTAATTTTTTTTAAATTTTCTTTTAATGCTTGTAAGGCTGTCAGAAAGCTGTGTATATTCATCTAAGAACACCGTAAGCACTATTCTGGATAATGAAGATCAGTCCAGATTATTTGGGAAAATCTAATGCAAGTCATTTAGCCTTTGAGGAGAGAGGTATTGTCCGGAAGCATGGGAAATCTATGCTTTCCATCATTGTGAAGAAAAATCTGTTTTTTTGTATAAAACCTGTGAGACCTGGGTACGTGTTGTGCTAGATATTGTAAAGGATATATTGGGAATCAGTTCCTGATTTAATTATTAAAGACAAGTGACTAATCAAAGTGAATTCTGCAGCTTATTTTCCATGGATATCCACAAATTATGTTTGCCCATATATGCATATATATGGTTACAGTAGATAATAATCAAACAAACTTTCATAGAAATGCCTTGTGAATTACTTTGCAAATTTCTTTTTCTTCAGTGATCACACATCTAAACCCATCTGTATTACTAGTGCTGATTCATTATGACACCTTACAGAAATAGATTCAGATGTATATGGAGGTGGATAATTTTTATTTGGATGATCTCTCAGAAATAGACCACTTAACGTAATTTTCAGTGTGAGGTCTCGTAAACTGTCTCTTAGTCACATGCTAATTTTCTTACAATGTTATAATAATAAAAATAATAATTATTTAGTATACAGCACATTTCATTTTCAAAGTGCTTTTGCAGTACTAATTAATCCTCACTGTGAGGTTTAATGGTGCATACCAGAGAATTATATCTTGGCTTAATGCCAATTGCCAATCAACTGACAAGATTCTAATTTCAGAAGTTTTCCTAAGAGGAAAAAGGCATAATTTAAATTAGCCTGGACAGCAGCAGCAGTTTGTATGGAAAGAATTCGTAGGTCTTTGGAGTGCTCTGAATGTCTAGGTGCTTTGTTTAAGAGTGAAATGATGAAATTCCAGAGATAGCAACTTCAATTTTAAAAACAATTATACTAAGAATAGCTAAGGCTACTTTAAAAAAAAAATAAATTAAAAGATAGGCTTAACAGAGTTTCCTGATTATTTAGGGATCATTAATACCCAGATCCACCGTTAGTTGAAAATAGATAAGGATTATTAGCTGTACTTCACATGTAGGAAAACATAGGTACAAGGACTAAGTTACATGATCCAAACCACTATTGCAGTAGGAGACTTTGTTCCACATTATATTTTCTCCTCTGGCAAAGCTAGCACAAGGATTTTCTACCCTCTGCTAGTGCCTGCAGTGCACACTGGTTCATTATAATATCGTGGCTCTGTAAAAACACCACCACAAAATATCTTTCATTCTCCTCCCCCACCTCCAACATCCAAAACTCTGAAAGAAATTAAAAATTGTTAGTTTTGTCTGCTGTCCAGTTAAACTAGCAGAAGTGGAGAGTGATTCATGAGGATGGTGAGGATATTGTAAATAGCTTTGCTGCTTGAGAAAAGAACATGGATGCATAACCTGACAGTAAGGTTATGGACTGAAGATACAAGAATTTCTGACTTCTGGGTCTGTATTGAATGCTCCGTTACTTTCAAGAGATATGCTGTATTGGGCTGGCTCAGATACTCCTTGTTGATGTAATTTGCTGGTATGTGAAAGCCTTTCACTTTGTGTCACATTCTGGCAAAGGAAGATTTTGGTGTACTGTGGTTGGCTCTTGCAGGGAGTGGAAGACTGTTGTAGGGAGAGAGAGATGAGCAGATACTTGCCCCCTAAGTGATTTTTTTTTCCTACACTATTTCATTTTATTCAGCTCATTCCAGTGCAGGAAGAAATCAGACTCTGCAAGTTGTGAGAGTTGTGATTCTCCAGCCAGCCCTAATACTTTATGTTGAGAAATACCTGCAGAAATCTTCCTCAAGAGGTTGACAATGCTTGTTTAATTTCCAGTGACATTTTTACAAGTGTTTACATAATGTACAGTAGCTTCATTTGTTTAATGCAGCCAAGAAGCTGGAGAGGCAATTTTTCTAGCATGATGTAATCAGGAGTGCCACTGCTTTTTCCTTGGGGAAAAGGAAAACGTACCAAATGTATGTACCATATTAAAGACTTCAGAAACATGAATTACTTGACAGATTGTTACTCGCTAGCCTGTAAATACATTTAGAGTATTTTTTAAAGACATATTAGCTACCTGATAGATTGTAATAACTCTAAAGGGTTTTACTTCAGTGTATCATATATAGATACAGTTAGGGTCCTTAAAATACAACAGAAAATAATACATCCTTTAGCCAAAGGGAAAGCAGCAGCTGCTTCAGAGGTTTTGCAGTTTGTTTTATTCACCCTTGTAAATCAACATTTGGCTTCTTTAAAGCTGCAACCAGGAATGTGCCAACAGCAATGTTTTCACTGTAACAGTTTAAAACATGTCTTTGGTAGCAGAGGTAGGATTCATTTGAGTAAATGGTGTAATCTGTAACTCAGTTGTCTACATGAGAGCTAGTTGTCTACAGTCCCCTTATAGTCTATTGAAGGAAAGGAAACTTAAGATGTTTCTTCTAATTCTTCTAATCTTATGTCTATGGTAGATCAGATGTATCATGTCCTAAAATGTCTGTTTCTTTCCACTGATGGTAACCGGGATTATCATTACAAGTAGCTCCAAAACTGTAGGTAACAAAATTTAGTTATGATGAACCCACCCCAGGTAAACTCACATCTTGTGCATCCTTTCCAATGCCTGCAGAATGTAACTGGAATAGTAAGTGTGTTAAGCCTGCATCAGTGCGAGGCAGAATGGCTAATTTTCTGAAGACAAAAGCTTGCCTCTAAAGAGTGGTGTTTTCCTTATACAATATTACCTGAAATAGAGGTAAGAATCATCCTGTCAAGGTTCTACGTGAAAAGGGGCACTGTACTATTCCCTGAACTGTATCCTGTTACCTGTATCCTGTGCTGGTGTGGTGGGTTGACCTTGGCTGGCTGCCACGTGCCCACCAAACCACTCTCTTGCTTTCCCTTCTCAGCAGGACAGGGGGAGAAAATCAAACAAAAAACTCGTGGGTTGAGGTAAAGGCAGTTAAATAAAAAAAAAGTCTGCAGGAAGAAAAAAAAAAAAAAAAAAAAAAAATCCTCTACTTCCCATCAGCAGGTGATGTCCAGCCACTTCCTAGGAAGCAGGGCTTCAGTACACGTAGTGGTTGCTTCAGAAGACAAATGCCTTAATAACGAATACACTCTCACTCTCTTCCTTTCCTGCTTCAGCTTTTATTGCTGAGCATGATGTCATGTGGTATGGTCAGTTTGAGTCAGCTGTCCCAGCTATGTCCCCTTCCAACCTCTTGTCCACCCCCAGCCTACTGGCCTTTGGGGGGATGTTGGAGAGACAGCCTTGATGCTGTGCGAGCACTGCTCAGCAGTAGCCAAAACATTGGTGTGGTATCCACATCGTTCTAGCTACAAATACAAAGCACAACACTATATGGGTTGCTATGGGGAAAGTTAACTCCATACCAGCCAGACCCAGTACAGCTGTTTGTAATGGACCAACATGCCAGGGACCTTCTTAACATTAGACAGGATGGACCATTACAGGTCAGTGCCTGAGGCTGTGCCCTGGCGCTATTTGGTTTGTCAGCGTATATATATAACCACTGAGTTTCTGTCCTACCTGGTTAGCTGTACTTACATCTACAAAGCTGGCCTCAGCTCAGTTGTGGCTTGCTTGCTTTTCATCCACACTTTATGGCAGCGACAGTTTTTGACTTTTCTTGTACTCTACATGCTGTGCTTATGGCTGAGATGGATCTTTCTTGCCCGGAGTGCCCATAGAACACACAGCCCATTCTTGTGGTGGAACTCCAAAGGTGAATGGTGTGGGCTGGTTCATACAGTCTGTGCATGAAGGCATGTGTATATGGGTGAGGGTATCTGCTCACCTGACTTTGAGGATTAAGACAGTATTCAAGCCAACATCTTCTTCCTGTTCTGCACAATGAAATTGCCCCTTCTGGTAAAGTCTTTGGGTGCTGACTCAAGCTAGTGTGTGGGCACAACTTGTAGGCAGCACAGGTAACTGAGTGGGCTGGTGTGTAAACTCCAGCTAACAAGACATAGGCACAAGCTTGCTTCATAGTTCATGGAAAGATTTCATATTCTTCAAGAGGCACTTAGGGTCTATTGAATACGGGTCAGTTCAAAGCATGAATGTAACATTAATATTTGTTAAATTATGTTTTAAACTTAATTGGATTGGATTTACCTTGGACTCATTCTGCAGTTTACTTTTTTTTCCATAGACATTCCTGGGCTATGTTTTATTTTTATTTATATCCTCTCTTGATTGGATTACCTTTCTGTAAAATTACTTTGCGCCTGGTTGGATTCCAGCTAGCAGATATGTAAGAAGATCATACTGCCCAAGTAGTGTAGTAAACTTACAAAATATTAGTAAGATACACCTTGCCTACATTTGACACAGTAAAAATGATTTGCTAATGTAATCTGAACTGCCAGAATTTCTGATTTTTGTCAATATACAAAAAGTACTGACATTTAAATGTTTGCTGTAACTTTTCTTATACCTAGCTATAAGGTTTTGGTCTATGCAAATACTCTTTACTGTCATGTGTGCCTTTGTATACTTTCCCATTTCTGTTTTTTCTCTGTGAGTATATAATTAGATATGCTCATTCCTGGTATTTATCAAACTCTTTAATTGAAATGTCTTTCTATAGCTTACTTTCCAGTGACGTGACTTTCCACATTGTGTGCTCTGCTGCACTTTCTCCTTGTTTTATGTAAGAGTGGTGTTTTGATGTGACTAAGATTTTTAATATTAGATAATTTTCTGGAATAAGGCTGGAATAAATCATATTTCTTCTGGTTTATATATATATCTTGTTTTATATATAGTAGAACAGAACAAAAAATGGTCAGAGTAAGTAAAAATAATTGTTGCATCTGAAGCAAATTGAAAAGTTTAAGTCCAAAACAGAGCATTATGATAATCTTGTTTGAGCTCTAGAATGACAGAAAACGCCAGACCATTCCTGATAGAGTGGAATGTATGCAACAGCCATAGTACATGTCTTCCAAGAGAGCTGTGCTGCTGCTAGAACTTTTGGTAAATGAAGACTCCAGCTCTGGGAGGAAAAAAGCAAACAGAGACTTGGTCACTGGACAACCTTGGCTTTTCTTGTCAATTCCAGACCTATCTTCCAGCAGAAGAGTGGGACCCTGGGAAGCTACTCTGAGGTTTCATCTCAAACCTACTGCCTGTGCTTCCCTTTACCTTTAGAAACCAAGGTATGTTGTACCTTAATCCCTTCAACAAAATAAGGATTTGCTATGCAGCTCATTGGCCCATGTAGAAGGGCTCTCTTCTGTAGAGCTAATGTGAAAAGAGAAGACAATATCCCAAAACTTGGAAGGACAAATATTCAACTACAGCTGCTTGGAAACAGTACATTTGAATTCATGGATGACACTCCTCAAGTAACTCTGGGGAAATTTAATGGGCTTATAATTACCTGCCTTGTTTTTGCTTGAATTAATTTCTGATTTCATGCTGTACAATAAAGTTTACCTGGTGATGGAAGTCATTAATGACTTTCTCCATCACTCAGAACATAGAGTTTTACATAGAGTTTACATTTTATCTACAACATTTTTTTTATTCCATTCCATGAAATTCCATTAGATCGGGTACTAGATTGCAGAGGAAATATGTAATTAAAAATAGTTCTCTCTCTAGAACTTGATACAGAGATCTTCAGGGATGTGCAATTGCTTCTGTGATCTGTGACTTGCATTACCTTACGTAAAATTGTTTGCTATCGTCCAAGTACCTTAGTCTCATTCAAATGCCTGTTACAGAGTTTTTGGCAGACTTTAATACACATTGGCTTTCACCTGTTTTCCTGTGGAGGATTATCCTCAAAGCCCTTGAACGCAATAGTGAAGAGGTGCTGCTTCTTACTGCTTAAAGCTGGAAATTTGCTGATGAGTCTTCAGTTACACGTTTACAAATCAACAGAGGTGGTTTAACTGAAAATTTTAGACTAATTGGTGATGGAATGGAACTCACACATTTATCAGAAAATAATTTTAGAGTCCTAATTAGACTTTCAAACTTGATGCAGTAGCATCTTTAATTACAACTCTCTTTATAATGGCTTGTTATTCATTTAGGTACATAAAATTACTTCCTTATTGCCTGATTGAGAAACTTCAGTTAGTAATTATTCTCAGTTATTTGATATGTGACTTGAGCCTTGAATCAATTGACCTGGCCTGGCCCCAAGCTTCTGAAGTGTTATCCTTCTGGCCTTCAACTGTTGTCCCAGAAAGGCATGTGTCATATCTGCTAGATCCATGTGGATGTCTTCAAAATCATGAGCCATTTCAAATGGCACTAGATGCCTATTTTTGGCACCTGAACTGAGTCCGTACAGTATACAGGCATGCTTTTAGATAAATGGAATTACATCTACAAACATTTTAATTGGGGGGTATTTTTCTGCCAAGGCTTGCATATTGCACTTTCTAATAAAAGAGCCATACAAAATAAAAAGCTGAATGATGTTGTAACTGACGTTATTTTCTGATCATGATCTTCTTAATACTGTTTCCTTTTATTGTTTCAAAATAAATTATTCCAACATATCTCCTCTCCATATCTACTTCATATTTCCTCTGTATGTTCTACACTATAACAGTCTATTGATTTTTTACCAACATTCACCAAGTTATGGCAAGATAATGCTGTTTATTTACAAATGTTACCCTGTGATGTCTCCTTTGGTAATATCCTTTCAACTGATTATATACTACATTTGAAAAGAGGAAAAAAATATTTCGTTTCAGAAATAATGGGGAGTAATGGTGCTCACTACCTTGCAGTTAGCAAGAGCTGATTTTAAATACTTTGAGAATTCAGACCATGCTTCAAGAAGTCAGAACCTGCTTCAATCAGAATCCTCAATTCCTCAGCACTCTGATTTGTTAAGGTCAATGCACAAAGCACTTTGAAGGACTGCAACTTGCTGATAGTAGGCATGCAGTTCTCTGCTAAATTCTTTGAGAATAGACACCTGAATGCTTTTGATTAAATATGGAAAAGCTACATCTAGCTTGGAATTGAAATTTAAAAGGATTTTAGAAGACATTTTCATACCTTTTTCTTTTCCTTACAGTGCTTTAATGTTTTGAGGTTTAAAGTTGGTTCTCTAACCAGGAAAAAAAAGAATGTTGTCCAGGGAACATGAAAAAAATTACTTGCAACCATTGATAAAAGAGTACTAGGAGAAAATGGAAACACGGCAGCAGTCTGCTATCATTGTTATGAGGACATGCAAGATAGTCTGTATTGGAAAATCACGATACCTGTAATGGAGCCGTTGCACATACATATCTATAACAAACTTTCACCATGTTTATGCTAACTGCTTGAAGAAATTATTTTACTATGTATGTTATTGATTTTTAATTAGAGTGTTTATGTTTTCATTAGCTTTAACTGCCAGGCTTATATACCTATGAGTAGACCCTAAGACATCTGAGAATGATTTCTTTATTTATTTGTTTGTTTGTTTATTTATTTATTTATTTTCTCTCTCTCTCTGTCTTTGCCATCATGCTTTTTGTGGAAAATCTTGTATCTTCCCTTGCATTTAAGAGAATGTATTCACATAAAAGCTGCATTTAAAAAAATGAAGAAAACAAAACAATGAATGCTTAGTTTTTGCCCACACTGGTATTTGCACAAACTTATCAAAATGCTTCAAAAAGAATAATATGAGTCAAAGATGGGTTTCCCACTTTTGATAAAGAAGGTAGGAGTCATAGTTTCCCACTTTAGAGGTAAGGAAACAACTGATATAAACAGAGAAGAAAGAATATGTCACAGCCATTTCAAGACTATGTTGCAGGTTCCTCTTTTACATTTATTAGATGTATACAAAAATTTATTGCTTTGATAGTTCCAAAACACATTCCTTTGTTTTTGTTTCTTCTTTTTGTATGTGGTCTAAAGATGTTTTGGAGGTACATAATGAAGTTAACCTTAATGTTTTTTTTTTTTCATTTCAGTCTTCAACAGTAAACATTTTGGGGCAGAAGTTGCCTTGCAATTCCTCTATTGTAC
Organism: Pygoscelis adeliae; assembly: GCF_000699105.1. Classification (NCBI taxonomy): domain Eukaryota; kingdom Metazoa; phylum Chordata; class Aves; order Sphenisciformes; family Spheniscidae; genus Pygoscelis; species Pygoscelis adeliae. Next base: position 2,512,771 of record NW_008825234.1, read on the forward strand.
AGTACCTGGTATAATGACCAATAGTAAGACTTGTAGGTATATCACAGTACAAATAGTAAGTAAGAATCATTAATTGTAATATTCAAATAATGAGTATTAAGTAACGCAGGGAGAATTCCCTGCCCACGCTACGTTTATATTAATGTTAACAGGTATTATTATATGAGCCAGCCTTTCTACAAGGAGGGAATGTAGAATATATCCCTTGCATTACTCACTTATTTGCCAGCTGAATAACTAAAAAGCCCCAAGAAAGTGTGTGGATTTAGTACTATCCGGGAAGACTATTTCCCTGAATCCTAGTGGGAACTGTAACACAGTCAGTCTAGTTTTTTATATACTATAGATACAGTGTGTATACTCTAAGATTTCATTCACATTTGAAATTATTTAAGCTTGACAAAAAATGGAAAGAGTCTGGTACTCCATGTAATGAATTTTTTGGGGTTTGTATTTCAAGAATTTCCTCATTCTCTGAGTGACACAGATAGTAGATACAGGTATTGACATGACATGTCTCAGTCTTCTAGGTATAATCATATCATTTATTCATTCATGAGTCTCATTTCTGGTGGCTTTAAGTGATGGGCTAGTTTGTAGAAGAAACTTTTAAATTCTGTATACATAGATAAATTTATAGATAATACAAATAGTTACTGACTTTTATCCTGAACACTACATGGAATATTATAGAGTCATTGGTATGATTTTTTTAATTGGGGCTGCACCGATAAACAATTTCACAGAGTTCTGTAATAGTGCCTATACAGACCATTGGATCTGTATATGTTCTTCCAAGACAGCAGAAGCTCCACTGGCTTGCAGAATTTTGCTTTGAGCTTACACGTAGCTCATCTTTAAATACAGTCATCGTAACATATACTGCAGTCAAACTACTAGTAGTAAAGTTCTACCTAATTTAGACTTTAATCTTTACCCTTATTTTTGTAAGCCCAGCAGGACCATTCAGTTAGATCTAATTTGCACTGACTAAACAGGAATTTTAGGAATGTAGGAACTACTATACTGTGTCAAACCTGAGATGTGGTGTCCTGTTTCAGCAGTGTCTGGTACAGGAGAGTTCAGCTGAAAGTGCTAGAATTCTCCAAATAGTTGCTCATGGGGAAATTTCTTCCTAAATCCTGTTAGCTAGTGGTTGGTTGATGCTTTGAAGCAAAATGGCTTCCCCCAGTCAGTGCAAAGTACGCATGCATGGTATTCTGGGCTGTAGCCCTCAGAGTACTATTACTTCAGGTGAAACCATCCCTTCATCCATGTCTTGCATTTTGATTTCACTGATTTCCCTTTAATGTTGTATGATAGGAAATGAGCCCCGGATCTGCTTGTCTGAAGTGGTCATTATTAGGGATTCTTCTGCACTCCCTGACCTATATCAGCTCTTCTCTAAAAATTTATATTTGTAGTTTCTGCCTTGTATGAGTTCCAACTGTGCCAAGCAGGTTTTAGAATTCTGTTACCTGATGGAGTGGTATTTAACCTTTAGTTTTAACATGGATCTGTGAAAGAATTTACTGTTTTAAAAGGCTGATTTCCCTGAATATCCCAACTTCTATAAAGACTTCTGTTGTCAGTGTAGCTCCAATAAAATCCTGCTGTATCTACTGGAATTAGATGACCAGAACTGAGAGCACTTTTCCAGGTGATGAAGGACAATCAATTCGTATAACAACATTAAAATATTTAATTTCCTTCTCTGTTTATGAGGAATTGTAAAAAGCTCTTTCAGTGAATTCTGCTGTGTGACTGCTAAGTGTGATTGCTAAGCATGAGAAACATTATAAAAAACTTTTTATATGCTATATAAAGTTGTGTTTTATAGGAATCCAGGCATTTTCTTTGTGATTTTCCATATTATCATTCAGAATCCATCAGAAGCTAAAACTAGAGTGGGATCAAATCTGTTTAGTTTCCAATCTGGGGTAGATTTAAAATTTCAAGACTGTTCTCAGGTAAGAGTGCTTGCACTGTTGTAATTTCATGAGAATTTATATATCGTAATGCTATGCATCAATACGATGTTATTTATTTCATGCAACAATTTATGTATCATTCCTAAATGTTTTGAAACATCCGTCATCCCAGCTACCTGAGTTTGACAGCCTGGCAAGCTCAGTTTTGTCAAGAAATGCAATTAGTCAAAGAGGAATTCGGCTTCCATGAGCAAGTTCTGAGACCTCACTGAACAGAGAAGTGGGACAACAGAAGAACTGAGCAGGGGGAAAGTAGTAGTTTTTCTAAGAAAAACTAGAAAGGGGCACAGAACACTTTTATCCCATTAAATGCTGGGAGCAGTGTGCTGCAGTAGGGTATACAATCAAGCCCTATGAAAACAAAGATATTAATAATGACTGGGTAAACAGTGCTATTGCCAGCTCTATTGTATGTGCACAAAGAACTCATTTCCTGTGCCCTCTGATAGATACTGTCCTAAATTTCCAGGATTCTTCCTACTTTTAATGTGCTTTCCCAAACTAGAGATCAAATTCACAGTCAAAGTTTTGAGACTGAAGTGAAGCTTTCTCAGAGGTCAGAATGAAGAATCAAAATGAGGTGTTTCTGAAAATTGGTGTTTGTCAGGTAAAGATTTTAGTATCTTATTTTTTGTTTTGTGACTAACTGGGAACTGTTAAATTATGTCAGCATGTAATTTTGGGTGATCCCTGGAGGATGTGTAGCATGTCTTGGCCAGGAGCACTTTGAGTGGTTAACCTGTCTGACAGCTAGGTGCCACTGTTTCTCCATAGAGATAATGTTGGGCAGAAATACAGATCTTGCAAAAAGTTGAGGTATGTCTGTCTCCTATCAAGCAAGGCCTTTCATCAATCAGCTAATGGCAAAAAGACTAAATATGCTAACTTACTACCTTCAGAAAAAGTTACATTGCTTTTTTTGTAATTTAAAACTGAGGAGAAGATTTAGATCTCTGGCTGGACAGCACCACCACAATTTAAATCTGAAACAGGAATAATTTTTTTTTTGCCTTGAACTGTAAAGCATCTCAGAGTGGATGGACACTGTTTATGTTTTATTTGCTATAATACAAAGTCAAATTTTGTATACTTTTTATAAATGTTTGTTTAATATAAATCTTCTGAATCTAGAAAAAGAGAGAAATAAGATGCTGTTTATAGCAAATTTGTAAGTGTAAAAGATCTTGATTAAAAAGAAATTGCATCAAATTTCAGGTGCCAGTCAAAGGCAAGCTTATATTGCTTATAATAGTCCAGTGCAGCACTGGTTAAAAACTAACTGAAGAAATTTACTCTGACAATACAAACATCTTAAAAGCTTCTCCCAGTTGGTTCTAAAGTTTCTGTGGTAAATGAGAAAAACATTATTACAACACGAAGTTCAAGATGAGAAAAAGTGCTCCTTCTTGCATGATTTCCCAGAAGGTTAAGGTTACTGCCTCCCAATGTTCGATTAATGCCGCAAATGTGCATCACCTGGCATTACAAACACACCAGCCCTAACAGGAGTCACTCCATAGTTCACAGTTTATATTTTATATTGGCATTATAGGATTGTGGCATGCGCAGCTGCCTGCAAAGTCACACTGGTCACTGTGCTGCAGAACAGGACAGCGAGGGTAGAGGGCAAAGGCAGTGGAGCTTTGCCAAGAGAGGGCAGAGGTCCATCTGCATGAGCCAGGTAACCTGTGCATCCTGAACTGAGGATGCAGGAGGGGCTAGGGTTCAGGGCACGTACCTGTAGAAATGGAAGGACTAGAGGAGCCAAGGTTAAATAATTTTGCAGATGATTTGTGCAGGTTCCTGTTAGGGTGTTAGTAGCCACCATGTACAGTAGATGCACTGTCAATAATAATCTGACATTGTTTGCACTGGTCAGCCCAGTCCAACAAATGATCACTGGGAAATACTGTTCACGAATTGGCATAATGGAGCCTAGAAATACCAGTAAGTCATCAGGGATGGCATGAGGAAACATGAACAAGATTACCAAATCTAAGAACACATTTCAAATGTAGAGGCAGAGGGAATGGATCTCAGCTACCTGCGTACAACAAAAGACAGTGGAAGTGTGTCTCTGAAGTATCAAGCTTTTACATTAGAGTCAAGCTTTTATATTAATTACATGTTCCTGGAATGTTCAGCAGAGTGCATTACTGATCAGTTCGTAGATGCTTTAAAATAAATATTTGGAGACAAAAGCCCCAAAGCTTTAAAATCAGACATAAAGTTATAAACAAGTGTCGAAACCTCACAGAAACATTGCAGCCAACATAAATCATAGGAAGAAGCAAATGCTTCAAAACAAAGGATTCTAAATCTCCTAGTAAGTTATTAAAAAATATCAAAAAACATTTATCCCTTCAGTTCATTTATGGCTGTGCTTCCACAGGATAGGCCTCTCTGTCCTTCACTCTATCCTTATTTTCATGTGGTAGATTTCTCTTCCAGCCATTTTAGAAATATCATTTTACTTTTGCTAGTTTTTCTGCTATTTTATATTTAAGGGACAGTGGTTGTCTGTGTACATATTTTTTTCCATTTTTAAAATTGATATTGCACTGTTTTCTTCAGGTAGTACTTGTCTTTTGTTACTAATGTATTCCTTCAAAATTCAGAAAGGCCAGTGCATATATGTGACAGATCTCTGCTCATTTTTGGATTGTGTATTGCATAAAGCTCAGTCAATTACATACTTTTTAAACTAATATGTGTGAAGGAATTTCATACCTTGATTTTTGTAAGCTCATTTATCTCTGCATTTTTTTATAAAACTCTTTTCCCTCCAGATACTTCCCCTATTATATTTGTAAGATCCTGCCTTTTGTTATATCACTATTGAACATACAAATAAATCACAGAGCCACAGAACCACAGAACCACAGAATGGTTGAGATTGGAAGGGATCTCTGGAGGTCAGCTTATCCAACCTCCCCTGCTTAGGCAGGACCACCCAGCGCTAGTTGTCCAGGACTGTGTCCAGATGGCTTTTGAATATCTCCAAGGATGGAGACTCCACAACCTTTCTGAGCAACCTGTGCCAGTGCTTGGTCACCCTCACAGTAAAAAAGTGTTTCCCGATGTTCAGATGGTATCTCCTGTGTTTCGGTTTGTGCCCATCGCCTCTGGTCCTACCACCGGGCACCACTGGAAAAAACCTGGCTCCATCCTCATTGCACATTCCCTTTGTGTGTCTATATATATATACACACACACACATATACACACACACACACATACACATATATATACACACACTTTTTAAAAATACACACACACACACACACACACACACACTAATAAGATGCCCTTTGAGCCTTCTCTTCTCTAGTCTGAAAAGTCCCAGCTCTCTCAGCCTCTTCTTATATGAGAGATGCTCCAGTCCCTTAATCAACTTTGTGGCCCTTCTCTGGACCCTCTCCAGTATGCCCGCATCTCCCTTGTATTGGGGAGCCCAGAACTGGACACAGTACTCCAGGTGTGGCTTCAGCGGTGCTGACCAGCTGCAACACTTTGTCTAATGCAGCCCAGGATACCGTTAGCCTTCTTTGCCACAACATGGCTCTTGTTCAACTTGGTGTCCACTAGGACCCCCAGGCCCATTTCTGTAAAGCTGTTTTCCAGCTGGTCATCTCCCAGCATATATTGGTGCATGGGTTTTTTCCTCCCCAGGTACAGGAGTTTGCACTTCCCCTTGCTGAACTGAATAAGGTTCAAGTCAGCCCATTTCCCCAGCCTGTTGAGGTCCCTCTGGATGGCAGCATGACCTTCTGGTGTATCAGCCACTCTTCGCAATTTTGCATTATCTGGGAACTTGCTGAGGGTACACTGTCCCATCATCCAGACCATTAATGAAGATGTTAAGCAGGACTGGACCCAGTATTGAACCCTTGGGTACATAATCCCCTGGGAACCACAGGTGTCATTAGGCAGCATTTTCAAGAAGGTGCTAACAACATGAATACTAACACTACACAGATGCTAACCAACATGAAGATGTTAAAAATGTGAAACTTCTACTATTTCATCACTAGGAGAGAGCTGTTATGTAGGCTTTCTCTTCTTATTTTCTGCATTTCATTATATTCTGAAATATCTAGTTTAATTTTCCTTGGGAAAGTTTAAAAAACACCAAAACAAAAGCCACAAAATTCTGTGACATAGGAGGCTGGTCAGTAATGTTGAGAAACAATTGGAAACTTTTCAGGAATGAAAAGTCTCGAAGAATGGAGTTTTCACTTTTCAAGAATGGAGTCTTCATTTGACTAATTCATGTCATATCATTCATATGATACTTTCCTTCCCAAACATTTAAAGATTTTTTTTTAAATTTTATTATAGATAACCAGTACATGTTGTCTAGCTTTTAGTTAAACATTGATAGGTAATACTTTTGCCTTGGAAATGATTTTGAGCCTACTATCATCCTTCTCTCTCCTTCTCTGGCCTCCTTTGCGATTTGTTTCTTTCCTATCATGGATTACTCCAATGTTTTGAATCTGATCTGAATACTGAAAATTATTTTATCCTGTATGTAGCCACACTAGATTCATTAGAGGTACTTAGGCAGTAAGAAAACGGCACATGAGGTTGGTATAATCCTACTATGCACAAAAGGACCCATTGCCTACAAACCTTTGACAGGCTATGACTGTAGGTAAGTTCCCAAGTCATGCTGACTTTCTTACTGCTTTAGTACTTTCTCACCAATTCTTTTGTTTAAAGTTATTTTTATTCAACATACTGTCTTTGTTTTATTCCAGGTACTACTTGGAATAATAATTGTTCTTTGTATTAGTTTATCCTTCTTTTAGATCTGCTTCTTCTGTTTTATTTCTGTAATTTTTTATCTTAATAGTGTCTAGCTTATATTCCTGTTATTTTCTACTTCAGATCCATTTTGAAAAGAGTAAAGGAAGAATGACTCTTACTAGACTCTTTGCCTCTGCTTGATACAGTACCATTATAACCATTTTGTGTTTATGGACTGTTACTAGGCACAGCTTAAAGCATTTCCTTGTGAATCTTCCAGGATATCCTGTGTGGCACTGGATTGAATGCTTGCTGAAGTCCCAGCTCTGGTATTTTATACTGTTTTTTTTCCAGCCACATTTTAATAACAATAACACAAAGTTACCATTAAAGAGCTGGCCTAAAAGATTTGGTGATGAGGTATAAAGGCACATCAGCATGTAAGGGATTATTAGGCTCTTGCCTAATGTGAGAATCCTGTGTGCAATCATAAATTTGTTGAAAGGGGTTGATATGTGTAGGTGTGGGAAGGTCTTTGCTAGCTAGGTGATTAGAGGACTTATACAGCTACTACCTCTAGGATAACTGGCTTTTTAAGGGACTTGAGTGAAATTTTGGTTGGTAAGGTTTGTGTTAGTCAAACATATTGTAAGTCAAGTTTATTCTCGAGTTATTGGGGCTGAGGAGGTAATTACTAAATCTGGCGCTATTGTGTGGTTTACAGGGGGAAATGCACCTCCTGGTCTTTTAGTCTAAGAATCCTCCTCTGTTCCATAGTCACAGACATAGAGGGCCAAATTCAGAGGTGAAACATGATGGTGTAAGACATATACAGATGAATCTTTGTGAGACAGCACATAACAGATTGATGTCTTGCTTTGCTGCTCTGCTTTTCACTCATAGTTTTTTGTGGTATACCCTCTGCTTCGGTCTGGATATTATGCCAACTTGTACCTCCTTTAGGCTGCAAGCATTTTTCCTGGTGCACAGGAGTAATGCTCATAGTATCATTTGTCTCCTCCTTGTGCACTCACTTGCCATTCTTTCTTTCCCTCTGTGCTTTTCCAGTGGTCTAAGCGCACACTGAAAATGTCCAAGTGGCTGCACGTCTGCAGGCAGAAGGCTCACTGTTCAACTGAACACACCAGAGATATACGTGTACCCCTTTTATTTCATAGCAGAAAGTATAATCATAACCCATACTTTCCATGTGCTGTACTGAGTGTTTACCCTAGAGTATTTGCATGCCTATTTGGTAAGCCAATATTTGCAAAGGAAACCTAATTTGCCTTCAAGTTATCAAAATACGTATTAAATTTATGTCCAGTTCCTCAGTTCCTAGCAGCAGTTTTCTTTCAGAAAAGAGGCCTCCAGTCCTTCAGTACTCTCTTATGCCCTGATACAGTAGTGAATTATTTAATTACATCTCAACAAATTCTTTGGAAAGACTAACTGATTGATAAAGGAACCAAGTTGTTTCCTACTTGGTGGAAAAAAACATATGCCTGTATGCCTACAAATAGACCTGTGCTTAAAAGCTGTGCCTGAAATCTAAGCTGTATTGTAAAGGTAGTGCTATGCCAAAATATTTCAGAAGTAGCTGTGCATTTTACTGGATGTTGTAACAACAGTTAGAGAGGGATGAAGGCTGCGTAAGGGACTGCCCTGATATGTGGGCCTTGGGAATCCAGCATGTTCTGTGCCTTCAGGGCCTCTCTTTTTAAGTCAGGCAGCCACCGGAAGGGAAAGTATGGGGAATAATTTGAGCAAAGCAACTGCTGCTTCATTAGCTCTCATATTACTAGTGCTGTATAACAGCCTGCACGATTATGAGTGCAAATCAACCAAACCCAACGCCAGCTGAATTAGTTATGGAAGCTAGTCAGTAGGGTGTAACTTGTCAGTTTGTAATCTGCCTGGGGTTAGGGGCAACTGGCCTGACTGCTGCTGCAGGAAGAAAAAAGCTTGTGATGCCTTTCAAATGCTCACTGAGCTTGCCGGATTCAAGGGACTGCTTATTCCGTACTGTGTTTTGCCCAGTTGTGAGAAGATGTGTAACAGCCTACAGTGTCTGCTACCCCTTGTGTGCAGTACTGTTACTTGAGGCAGTATTGATTTTATGGTGTCTCTCTCATATCATCAAATAACTTAGTGGAAGTAAAAAAGGAAAATGTGCACTTTGAGCACATGCACATAAAGTACAAAGCTTAATAATTTCTTAGTCTGTTTTTAATAGGCCAAATCCTCGGAAATCAGTGGATTGTACTGTGAAAGGGCATTGGTATTTGGGGCTCCCAATGAGAATTGATATTTCATCTTAAATGAGATCCTGAGAGGAGCTCACACCATAAATTGTCACTGACATTAATACAAATGTCAACGTGAGTTATGGGGTTCTCTGTAAAACTCAGCCTTTCTCTGGATCAGTCCCAGGAACAGTTTTTCCCAATCAAGTCTTGAGCAAAGCTGAATTATGAATTCTGAATCAAAAGCTCATGAGTATATCTGCTTCCCTTCACTATTGCAATTCAAGCTTAAAGAGCACTCAGTGCTTTCAAGATATGGTCTTACAATGACTAACTCAAGGCAGTCAGTACTTTCCAGCACATGTTCCTTTGTGTGCTTTTTTTTTTTTAAAAAAAGTACAAATGAAGTACAAAAGTAATCTGGTACGATCACCATAATAGCTGGGAATTTTTCTGTAAAACATATCCTTAATTACTGGAATATCACATACAGGATCTTGGTATTTCTTAAAAGAGCAAAGTAATAGAAGTGTTAGACCTTATGAAATGATGTGATAGCAATGAGTCTACTTTCTATTCCCGTCTGCAATGATTTTGGATTTCAGTGCTGTAACACAAGTCTGAGCTAGTATTCAAAGCAAGTTTAAGTATCAATACTTGTCCATTATTTCAAGTCTGATTGTCAGCATACATTTTTTTCTATTATTCAGTCTGCCAAAAGTATTCTTGTCGGAAGATCATTGATAGAAGACCAGGAAATTTAAGTCTGGAAGACTGCTGAGAAAACCAAAACTATCGAGGGTAAAGACATTTTGGATTTGGGTTTTTTTGCATTGCTGATTGATCTGGTACACGTGCAACATGTTGAAGAAATGAATTTCTCAATAGCGTGTGACACTCCTGTTTGTTCCTCAGGAAAAAAGAAGCTTCTCTCTTAGAACCAACATGATGGTCCCGATTTGTCTGACCCTTGTTTACTCAAGCACATGAGGGAATTATTATGTACTAATCAAAAGTGGCAAAGGTGGGGCTCAACTTTAAACTCATTGAAATGTGTTTCTATAGAGGAGTCCCAATTCTTGTATCCTGGGTTTTCCTCTTTTAATACATTTTTAGTTTCTGTTTCAGTCACACCTTTTTTGTTGAAGCATTGGAGCTGATGCTTTTAGAAACAATGGTGTTCCTCCTTAGTGCATCAAGATTGTTTGGATCAATATGATGAACATCTGAAGCTATAAATATGAGAAACCTAGTGTCTTCATAGCAGATACCTAGAGGGCAACGACCTGAGGCCAGTTTTGGGCATAAAGCTTAAACCTCACTGCAGTAATATCACTGTCATGGTAGGGTATTCTTAAATGTGGACTGTTGAATCCGGGACCTGTTCTTCATTACTTTGTCTGCCTTGTTGAAGCACAGTCTAATGAAATGGCTGTGCTACACTGTTGGTGAAGGCTGCACACAGAGAAAAGAAAGTTATTGGATAAACAACTGTAAAAATAGCTCCTTGTCAGGTAGTGTAACAGGCTAGCTGAAGTAACAGCTGAAAAAAGCAGCTCAGGGTCCACCCTGTGCTGCAGTTGTTTGTACCAGCTGAGGAGTGGCCCACCAATGCAGATGGAGCGGTGGGTTAAAGAGAGGTTTTCTGTCATAAATGTAGAGGAAGTAAGCCATGTCTCCTTATATATCAGCATTGTATAGTTTTATTGAAGCTGAATCATTGATGTTTTCTCCTGGAGAAGAAAAGAATAACCTAGACACAGATCAGACCTTTGACTGCAATCACAGTAAGTACTTGTGGTTTCTGCCCCTGGGGCTACAACCAGCTGCATCTGCTATTTGAGGATGATACTGCAAGAGCACTTATGCAGTTGCCCTCCATATAATGCTCAATCTAATGACCACTCATATAGGGGAACATTACAAGCTCCCCCTATGCCTCTACATTTAAAAAATGGGCAGGAAACATTCATTTTATGTTTGCTGTTATGTTTAATGATTTGTGAAATCAACAGCCACAAAAATCACCCCCTTTTGCCAGGTATCAAGTTGAGATTATTTCTTTTTATATCCATTGCTTGCCCTTTTATCTGCTCCATTTGAGACTTTTCAGAAATGCGTTTGGGTCTAATATCCTAAAACTCTTAAAGAAAATTCCTTTATCCAGTGCTTAAGGCAGAGCTGGAGAGCTGTTTTTGATCTACAAATACTATAAAGTGACTAAATGAAGACTTAGCAGGGAACAGGAGGAAGCTTTACGGAGCTCATGTTGGCAGCCATTTAGCTTTATATTAGTATGTATTAGAGGAGGGGCTGCAATCTCATGTTATTGGTCAGCTGAGTCCTATTTTTAATGTAAATAGGGACCAGCAAAGCTCAGATCTGGTCAAACTGGTCCAAACTCTTCCTCAAGATCTTGGAGTATTGAGAGCTGTGGTGTTGATTTATTCTAAAGTAAACATAATCCTTGGTCACAGAAGCTCACTGCATGAGTTTAGATGATAATACCCTGACCTAGCCTAAAGTTAACATGTAAAAGGGTTTTTTTTTGTTTGTTTTGTTTTAGTTTTAGTAATACTGAGGTATTATATATATTTTTATACATAGCTTTCAGGTAGGTAAGAACTGAAATCCCGTTTGAGCAATTGATCAATGCAGGAAGATTAAATGCTTTTTCCAGGGTTAAACAGTCAGTGGCAGAACTAGAAATAACGTTTAGGTCTCATGATGCAGAGCCCTTTTTGCTCCATAGGAAACTACCATTCCTACTGTTTAGCTGGGATATTCAGATTGTCCTGTGGGCCGCTTTGTGAGCTGTGTTAAACTATTACTGGCTCAAAGGTGCTATTGTGTCAGTGGAGTTGCTCAGGGCATTTTGTGTGTAAATCTAGAGTCAATTTTGTTTTAGACTAGTCTGAAAATGACTCATTAGAATCTGTTTTTTACAGTCCAAATGAATCAACAGTTCTCCATTGCCTGTATCTCTCCTGAAGCTGCTGGTATTTTAACACTGCCTTCTATACAAAGTTAACGGAATATAACTGTTAAAATCCCCTTTTTCCACTAACTTAACTTCCTCACTAAAGCAAAGGCTAAACAAAATTCTGCCTTCTCAGAAAGCTTTACACAGAATTAAACATCAGCACAAGTGAATGAAAAATCAGCTACGTGATTCCCGAGATGTACCACGTTCTTAGTAAATTTCTTAGTAACAGTAAAGCTTAAGCTTTCTACCAAAAAAATATGTGCTCTTTTTCTTTGCTTTTGAGTGTTTTTTCATGTCATTACTCCTCAGGATGCTTTGTCCTCATGTCTCTCTAGTCAATCAGAAAAGTCTCATGGATTTCAAATCTGATTTGCAATGGACTTCAATAGAAGGGCACTGATTTACTTCTGTTGGCTTATCGCTCTGAAAACGACTCTATGGCTACATGCCTGCTGGTAAATAAAATGGATCAGGAACAACATTTTGGCCCTGAGGGTAACTAGCTGGCACAGCTTGTATCCTTACACCTGAACTTTCTTCCCACCCAAAGCAGGATGCCTATTTGAAGCTGTCTTTGGCCTATGCTGTTCCCTAGTCCATGCCTAGACATTGCCCAGGAGCATGATAGCTGATATGTGCTCCTATAGGTGGGACCAAGCTGAAGTTGAGCCTGTGCTCTGGTCCTAGTTAGTGAACTGTTATAGCTACAGCACATGTGTACTTAAACACAACAGATGTTCAGTTCACACTTTTTCAGCCTGTCAGAAGATTTGTTGAACTATGTTCAATTGGAGGAGTTATGAATACCATACTGGTCTTCCAGTTGAAGAGAATTATTATCTCTAATGGATGGAAAAGACTTTTTGGAACATCTCGGACTTTCTGTTGCCAATTTAGGATTGTTTTACAAAACGAGGTATCAGGTGTTTTGGTCAGTCCTGTTTCAGCTGAGTCTTGGGACAGAACTTTGCTGATTCCTTCTGTCATCTGATTGGACTTGATATTTTATATTTAATTTGATTCCTGATATTTATTTTTTTCTTTTCTCTAACTGTATTTCTTTAGTCCTCATCATATTTTTTCTCCTACCTTTGCAAATTTGACTAATTTCTACTGTTTGTCCTTCAAATGCTTGGAGGCAATTAAATTTCATGTAGAAATGAATCTATTATTTCACTCTGGTATGAACCGGAAAAATCTTCATTAAAAATAATGGTCAAAGGTTTTGGCTTCTGAAAACCACAGCCTAAGATATAGTAGCTAATTTTTCTTCATTCTTTTGCTTGACCGTATGCTTTCCATTCATTATTAGTATCACAAATGTAATGATAGTTATTGACACTACTAGGATCATGTTCATACTTTCTACAAAGTTCTTTGTTAATTTGAACATACACATTATTAGTAAATGACTCCTAAAAGTAGCTCTTAGGTGCAGAACACAGTTCAGGGATATTTATTTCAGAAGGAATACTACAGTGTCTCCTCACAGTATGTAATTTGACCTCGTTCAAATTAATTTGTGAAAGATTTAAAGTAAACAGAGATCTCTTTCAATTTTTTGCCATATTTTTGTGCAAGTCATCTAATTAGTCCAGAGAAATGAAAAATGTCTTTCAGACAGCGACAAACTCTTTTTTCCAGTGATGAAAAAGACAAACTCTTTTTTTCCACTCTGAAAAAGGAATCTTTCATTTTGCAGAAGGGTTACAATCCAGGATTAAAGAAAAATATTAATTGTGTCCAAACTCCTAGCCATCAACTATAATAGGTTTAGGGCATAATTGGGACAGCTGGTGCTTGAGATGTGTCTTTTCAGGAGTTTGTAGTCTTTCCTACTGTAACTGCAGTAACTGGGAGATGGAGATGGTCACTGGTCCTGGAGTGTCAGCCTCAAAAATTCCCCAAAGCAAGCCAGGCATGATATATATTTGGTCTTAATATCCAAAGCACTAATGTGATCTCAGCAGACATTTTACTACGATGGGCTGTCTAGTTGTCACTTCAATTATATATCTTTTTTGATATAATAAATGTTTTGGTATGAATCACATAAACTCGGTGTAGACTAAGGTAGTGAATTGTTTGGTTAACAAACGTAAATTTCCTGAAAAAAATTTACTGCCTCTTTTTCTAAATAGTGGAAATAGGTAAAATAGCCTTTGGAAATACAGAGCGGAGCACTTCAGCATGTTAATAGTCCTGTTGACTTCAGTGGGACTATTGAACGCTATTGAACATTCTTGGGGTGGGAAATATTCAGAAAATATTATAACAAGTGCTGCTGGTCATGAGGCTATTCAGTCACATGACACCGTCTATCAGGCATCAGCAGCAGGGTTTGGTAGCAGGGTGCCCCGTGTGGGAGGAGGCCATCAACCGCCCTGTGCTGGTCGCAGCCGGTTCCAGATGGCTCTGAACCGCCCACCAGCGCCTCAGCCAATCAGAGGAGCGCATGGGCCTCCGCTCCGTGCCGTTGAAGGCCGGGAGTGGCACTGGGCATGGGAGGCGCAGCCTGGGGGGTGGGAGGACACACGTGTGAGGAGACACAAATGGAGATGTGTGAGAGGACACACAGGAGGACAGAGGAAAGGGGACACATGGCGGAAAACATGAATAGACCCACTTGGAGAAAAGGGAGGAGAAGTGGGGAAGCTGTGTGGAAGGGGACATTGCTGGGATCACCACTGGAGATACAAACACCCACACCGGGGTAGCGACACCCCTGAAGGGATGGGGGCCCATGGAGGGTCCTACACCAGGGCAGAGGAGCAGTAAGAAGCAAGGAGCAGTGGAGGAAAACCAGTAAGAAGCAAGGGGCAGCAGAAATAAACCTCTATGCACTGACCTTGACCTCCTGTGCCACACAACACTGCACTGAAGGGTTTGGCAAAACAAGGGAAGGTGAGACTAGGAAGGTGGGAAGAGACATGTTGGACTGAAGCTGAGCCTGGAGAAGGGGGAGGCAAGGTGTTTCCCTAAGTGTTTGTCTGATTGTTTGTTTTCTTGTTTTTTCTCAATACCTGAATCAGTAAATAAAATTTTATGTTAAAAAATTGGCAGTAAATTAATTAAGTGAAATTCCCTGAGAGGAATTCTGCCTGCAACACACAGTTACATGTGTTATATTACACTATGTAGTAACTGATTATGCTATACAATAGGATATATATATATTTAAATTGAGGAAGCGGAGAGAAACGGGGCAGTTTTGTTGTGTGAGAGATGGTGCCATAATATGAACAAGTACACATTGCCACAACAGATGAGAAACATGGCTGAAAGTGGTGGTTCCAAGAGCTGATAGCAATTCTTTAAGTCCAGAGGGCTGGCACCAGTTGCTGATTGTTTTTGTCTGTATTATGTTCAACTTCTTGCCAATATCAACACTTCTTATTTTATGTCACCTGCTGTTGTATTTTATTCTAGAGCTGTCTCTTGAACATTAGACTACTTGCCTGAGGAAGGACTGTGTTGTTGGGCTGCAGCATAGACTACAGTTTCATACGGGAATATCAGCTGCATGTACTGCAGAGGCTGTCGGAAGAGGTTTGTATCTCAGAGGTGACGGCCCTCCTGGGTATTACATTGTCCAGCTGAGCTCCTTGTGTTTGGTATCTTGCTCGATGAAATGTTCTTGGCTGGAAAGCAGTGCCACAGTCTTGTCCTTATTCTGCAATGTCCCCTCACCCTGGATACATCTGGTTAGTCGGTCACATTGCCCTCCTAAACCCACTGGCCAGGAGAGACGGCTGTGGAGCAGAAAAAAGATTGTTTTCACATTCATATGGGAGACACTGGTGCATATGGAAGGCATCTCCAGCTAAGCTGGAGCGTAGGGTCAAATGGGTTTTATTATCGTGTTCATTGCATGAGACTTGGCAATATGAATCCAGATTAATGTCAGACAAATGAGAGAATAAAGTATATGAGAACTGTGAGTTTACAAGAATGTGACTACACAGGTCTGTCTTTTTGGAATATAATATTTTTAATGATGAAT
The DNA here is from genome assembly GCF_000699105.1 of Pygoscelis adeliae. NCBI lineage: Eukaryota > Metazoa > Chordata > Aves > Sphenisciformes > Spheniscidae > Pygoscelis > Pygoscelis adeliae. The sequence continues at coordinate 2,528,749 of NW_008825234.1, forward strand.
GTGATGATATCTGGAAAAAAAAATCCCAGGAAATTGCCAATAACTTTTTTCTCTAATTTATTTATTCTCTCCATCTTTCTCGTCTTCCTTTTCCCACTATTAAGTAAAAGGGAAATAGTATGGAAAAGAGGGCAAATTTCTTTCATCATATTGTTACATAAGATGTTCTTCATCAAACTCTTTTTGATAGAAATGTTTTTGCTCAGATTTATTATATGTTCAGTTATCACAGACAGAATGGTTGGAACTTTATTTATTTGTGTACAGTTACCAAGGTTTCAGAAAATAAGGGAAAATCCCCAAGAAGACTCTAATTTATCCTGACTTGAGTATTTTTAATTGGCTGTGGGGGCTGTTTTGTATAAATGCTGCATCTGTACCATACTCTCAGGATAGGGTTTCCTCAACGAAAGAGGGAGAGGAGCTCTGTATACTGGCAGTTTTCCTGGTGTATTTGCAGAGGTAGTCTCGAGGGAGAATGGCAATCTGTTCAGCAGGGATGTAGGAGGTGTTTATAATCAAAAGCAATGCTTTCAGATTCTAGTGGCAGAGGAATGTATTTAGGGAAGTGAAATTCAAAAGGCAGCTGTTCCAAAGATTGTGAATGCCTCAGTTTTGTGGCTATGCAGTGCATGACCAAATGTGTTACTGCCTAGGGGAGAATGGGGAAAGAAAGTGGCCTGTGCAAATAGGTTTGAGTATTAAAACTCTATGATCCTCTTTCTTTGGGTGTCCTACAGACTTGAGATGGGGATGGTTCGTTGACTGCTTAGAATACCTAGGTCTTGGAAGACGGGCTTTGAAATCTGTCTGCTACTACTCACCCATTGACTGCCCAAGTCATTTATGCTCAGCTTTCAAGGGAGATAGATAGATGCCTACCTAATTCCCCTTTAAATCAGTGGGAATTAGGCACCATTGCCTTTAAGAATCTGTCCATTAACCTCTGGGGACAGACACACTGTCTGTGGGAGCTAAAATCTGACTCCTTTACCTTGCTCAGAGTCTAAGCAGCTGCAGGATGCTTGTGGCTTAATCTGATTATTTAACAGAGCAACCACAAATCAACTTTTCTATAGGCACTCATGTCCTTTAGACAGGTGGCACCAGGATCCTTCTAAAAATTATGTGAGGATGACACAATATGGCTGCTAAGGCAGGTGGAATGCATGGCAGTGGCAAGGCCCGGCAGACTGTTTTCAACTGGACCACATTAGAGTGAGACTAGAGACTAGAAAAACTGGCTTGAGACCTCTACTCATTGTACACTATAGATGTATTTGTTTTCCCATCTGTACAATGGAGATGGTGGTCCTTCCCTAGGGCACAGGGAGATGAGGTGAAATGCATTAAATTCAGAGCTGCTCAGATAGAACAGTAATAGGGCTATAAAAGAAGGGGAAATGGCATTCTGGTACTACCCAGTTATTGTTGTATTATGTTGTTCAGGGCAAGGGTTGTCTCAAAAAAATACCTAGCATATTTTGAGCAGCATAAATAGTAAGTAATAAAAATAATTAAAGCTGAAGGATATATAAGGCGGGGGTGGGGCAGAACAAAGAGGTGGTGGAGAATGAAGGGAGCATGCTTACTGTCAGCTTTGATATATTGCAATTTAAGTATGGTACATTTCCCTGGGCTTTCCTTTACTTTAAAATACAGGTTTCTCTCCAACTGCTTTATGCAGCAACTGAAAACTACTCAGCAAATGAATACCTCCCCCTACTCTCCCAAGCCAAGAAGAAAAGCTTCTAACATCTGTATGGGTACAGAGAAAAATGGAAACGGCAGTGTTGAATTCACAAGGGTATTATGAAGATAAATTCATTCATTTATTTGAGTGAGAAAGTATTACAGAAAAACATAAATAAATGCGGCAAGGTTGAGGTTTTCTCTTTGTTACCATTTCTTATACAGGTTGTAAAAAGTAGCATCTCAAACCTTTAAGAACTGTGAACATAAAAATGGAACATCTCTGTGAAAAATTTTCCTAAAGAACATGGGCATACTATATCTGAAGAACAAATTGACATTTACTGTCTTAATCGGGTTAGCACAGAAGTGGTAAAGCAAACAGCAGTATAAAATTGTAATACTGATTGTTCAGGTCTCCAGTCTTCTATAAAAGTACAGGAAATATGCTGCTGTGTTAATGGTTTTGGAGTGCCAGCAGACATTCGCAGGGAGACAGAAAGGGAAAACTCTACTAACTGTCAATTTTATTGCAGGGGAGAAACAATAACTCTATGCAATAAAAAAATCAGAATCCAAATCTGTAATTAATGTATTACAAATACAGCAAAAAATTACCTGATTTTAGTAACCTCAGCAGGATTCGCTTTTTAGTACCCATATTAAATTAAATCCAGCTTGCAACAAAAAAATAAAGTGCTCACACAAAAACACTTAAATTTTTTCTATTGTTTTTGCTAGTTATAACTTACGTGTATAATACCTGTGCAACATATACAGAAAGCATATATTTCAGTTTATATACACGTAAATAAAAGTTTTAGCTGTTGTGGCTCAGGGCCAGACAGCGTGGGTTTTAGGGTGCACGTAAGGGCTAAGCACACATGTTGTTAGGTATTCCTGAGACATGTTGAGTTGTATCCTCTCCTATTACGGACACTGTGGAACAAGGAGTGCACTGAAGTACTGAGTTAAGGCTGTATTGGGAACACTTTGGGCAATAAATAAAAGTACCTGCCATTTATTGTGGTATTCATGTAATGGTTAACTTACAGTGTGTGCTCAGGGTACCTTTTTGTTTTGACACTGCCTATGAAAAAAACTCCTATTTAATGCAACTGGAAAAATGCTTAGGTCCCAACTGACAAAATACTGAGTTATATAAACTTATCTTTGATATAATTGAGCTAATTTGATTTTTGTCTTTGCTGTTTCTTTTTATAAAGCAGATGTTTTGAGATGGAAATATCTTGTTGTGACACAGATTGAAGTGTGCTTTTAACAGAACACCATTCCAAAACACATACTCTTCCTTGGGCTGCTTCCTGATCAAATAGCTTAAAAATTACTTGATATTCTTTATGCTGAATACTTATTCATTGGTAAGAAAACTTATTCATTGGAAGAAAAGCATCAGATCATGGAAATGGCAGTATTTTAATGAAAAAGTTTTTATTCTGAAAGTAGCAGAAGAGTTTGTCATCATTACCATCAATGAAGCAGAAACATTAATGTGCTTTTTTTTAGAAATAAATTTCACATACAGCATTACCATTTAGAATATACACCTTTAGAAAGCGCATACTTATCAAATTCCCCAGAAATTTTGCAGCTTTCCAAGAACCACTCTGAGTATTTTAAAATTCCCTACTGATGCCACATTATCTTCCATCTGGCTGCTGCATCTTACTGCAAAAGCCTTCCTGGTTCTACATCATTTCTTCTTTCCGATGATGGTAGCTTAAGAAATAAGTTGTTATTTTCATACTCCAAAGCTGTCATCCTGCGCTGTAACATGTTGGTCTCGCTGGTTACTGCTTAAGTGCTAGTCTGATGAGTGCTAATAGACACATTTAGTTGTTTCAGTTGTGAATGCCAGCAAAGGGAGCAGTTGACTGGATCAGACTGGCGGTGGTATGTAGCTATACATCACAGGTCTGCCACACCAGTGCCTACAAAGTGTTGCCATTGCCCTTTCATATATTTTAAGAGGTGACCAAGGGGTTAGAACAATAAACTCTTGCCACCAGAGACAAGATGAAGTAGTTACTCAAATCACAAGCGCGCTCTCTCCCTCCCATCTCTTCGTTCCCTGTGGCCATGTCATATTACATACCAGCATAGCAATTAGCAAGCTATCTTCAGAGTGAAAAGAAATAACAGAAGTGAGAGGGGAATGGACAGGTGGTGTGTGAAAAGCATGTGTGCTCAAGCCATTCATTTTCTTGAGTGCAATATTAATTTGTAAATGTTAAATAGAAGGCCAATCCTGCAGTATTTCCACAGACTGCCGGTACTGTCAAATGCTGATCAGCATTTAAGAGAACTCCCTGCCATTATAGGCTCCAAATGTTGCATGTCTTTTTTTAGCCCTTACAGTCTCTTTAGCTTACCCTGCTGTCTCACAAACAGCTTAAGATGAAAGTGTTGGTCCTATATTCCCAGCCTCCCTGTGTTGGCTCTACCTTCATCCAGCTGCAGGGGATGGAAAGAACTTTCTTTTCCTGGGTTACATTTTGACTGGATCAGCTCCTCCACCCAGCTGACTTCTTGATTAATTTTGATGAGATCTGGTAAGGTGTGCCTGCGATCAGTGGTGAAAGCGGTGCTGCAGCAGCATTCTTGATTTAGCATGGTTTAAGCTGGACCGTATCTGTGAATGTACAACCCCAGAGCAGATGGAAGGCATGTGCTCACTGTTTCCTCGTGGCTGTAGCCAGCAGTTGGATCATCTTGTAATGGTAGAGATATACACAGTTTAGAACGTAAAACAGCAATGTAAAAACTCCACACCAAGCAAAGCTGATATTCAAGAGGCAAATATGTTTGTATTTTGTTATGGCTCTTTAAAAACAAGCAAGAAAATACATTTTCATCTTTCACCTTGCTTCCTGAACAGTGAAATCTCCCAATGAGTGTTTTAGGTCTCATTTAAAAGCTCAGGTGGGATACTTGTGTAGTAACTCCACCTCACCAAACCAGCTCTAAGAACAGATCTTTAGGTCTGTTGTCAGACTTGCGTTCAAAGGTGCTTAACAGGAAAGCATGTAAAACAGCACGACCTGCTAGTTTTTGACAGCTGGCTCAGCTCAGGGGTGAAAACCAGGACAGAGCAGCCACAAGAACTCAGGCTATATGAACTCACAGTATAAACATGAGACCAGCTAAACCCTCCAGCATTATCTTATCTCTTTGAGAGCAGTGTGATTGCTTTCCAGGGCACAGTTCATGTGGTCCCAAGCATCCATATAATAGCTAATTGGATGAAAGATGTATTCTTTTCCACCACAGTATTCAGAGCATGATTGGCTTTGTTGTAAATCAACTATAGGGTAAAATACACAGTGCAGTTAACTCTTACATACCCTGCCACCTTTCATGAACAGTGTTTTACTACTGATATATTTTTTAAAAATTCCTCAAACCTCATATCAGATGAAATGCTGTACAATAGGAAGGTTGTAATAAAGACCCATGATAGATTTTAGAGGATTACAGTGCAGGATTTATGAGCAGGTGATTTATATGACTTTATCACATTTGAGGTAGTAATTATGTTTGCCAATAAATTTCTCAGCCAAGGACCATTTTTCACTTTAATTTTCATTTTATAACAAGTGTTATCATAAATGGCAAAAAAATAAAAAGAGAGAGACTTATCAGGATAATCTAATCTAACATAAAATGCAAGCCTCCCCCATGAGAAAATTTCTGATCAGGTGACACACAAAGTCACTTTATCATTTGACAAGGTTGACAGATATAAAAAGTCTTTCTTTAAATGTCAAGAGCCAAAATGTCTTTGTTATTGCTAGTGTTTCTAGGATTTGCAAGGGAATTATTAACACAAGATAAATATTTCTTCCTTGTGCTCTTCTTTTATAAGGATTTGTCTGTCAGGAAATGGAAAAAAGTGAAGAAGAAAAAACTTGGCAGCCCTACATTTCTTCTCAGGAACCCATTTATATAACTATTCTGCCAGCATAATCTCAATCATGAAAACTGTTTAGATCTACATTTAAGGAGTTGGGGGGGGGATTACATTTATTTGTGTCTGATATTGAGATGTGCAGCCATACAAAGAATGGAGAAGCATCAGAAAAGTCAAGTTTGAACTAGTAGCACAAGGCAGAACATCTTTTAAACCTGAGGTACACACTTTACTTGTTATAGAACTATCTTTGGATTTCAGACAGACCTTCAGGTCTGACGTTGGAATCATTGGAGTTGAATTATTCAGAAAGGAAGAACATTTTGGGGAGCCCACTATCTGAGAACGCTATAATAAGAGAAAATAATATTACTTATAACCTGCTTTGGAAGAGAATTACCTTTTTAAAGAAAGGTACCTTGTGGAAGATTTGTAAAAACTACATCTCAAGTTGTTTCCCTCAGAATAAAATTTCAAAACCTACAAACCTTAAGCTTCAAGGCATATGGTCAGATGGGATTTCACTTCCATGTAGGTGCTGCATATATTGGTATGTCACGGGAAGCTTTGTTGCCTCAGGAACAACTGCAACTGACAGATGATCCAAGGTCCAAATTACCAACCTGATTACCTGTGCACCATCTCCTCCACAGAGACCACCCTGCCGTGAGAGAATGAAATGCACGTCTGTAACTCTGGCACCTCTGCTCCCAGTTTGGTACAACTTCCCCATGTCTTGGGGCTGGAGGTCTAGCGCTTAGGACTGCAGGCATCCCCCAGCCATCTACTTCCATCAATCCTTTTATCCCTTCCTGCCCACCCACTTAAAGCTGCTTGGGATTCTTCTTTGTATTCCTTATAGAGAAATAACTTCTACCTTTCTATCCCTCCAAATACTCTTCAGATATTATACTTCAGATACTGATGGTAGAAATTGACATACAGGTTTTAGGTGGTTTTAGCATTAGTATTTTGGCCATGAAAACTTTACCAAACTTTTGTTTATGCTGTTTTTTTCCCTCCCCTTCCTTCTTCTAGAGAAATTAATGGGTAATGGGAAGATACTTGAAAATAAAACTTCCCAGAACAGAAAATGAAAAGATTTCAGTACTGATACGTTACAATGAAAAGCATTTTAAAAAAACATGAAGTATCACATTGAATTGGCAGGTTAAAATAATTTTTCCCTTTTGAATTTTCAGAGTGGAAATGTTCAAATTTAGCTGGTCATATCTTTTGTCAACATCTTTTTTTCTGAAGAAAAGAAAAATTCTAATCACTATTACCCATTTTACTTGTAAAATTATTGCTGTTCTACTTGCCAGCACTGTAAGAAGCTCAAAGTCAGCCTGGGATGCTTGCGTTTTACCAACAGCAATGAAGTTGCCACAACTACAGTGGAATCCCTCTCACCTTTCTGTACCTCTGAGGGTTTTAAATGCTGTCCTGGTTTCGGCTGTACACCTGTTGCATGCATCTCCTTGTATGGTGCATCCTGGTTAAACCACGACAAATGCTTACAGGAATTAAATCTAATTTTAATTAGTAAACAGCCTCCAAGTAAGACAGGCCTGTTTCTACCCCAGCACCTTTTGAGATACGCCATTGAGAATGCAGTAGAACATCTTCCTGGGGATCTATGGAAGCTCTTGGAAGGGGAGGGAGGGCAGTGGGGAGGTCCCAAACCTTGGGCAGATCAAATGGATATTTTAGGAAGTTCCTGAGGGCATGATACTTTTCTGTTTGTGTATTTTTGAAAGGAGTTGATAGCAGGTTTCAGAGCAAGGCTGGAATTAGTTACTTCATTTATTACTTTGGTAGTTCACTGGTTCCATGTTGTATAGCCATACTAAATTCTAAAGTTGTGTTATTTGATATGTGGTCTTAAATATATATCAGTATATATCAGTTACATCAGTTAAATTTGCAGTTTGGCTCCAGATTACAAAAAAGACACATGGAAATTGGAGCCTGATGTTCTAAAAAAAAGCAGAATAAAAATAACCTCCGTTATCCCAGTATATATATATTTTTTTTTCTACAGTTTCCTACCCTTTTTGATTATATTAGACTTAATTTTCCCTGCTGTAAATGGGCATTGCTTCACTATGGGGAGTTAACAATGAGAAGAAAATTCCTCAGCTTTGAGGAATGATTTCATAATTTGGTCTGCTTTTTTAAAACTGAAACAGAACCTAAAAAAATGCTTCTATTTCAACAGTATATTTTTTCCCATAACATTTTAGGATATTTACACCTCATGTCATTACACATTGTAATTATGTAATTGCACATCTTAATTACGCATTCTCATTATTTCATCATGCATGCTACAACAATTAAGTAATTAGATCTAATTGTATAAATTAGATCTAATTATATAAATACATGACAATGGCATAAAAATGGCCTGAAAGAATGGGGAAGGCTTTAATTAAAATGCAAGGAATGCTTTATGTGCCACAAACCTGTGCAATCAGAGGAACTTGCAGCACTGGACTCATCCTGTGCAGTGATTATTAGGACTGTTTGAGGACTCCTACTAAACTGAGAGTGCTGAGTGCTCACAGTTGTTCTTGGTAATCATCTCCAGACGTTGGATTGTGAGTTTGTTCGCAACTTTGGACCTGATATTGAAATTCCACAGTGATTAAATTTTGGTGCACTAGCATGTGTGTATTAAGTATGTATGTAATTGTTTACCATGTTGGTCTTCTAGGCTCTGTAGGCCCTATGCATTTATTCATTTAATCTATGCCTCACTTCCCTCAGACTTCAGTTCCCTGTTGGTGGCAGGAATTGTAGGCTATAGCTACCTCAAACCACTAAACTCAGCAGTACACAGTCTTGAGCACTACTGTGACCATCCAGACTGCAGAACTAGTAGCTAGCTTGCTCCCTGGCACATATTAAGTTGTACCAAAGAGCATATTCCCAGGTAATGCTTGGGTACGTATCAGGGGACAGTGCAGGTCAGGGGCTATTTCCAAAGACAGTATGAATGAAGCTACCCTGTTCTGGGTGCATGAACTGAAGATTTTGTTGTATGGACACAAGCTGTTCAGTCCCACTTGCCAAAGACAACCAGGAATGGACCCAACTTGTTCTGCTTAGTTTTTTATTATAGCTATAGCCACAGAGTCCATCTCATGAGCCAGTCCCAGTCTTTTAGCTAAGAACATGCTTTAAGATCGAGTACTCTTGAGTTGGGTCCCATTTTCTGTTGAGACTGTTCATGGCCATCACATTATACTTCCATAAAAGCAGCCTGTTATGGAGACCTCAATACTCCGGTCAGACTGTTGGTGTTTGCCACACAGAGCCTGATAAGTGGAAATATAATCTGAAATTTATGACTTGTTGGATGTTTTCTTTCTTTTATTGATCATTCTTGACAACGAGTAGAGTCTTCTTTGTTACAGCTACATGCCTGAGCTCTTGACAGAGAATGCCCTGCCTCACAAAAGTCTCTGGTTGCCCTATGTAGCAGAGGCTGTACCCTAGCTGTGGGCTTGGTCAAGAGAGGACAGTGCAGATGTGTAAGCAACAGACATGCAAGCAACAAGACATCATAGTAAGACCAAGCCATTTCAATTTTTTTGGCCAATTTTTTCTTGTTTTCAGAAGACTCCTTCACTGGATTAAACTGATTTTTTTCACAAAACGGGAAGCAATTTTTGCAGCAAAAAATATCTGATTGAAAAACCCACACAGTTTGAACAGGAAATATTTGTCCTGCTCTATTCAAATCACTTTATTTTATAAAGGTAAAAGTTTTTTTAAATATTAATTGATGTATTGTGACCATACTGAAAATTCTCTTGCATAAGCTTCTTGACTTTCTTCTTTTAGAAGCCAGCCAACTAAAGGAGAGGTAGCAATGGTGTCGTGGTTTAACCCCAGTCGGCAGCTAAGCACCATGCAGCCGCTCACTCACTCCCCCTGCCCCCCAGTGGGATGGGGGAGAGAATTGGAAAAGCACAAGTGAGAAAAACTCGTGGGTTGAGATAAAAACAGTTTAATCATTGAAATAAAATGATAATAATAATAATAATATGATAATAATAATAATAATAATACACAAAGCAAGTTATGCACAGTACAATTGCTCACCACCCGCCGACCAATACCCAGCCAGTCCCCCAGCAGCGGCCCCCCCCAGCCAGCTTTCCCCAGTTTATGTACTGAGCATGACGTCACATGGTATGGAATGTTTCTTTGGCCAGTTTGGCTGTGCCCCCTCCCAGCTTCTTGTGCACCTCCAGCCTGCTCAGTCGGTAGAGCATGGAAAACTAAAAAGTCCTTGGCTAGTGTAAGCATTACCTAGCAACAACTAAAACATTGGTGCATTATCAATTTTGTTCCCATCCTAAATCCAAAACACAGCACTGTACCAGCTACTAGGAAGAAAATTAACTCTATCCCTGCCGAAACCAGGACAAATGGCTTTAGGAAAAAAATAATAATTAATTTTAATTGCATCTTCCATTGGAGATTCATCAGAATGATCCGTTAATTTCTCAAGGGAATATATACCTGCCCTTTGTAGCACAATGGAGAATGTGCCCTACCTGACAGAGCTTAAATTTATTTTGCTTCCTTTGTTTGCAACAGAAATTTTGCACTGGCTAAGAAATTAGGAGATCTGTTTTTTCCCACAGTAAATGCCTTCATTTTTCCTCATGGGGGTTTCCTAGGAAATCTGCAAGTAACCTAGCCTTTCACTTTTTTACCTAACTATGTATCATATTATTAGAAAAAACAAATGGAGAAGAAATGCATTTATTTTTACTCTGTTGTAATCATGTTATAACGTTTGCTCCCATTCTTCCTTTTGTGCACTTGCAAGAATGAAAATGTTTAGTTCTTACTTTGCTCCCCATTTCTCTGTCTGGAATGAAAAGTACACCAAATAGATCTCTGCTGTAAGTCCATTGGAGATAATAGAGTTGCAAAGGGTTTAAATGTTACTCATTGTGCATAACCTGTAACCTCATTTTCAGCAGAATAGGAGTAGAGGTTCTCTGTGCCTCTATTTAGAACTGCAGCTTCCATTAAATTTAATTACTTCTCTCTGTGGCTGTAAATAAAAGGTGTCTCTTATTAAATTTAATTCCTTTTCCTGGCAGCTTGCGTGATAAAGGTGTGGCCACTAAATGAGGGTGGCTACTAAATGGAGTGAGATTGAATCAAGGATGTATAGGAGAAGATTTCAATTTTATGCTGAAACTGATAAACCTCACCGAAATAAAAATCACAACTGTTATAAAATGCACCAAAATTCCTTGATTAAAAGAAGAGTTATCTTCTAGAGCTAAGCTGCAAGTGTAGGAAAACCAAGTATAGGAAAATAAACTAAAGGTGCACAATTAATTATTGTGATTAAGAATGTTAAATTAGGCCTGGTTTGGGTTCCTGGTTTTCTGATAGATACAAAGAAAAGGAAATGATTTAAAAAGTAGTACATTTTTCTCCTATAAACTTCTTGACTAAATAACATAAGGGTAAATCTGGAAATGCCTGTGGGCTTGTTCTCTTGAGCTACTGCCATTGCATCATGCACTGGGAAGAATGGTGTAAGTTTTCTATATCGACAGTGGTCTTAGTTTTTTGGTTTTACTATCATTCTTATAGTCTTTCTTCCGCTATTGCATTTCTCATCAGTCCTGTGTTTGAAACCGACCCCTTCCCTAGCTGACATAACTCTTACTTGAGATGGCGTGAAGGTTTCAGTAAAGTTTTCATTAGTCCCTAGGGGAAAAAAAAAAAGTAATACCCCGAGAGCTGTGCTGTACTCACCTTTGTCACTCATAATCTTCCTGTTCATTCACTGCACATTTTTATCATTTTATTTTCTGCACAGCTACAAATATACATATTTATAAAGTACTCATCACCATGGTATCCAAGTGCACTTCAGTTTATTAAAAGGATTATATGACGTGGTTGCTTGTAATAGCAGGGGATTGGACATGATGACGCAGGTTCCTTCTAGTCTCATGTTTCTATAAACTAAACTAATACCATAAAACATTTCCCTAAAAATAGGTACCATTTGGAGTGTCACTTTATAACATTTAAAACAGCACCAGTTTTGTTGCAAAGTACATCGTGAAATGTTCAAGGACTCTGCCTTCTGGCTTCCAGGTGGGCTCTCCTTAGCTGTGATTAGGAAAGCTCAATCTAAAGCAGCAAAGCAAACCAAAGAAAGGCTGAGCTTTATCGTCAGCAGGCCTGCTTGACATTCTGAATCCCAGCTGCCTTATCCTGGCTCAGGTAGCCCCAGAGCGGGGAAAAATGAAGTGCTAAAGTATTTTTTCTGGACTGTCTTGCCCATCATGTTGGGAGTCTAAAGCCTGGGCCTCTCCAAGGAGCCCCCGTGGGCAGTCGTTGTGCCTGGAAGCATGCACTCAGGGGGAAAGTCTTCTAAAAGCAGGGTGATGACTAATGAAATTCATTTTAGTGACAAGTTTTTATTCAAAATCACTTGGACTACTTCTACAGGGCACTGACAGAAAGAAGGGAGAGGGCAGAGGAGGAGCTATGGGAAAGGGCCAGTAGGCATGCTTATCTGGGCAGGAGAGTGGAAGTTCATGCTCTGAGCTGGGCAGAAGGGGTCTGTCCCAATTCCTGTTGGTTATTAGTCACATTAATGCAGCCTTACATCGGGGCTTTCTGAGCCCTGCTGGGATGTTTATTAGCCATGTACCATGCTAATGTGGTTTGTATGGGCACATCTGCCCAGCTCAGAGCACTGGCAGAAGATTCAGTGTCTGTTTGAACCTGTCCCTGTAGGCAGGCTCCTGCAGAGGTCAGGGTTGGTGTCGGTAGCCAAGATTAGATGTCCAAAATAAGGACAGTAGAAAGTAGTGTAACATTCCATTTTAACATATACGAAGACCACAGAGTAATCAGTTGCATTTCTCTGAGTAGAACACTGTATGTTTATAAGCTAAAATTAAAAAAACCCCTGTTGCATATAGACTATGCTGCGTATGACTAGCTTTGCATGTAGTATGCACTGTTCTACACCTGGCTTAGCTGAAGGCCTCTGAAATGACTCTCACAAGGAAGATTGGTAGGCTATAAATATCTATAAATTAGTCTTTCTGATTTTTTTGCATTTTTCACTGTTTGAGATGAAAAGTATTCATAAGTTTTCAAAGGTCAAAGCTTATGCTGTTAGCAAGTCATTCTGGATTGGTATTGTAGAATAAACTTTTTTGTTTTCCAGTGTGTTCATTCACATTCATAGGCCAGGCACCTACGAGGTTTTAATTTGTAAGGGGTTTTGTTTGCCAAGTAGCCAGTGACAGCAGAATTATAGTTCTGCAAATGGACTGTTATTGCACCAAACTTAAAATAGTAAATCATTATAACCATTCTAAGAGGAGGACTCTGTGCGTGTTGTGATACAAGGCTTATACTACTATATTCGTCATGCATTTTTGATAAATGGAGAGTCAAACAAAAATATATCAAGTAATGTAATTTTAATAATTATTGTTTGTACTGGTTTTGAAAAGTTGCTGCCTCATTTTCAGCTTTTTGAAATTTAGGTTCATAACATGAAGCAGTAGGAACTGATTCTTATCATGACATTTCAGCTGAACAGCTGTACACGTGTTGCATGCATCTCCTTGTATGGTGCATCAGTGTGGGGACTGTGCAGTATAAAGTATAGCAAATGCAAACACCCCTTTTTCTGAGACTTCAGCTTTGTTCATTTTCAAACGCAGCTCTGGTGGAACCAGCAGGAGATGCTAAAACTTAAGAAAATTGAAGTACCCCCAGTCTCTGGTCAAATTTCTTTAATGGTGTAAAATTTTTGAAGTGACATGAAAAATAAAGCCTTGAAGGGCTTGTGTATATTAGGAACATGATTTCAGCTTAGATACTATGCCCAAGTTGGCTTTAGATCTAGCTGGCTTAGGTATGGCAAGTAATGAAGCTGCTTTGGCATGTTTTGCTAAGCAGGCAATCTTCAATCTGCTGAAATTGATAGTGCAGCTATTTCATTCGTGATCCAACCAGTTAGTCAAGAACGCCATTTCTAGCCAAGTATGCTTTTATGGAAGACTGTTACCTCCACAGGCTCATGCATTGACTTTTAAATACTGTGATCAGGATTCAGACCAAGATTCTCCTACCAAGGCAAAAGAATTGTCTTGCTATATTCCCACTAGAACCTGTGAGGAGAGGAGTTTTGTCTATCAGAACATTTTTCAGTTGTGTATTTCTGTAAGACTTTGGAAGTTTAAAGACATTTTAAAACAGGAAAATTTACACTTAATCATGTAAAGTGGTCTTGTTGTAGACAAAAACACAGCCCTAAATATTTATTGAGCCGTGGGTGTGGGCAGTAATTTTTTTGGCTGTTAATTTGTTAGACCATTGTGGATATGGTATGATCACTAGTTTACTAACAGATGGACATCCTTTTAAAGCCAAGCTGTTACATATTTTTACCATTTTAGTTTGGATGGAAACCAGCTTTTTACCTTATGTTGTGCTTTTTATTTCTTATGTCAGAGGACAAAATCACTTCCAAAATGTGCTTTTAAAAATAAGGAACATTTCTGTAATCCATGTGCACTTCTTCATCAGACCAATACTTGCCCTGGATATTCCCCTGCTAGAAGAATATCTGTGTCTGACCTCAGGGCCTCATTTCCTGCCCCATCCTCTACCTAAATCAATGGAATGCTGTTCAGTTGATTGAAGTCCAGGTACAACAGACTTAGGAGATGTCATGACAGATGCCAGGCGTAGGGATATTTTGTCAGTCTATTCTCTTTGTTCAAGTATTCCACCATTTGTTGGTTTTGCCATCTGTCATGCTTTGCCTGGTGACTCCCTTTGTTCTTGTTGACTGTGTGGTGGGCCCTGCTGCCTATATTTGATCCATAGCTCCTGACCAAAATCTGAGCCAACATCTAACACCATTGTTATTCACTCCTGTAAATGTAAATTTAAAATTTCAGTAATATACAGTGTACTGTAGACATAGATGGCAGTATATATATATCGATGGATGTTTTCTCTGGTTTCTTAGTCAAAGAATTGCACCTCTGAATACGATACCATACACTACCCAGCATATTTTAAAATGAAGAATATTGTGCGTTTATGTGCAACCTCTTTATTGATTCCAAGGGCTGATGCTAAAGACTTATTGCATAACCTTTCTCTGAAAATTTCAAACAGAAGAGTATCAGCAGAGGCACAGGTAACTGATAAGAATGGGTTTAGACCTTCTCTTCATTTTCCTTAGTCCAAAAAGCAAAATCTACAGTTTTTACTCAAAAGAAAGAAATTTATTGAAAGAGGAAAGCAGTCTGGTTAAAGAAACTAAGATATGTTTGTGATCCTTATGAAGGGAAAAAAAAACAGGAAAACAAAAAACAGTCTGATGTAATTAAATTGAGAGAATTAGGTGAGATCTCGGAGGCAAATCTTATATAAAAATGTAAGGAAAAGCTTTTAATTTCTCAGAAGTATGGTACTAGTTGCAGAAAAGGAAGTAAGAAGAGTAGAAAGAGACTCACTTTGGAAAATCATGAACTTGTTACTGACATCAAAGGATAAAAAGAATGTGAAAAGTATAAACTAAGTCAAATTATTAAGGATGTGTATAAGGAAATTATAAAAGAATGTAAAAAAATGTATAGGACAACTAGCAGGAGACATCAAGCGTAAAGGAAATAGTTATGTAACTATATTATCAGCAAAAGGAATTTTGAGGAAAATCTGTTCCTTTTCATTGATGACTGATGATGCTGAAAAATAGCAGTGTCTAATGGTTGCTTTTTGTATCGGTTTTCACAAAAAGAAATGAAAAGTTCAGTTATGAGAAGCTGCTTAGTACAATTATTACCACAAAGAGTTGAAAGAACTCAGGCAAGAACACAGCATAGTGTGGATAGATGAAGTAGGTATTTTCTTATTAACTCCTCACAAGCGTCATCGTAACCTAGTTACAAAAAGAACAATGGTTCTTACTGGTTATTTTGTGAAGGATACCTGGCAGAAAACTGAACAGATGTAGCATGTTATCTTTTGAAAAGGAAAAAAGAGAGTCAAGGCATCGTAGGTCAGCTAGCTAAACTTCCGTTTCTAGAAAAAAACTTTGGAACAAATAACCAGGCAAGCTTTTGTAAGCACTGGGAAGATAATAAGAAAATAAACAGCAATCTACCTTTCTCAAAAATGAATTGAACCAACCTAGCTTAGTTTCCTTCTGCAGCAGAATAACAGACCTTGTGGACTGTTACTCCTAAGATTGTCGCCTGGGATTGAATAGGGATTTTGTGCAACAAGACAAGTTGAAAAGTTGGGCTAGTCACACTAGTCATGACTGTCAACCTGCCCGACTTCCCAACCATTGAAAATTCTTGTCTTCATTACAGTGCCACTTTTCATGGTGTCTCATAGATGTGAGTTCCCTTCCAAGGTTACAGAAAATGGAGTTTTAAAACCAAATTTATGTTTTTGCAGACATTCTAGCCAACCACCAGGTGAAGGCTGTAAATTAAAGAACTTCTCAAAAATATTTAAAGAAAATTGCAAGAGAATATAATTTTAAATCCTTTCCTCCATTGTAAAGCACAATGGAGACATTGCTATTACATGAAATTTAAATGTGGAATAATGGGTACAAAGAGACTTAAATTATTTCTGTTTTCTCCACTTGAGTATGGTTTAATTGAGTACCTGAAGGGGAGCAGCAAGGGCCAGCTGACCCCGAGGGATGGGGTGTGGGGGCCAAGCAGGGGTATAACACAGCACACGGGGCAGGGGCCTGCCAGCCAGGACCCAGACCCGTGCAAGCAAGGCCAGCAGAGCAAACCCAGAGACCGTGGCCACATTTGGCCAAGATCCCAGATCAGCAGGCAGGTTCATGGTGATGAGGAAGGTCAAGCTGGCAAATCAGACTACAGGTCCAGATCGGGCCTGGTGAGGATAACTGGGGTCAGACACAGCCCTGTGATCACTAAAGCCATTAAGGCTTATTAGCACCCTCAGGGCACTTCAGCCAGACCTCGCCATTCCTGGACAATTGTGCAGGCTTTACGTAAGCAAAGATGTACAAAGGCTGCTGACAGAAATGCCTTTTGTCTATGTGTACTTATATATCAAACTTCAAGCCATTTTCTAAACAGATTTAAGATTTCTTTTTCTTTCCCACCTTATCTGTCATGCTATTACAACTTTTCTGTGCTGTGAATAGAGTTATAGCCAACAGTGACTGGTGAAAATTAAAATATTCAAGAATTCAGACTTAATTTTTATAATTTTCCAAGGCTCAGCAGTTTGTCTGAAGCTGTTATGGATGGTTTACTACTGCTCTCCATCTACTGTAGTGGGCTCATCAGTATTTGGTATACTTTAGATTGACTTTGCACTGGCATAAGCCAGAAGTGTTTGCAGCTTCAGTGCTGATGGAGCAGGAAGGATTAAGCTCCTGTTCTAAATATATGCCTACTGTAACCATACATCTGACATTTAGGGTAACAGCAAGTAATATCTTTTGAGCCTGCAAATCTTATCAAACAGCTGGGATACCTGCTTCCAGGCACAAAGTTTCTCTGTTTATTTTAACACTTCCAGTTTTCCTCTGCACAAAAATTCTCTGATCAGAGACTCAAAATGTGTGTACACAGAGTATCAAAACAATACAGACCATACCGAGGTCTTACTGGATTAAAAGTAAAAAATCCAGGCCAAAGTTTCTGATCTACATTTTCAAATGGACTGTAATGCAGATTGGCAAAATATGAATGTTCAATTCACATAACGTGTGTTATTTTTGTAAATGAATTCATCCTTCCTCACAGCCACTAAAGGGGGCAAAGGACTTTAAAATGAAGGGAATAAACTAATTATTTAAATAATTCTTTCTTATACTAAGCTGTATATGCTTTGTCATTTGTAACAGGTACTTCCATTTTTACAGGAATCTCCACTGCTGGATGATGTCAGGAAAGTACCCTCAAGGCATCTTGCTGGTCAGCAAAACAAATGGTGAGTTTTGTCTATAAATTCTTGAAAACTTTTCCCTCATTGTTGCCAGCTAATTGTTCTTCCACACAAAAGTCCTTTCATAACCCCTACATAGAATTTAGCTCTTGGTAGTCCTCTTGTAGGCAAATAGAGTTAAACAGGTCAGTTTGCAAGTCACTCATTTTCTAGGCTAATGGTTGCTGTCTCCCAGGGAAGAAACATATGATTTAGAAATGTTTTAAGAAACTGCTCCTTTTTTAATAGGCAAAAATGTGCCACAGCTCAGTCTTGCAGCATCTGTGTTTCACACTTTTATTACCAGTTCTGTCTTGCATCAGTATTTAGTAGCTAAACTAATAGATTATCAAGGTTCACTACTAAAAGTACTTAAAAGCCTTCACTGACCATCACAAGCAGTGTAGCCTCTTAAGCAGAGTGAGCTCTACTGATATCATAGTATCCTGGAAAATGCATTATTTGTAATTATTGTTTTGAGTTCTAGTTTACTATGCTATCCTGTGTACACTTATTTGGTTTCTGACTCCTTAAAACTACTAATATATATTTTATAAAAGATATATGTATACAGTAAATAATCTGCAGGACTTTACACATGCTTACTTATGAATTTGTTAGAAACTTTTCAGTGAATCATTTTTCAGCAATTTGGACTCTAAAACTGACATTCAGAATTACCTTAACTGAACTATATGTATTTGAGGAAAAATTTTGCTTAATCAGAACAAGTGCCAAGTGCTATTTATAGGAAAGGTTTATCAAATGGACGAATACAGGCTAGGAAAAGCAGTAAGGATTCTAGAGAAGGTTAGTGATTCACAAGGTTGAACTCAAGTCAATTGCTGTTGCAAAAAAAAAAGCCCCACAATACTGCTACGTATAAAGAGA